>NC_089722.1:31527707-31841457 GCF_035083965.1 Branchiostoma lanceolatum | reverse complement strand
CAGCGATACAGAGGTCACGCATATATTTGCATGCTTCGTACCGTGAACACACATATATCTCTTAGATTGGACAAGGCCGCGACTAAAATACACGACAAACGTACTATGTACTTTTTACTATCAAGTGGATTCAAATCAAAGCAGTTAACCGTGGATAATTCCGTTGTTGTAAGAATAGTGGTTAATGTAGGGAGTCGTACACTTTAACCCAACGAAGCTGATAGACCACTCTTGTTGGCGTATTGGAGGCGTTCTAATATCAAGCACTCTCGCTGCCTGATACACTAACAACACACACACACACACACACACACACATAGACACACACTCATACACGCAGACACATACACACACACACATACACACACACCGAGGCACACACACACACACACACACACACACACACACACACACACACACACACAGGCACACACACAGGCACACACACAGACGGGCACGCAGACACACACACGCAAACACACACACACACAAACACACACACACACACACAAGGCACACACACACTCACACCACATACACACGCACATGTACACATACGTACACTGATATACGTAATTACTATTTGTTCAGTCCAATGCATGTTTTATGATCATTTCGTACATTAAGGAAATGTTCTAAAGCGTCAGGGACTTTTTTGTGTCCTGGCAATGCTGACATCTATCGCTCAGAAATATTTCAATCAGAGCAGCACAAATACCTCCTCAAACACAACCAGTAACCATACCATTCAGAATTTGTTTCAAGGCAAGGTCTTTACAAATTCTATAGAGTTTTTAATACAAGGCCAGATCACTGAAGCGTTTTATCATGTGATTAATACAAGGCCAGATCACTAAAGCGTTTTATCATGTGATTAATACAAGGCCAGATCACTGAAGCGTTTTATCATGTGATTAATACAAGGCCAGATCACTAAAGCGTTTTATCATGTGATTAATACAAGGCCAGATCACTGAAGCGTTTTATCATGTGATTAATACAAGGCCAGATCACTGAAGCGTTGTATCATGTGATTAATACAAGGCCAGATCACTGAACGCGCGTTCGATTTGGGGTCACCTGCGGTCATTGCATGTTTTTGGTGTAAACCCGCGCGGTCAGGCCCCTTTCCCCGCATCAGAAGAAAAACTACTTTTGTCACTAATATTATCTGTTTTCTGGAGAGTATATCTATGCTGGCACTTTGTTGTGGATATCTAACATGTAACGAAGCTACTGGTGTCATTTCAAGTTTGGTGACCTTCAATATTAGAAGGATTGTTTACGCCGGTGTCAATCAACCCCTCCCCCTATCCGTACGGCACGACATGCGTTCAAACATCGTAAAGGATCAGCTTAAAAAAGCAGCCACCTTACCTCATTAACGGCTCAAACTGACTGTAACGGTTTTTCCTAAAACCTGAAAAAAATCGTGTCTGGGAGCAAAATCTAGAAACATCGGCCATTCAGCGCGAAATGACAACATTCAAAGTTTGTAAAATCGCTAATTTCGTTTCATTTTGGAAAGATTTTCCCGCCCCCACTATTTTGTTTATTTACAAATGTTTTACCATTAGCCAAAATGTTGTCTCGTGTAACCCTATACGCGCATAGCAACGGGAAAACATACCCCAGCGACAGACCACCGTTTCTGTTGATCACTTGTTTCCGATTCTAAGAGCTATCCCCCCCCCCCCCGGGGCCCCCACAGAAAAGAAACATTATGATCATAGCATGTCTACAACATGAGATATCAAAACCGGACGTTCTGCTGTTGTGCTTTGGAAATCCGGTAGGGTGAGGGGGGTGCTTTAATAAAAGATGTCATTCGTTTTGCAGACGCCCACAAACCAAATATTAAGCATATCCATCCACAGCTTCTTTGTTAACCACGGTATAGCAAAAAGCAACTTCTGAAATATTTGTGAGCCATCGTGAAATGACTCCGCCCCTGAAACGTCATCAAAGAATCTCGCTTAACCAGTTCTTTATTCTATAAAAAGAGAGCATCAAGGACGTAATCGGGCACTTGCGTGTAAGACCAAAGATTGTCGTCTAAAGAACAAAGTCTCAAAACCGAGTGGGACTCTCCACATAGATTCAGACGTCTGGAGTTGACCGTGACTGTTTCAAGGTAAGGACCACTTAAAGCTCTTCATTAATCAATAGATACAGGCGGACAGTAAAGCCCCCATCGCACTGGACCCGCGGCACGTTGGCGATCTGACAAACCGCAAACCAGATCCATCGATAAAAGCGAATATTTTTACGCTTTCAGTGTTTTGTCGTGTTTTAAGTTTTGCATGATTTTCCCATCATAAAGTCAAGGGTAACACAAGTACAATTCAGGACGCAGCGGGGCCGCCAACGTGTCACGGGTCCAGTGAGATCATTGTACAACTTGTAGGTATGTTGGCATTGTTGAAATCGTAGGGATAGCGCAGTGTACACTGAAATTCTGCTCTACGTCTTTTAGTTAAAAGTGCACCACTAGTTATCACCATATATAAGGTCACAGTCGGTTAAGCCGGCGTCACAATTCATGCGAGCGTCGGCTGACTTTGTAGATCGCCCGAAGCTCGCCGAATTTCAAAATCGCCCGAGCGTCGATCGTATTTTCCAATGAAAATCTCGGGCGACGTCCTTCGAACACTAAAAACTAAAAATCCCCCATGAGATGGTACCATCTCTTGAACATGGACAAAGTCAGTATTGACTAACCTGGTAAAAGGCCAATATTTGGATCAATTTTTATTTCTAAGAATCGCGAAATCGACAGGACGTCGGCCGTATTTTGGCCGAAAATGCACATTTGAAGCTCACCAACACGTCGGCCGATCTGAATTTCTTATTTGTGACGGGGTTTAAGGCGTGGTCACATTCGTCACAGGCCGTCGCGTGATTTTGATATTGTAGGATTTTAAGGAAGGCTGTGACAGAACCAACAGACAGCATTTTCGGTAACAAGGCGGCCGAATTTCCCACGACTATTCCAAGAATGTCCCCGGTTTGTAATCTTATGACTATCGTACGACGAATATAACACGGCCGTAAACCATTTGCAAATCTTAATCGGACATTTCATGTTTGGCGTTATGAATTCCGAGCCCCTATCATATCTTTGTCAACGGCCGCACACTTGATTTATCCTAGTATGCAAAATATCACACCTGACTAGCTCTTAGGCATGTTAAATCAGTAGATATTAACCCTGAGATATTGCCTACGGACATAAGCATAGCAGACAATAGACCGATCCTGTCGAACACCATATCGAACGAATAGAAGACCCATAGAACCCCCTGTTCTATTCAGAACACCTTCGTCAAAAACAGCGTTGGCGGGGCAGAAATGGCACGTGTAAAGCTGGGTACGTGCCAATCAAAAGGATACTTATATATATGTATAACATGCCAAGGACGCTATTTAATGTAACGACACTAATTAATGTCCTTGGTCTGACAAAGCCAAACTGCACCTTGTAATCTAGGTGTCCCGCGGATGCCCTCTAATTACGATGTCAAAACATCACTACTTGATCAAACTTAGTACATTGAATACACAACTTGCTTCTAGCTCTGCTTAAAGGCACCCAGAGCATTTTATGAGAGTTGAAAACTGGGAATATTCTAGTTGCTGTAATCTTTATGAAATCTACATTTAATGCCACTGCTTGCCACATTTACGTTCGGATTTCTTATTATAATTGCGCAAAAACGGCACAAAAATAATCTACATGGTGATCTTTTAGTTTCACGCGCCTACTGTAAATACTGTAGATATTATAGCCCCACCCACCCCCGTCAAACCGTAGAAATGCAAAATTAAAACATAAAAATTTAAATATTTGACGGACATGCAGTCACACTCTCATTGGTCGAACCGCTAATTGTGATGGACAGTCACGATCAGTCTATTAGGGCTTGGTTTTTTTTACAGTTCTCACCACACAACGACATCGTTTCTTTGCTCATTTAATTTCGATACATAATGGTATAGTGTTATTGAAACTTACTATCTGTAGGAATGAACAGAAATTTGAGTTTTTTAATTCAAGTTTCAAACCTAATTAAATGCTCTGGATGCCTTTAACTGAAGCAGGTATCTGTCTATTAGACGTCACAGTTATCCACCCCATAGCATGCCCGTCCCACTCTAAACTTCTAGCTCTAATTGACTGAAATGTGCTCCGAGATATGTAAGTCGCCCCCTTCATTGTCTTGCATATATAACAAGGTACCTGCATACCAAATATCATGGAAATCCAACGTTCCTCTGTTCAGTTGTTCTCCTTAGAAGATTTTCACAATAACGCCCCTGCAGTTCCAGAACAAGCTGCTAGGGGACCCAAACATACACCACTTCTTCGTTACATCACAAGCTATCTGCCACCAAAAAATCAAGACCATAGCATGTCCAGGTCAAAAGATAGAAAAAAATCAAGTTCTGCTGCAGTACCAAGGTCACATACCAGGGGGCCCAAAATCAACCTTGAATTTTGGCTTCACACCACCCGCCCACATACCAAATATCATCGTAATCCATCAAGAGGTTCTTGAGTTATGCTGCTTACAGTAATCCGGAAACACACACACACACACAGACACACAGACACGTGCACAGCCAAAACTTTTTCTCCATTTTCATGGAGATAATTATTTCAGCAGTTAGACCCCCCCAAGTACCCTTCAGATCAATTACAGCCAGGTGTGACATATCGCAAACAACCATTGGACAAACGTCAACTTGGCGGCTCTTAAGAAATCTTGGTTTGAGCTTAAAAATTGCCTTTGCAATCTGCTTCTGGATACTTATTTGTCAGCGTATAGCCTTAGTAACTATATTTTCTACTTGCTTTGGAATTTCATTTTTGTTAATCATCCCATTGAAACCCATATACTTAAGACTTGAAAAAAAAAAAGACTCACAAAAATTGGCGGCTCTTAGGAAATCTAGGTCCAATGTTAGAAATACATTTTGTAGCGTTTGTGTGAATAGTTGGTGATCAATTTTCACCCTTAGCAACTTAATTCTTCTATTGCGTTGACCCAAAAATTGACCTGGAATTTCAGCAATTACCTCATAGGAACCAATACTTAAGGGATGGATCCTATCATGCATCACACCCCATGGGTCTCCCCGAAGGGTCACCACCCAATTCCTTGCTTATAAATGGTTCATTTATTTCTTAATCTGTGAATAATTCTTGCGAATTCTTTTTTTTAAATCATAAAGATGTGTTCTATAATGTTCTCTCCTATTAGCATGAAAGTTGCTTTGCTGATAGCTGTGATATTGCTGGGATCAGTCGTCATGGTGGACTCCTGGAGGAGGAGGGGGAGCCTCATCAAGAAAGGTGACGCGCTCTGATGTATCCAATATTTCCACATTCGTTTTCTGCTTGATGAGTGGAGTGGATTTTGTTTGCCAGACGGATTACATTAAGATACACGGCATCCCTGCAATGGCAGTGTTACTTAATTTCAACCTTAAATATTTGTTCTAGTCGCTTCTTTGACGACAGTGATATTTGCCACTTATCGTCATATAGGTAGATATCGTTGACCGATCAGAAGGCTCCATTTGCGGGTCTGTAATCTTCATACAGACCCGAAAAGCAGGTCTGTAAACTTCGTATGGACCCGCGGATCTGTAAACTTCGTACGGACCCGGTGTTCGAACGTTACAATTAAATGACAGGGTGTTTTGTTTTTATATTTCATGTGCGACAACTATTACACAAATCAATTACAACACAAAGTACTACTAACTACTATATGGACAATGGCTATATGATAATAAGGTCAATGACCCGCTTTCCTTCGGTCTATACGGTGTGATAAGGCATGGTCGTCCCTATAACCACCGAATAAAGTGGTTCGCGACCTCGGCACTTTATTCGGTGGTTATATATAGGGACGACCATGCCTTATCACACCGTATAGACCGAAGGAAAGCGGGTCATTAACCCAATTTTAATTTCACATGTCTCGTACATCGTTAGATGTAGAGTAGTTCCTTTTCCAACAACATGAAGCAGTAATTTTGGTACATTACGTCTAACTGCAAGTTTACGTTACATCTATGAACAGGAGAGAACCCCCTGGAGAATAAAGAGGCTGTCCAAGATGCCTCTGCTGGGCTGCATGCAGAGGAGAGTGATACCCTCTTGGGCTTGATGAAAGATATTGAGAAGATGGAGGGAACCAATCGTGATCTCGATGGTGCGTTAAACTCTGTCTTTAAGATCATATGATTCTGATCTTGAGTTTTTTTCTGCTTCTGGTACCTTAACTATGTTTTTTTTTAAAATCTGCCACAGGTGACACCTTCGAGAAGAAAGTGGCAACTTTCCAGGAGGCTGCAGCTGATTTGGAGGAGGAGGTGAATGAAGCGGAGGAAGATGCCGCCTTGGGTCTAGTGGAGGAAGAGCTGGAGAAGCTGGAGGAGGAGCTAGAGGAAGTCAACTACGGACCTCAGAAGTGATGGTAAGAGTAACTCCAAAATTACATGTACTGAGTTTATGTTACTGCATTGTAGTTGACGGTATTGCCATCCTACAATGCAACGGAAAACCACTGACAGGTACTATGACGTAAGGTGACCAACAAGCACATTCCATCACAGAGAATGCATACCAATAAAATAAGAATCCACAGTAACAAATAGACAAAACATTTGACTATACATATTTTGCAAAACATCATGGCAAAACAGGGATACCTCTTCTTTATCCAATTGAACTCATTACCCAACTTCTTTTATTCCTCAGAGACCCAGTGGCTACGACTGCGTCAAATAACATCGTCAGCGAAGAACACCTGTACAAGCAGAATCTAAGAGCTTCAGAATAGTCAGTTAATAGTATAGCAAACAGGTTCTTTTGAGAATAAGGTTTAATTTCAATTAAGAAATCCACAATCAAGATAGAATGATAGAGAAATGTTGTGTGTTTTCATTCGCTGAGCTGGTTAAAAGAAAAGAAGTAGCAAATATAATCGTGCAGCGAGCGAGTCTGATACATTATGGATCAATCTCTGTTCCTTAGCTCTGGTAATGATATTAGACAGTTTCACAGTAGCCTAATTTAACACGCTTCTAGAAGTCCTCCCACTGGTCAGACCTATTGAAGCTTGACAGCCAAGTCTGGCATGAACCCATCTCTGTCACCATTTTGTTGGAGGCTGTTATTGAGCTTCTATTGGACTGATTTTGATAGTGATAAAATACTTTTGGAAATCAGTCTCCTGGCTTGGAGGTGCACGGCCTCAAACTTGGGATCCCTGAACAGTGATGATACGTTACACAGATTAGCCTTACAGTAATTTGTACTGGAAATATTTCTATTAATCCTGCGGGCATGGTATGTAGGAAGAGTTGGTGACGCTTAGCGTAGCTAGCATCATTATGATTACTGCGTTCTTAAGACAATTCGTTCTTTATTGTTTCGGTGGAAGCTGTATTAGTTTCGTATGATATCACATTCATACTTTTACATTTTTTAAACTCAGCTTGTATTCGGCGACTTCGCATTATATTAAATTAGAATCCCATGTAAATTCGTTTGGTGGCAACAATATAAGGTTATCAACTTCTGACAGTTGTTTTTCGTCTGCCTTAATTTTCTCGAAGGTTGGTCTAGATGGGTATTGTAGCTTTCGGTGAGACATTTACACGTCAATATTGTTAAAAACTGAATTAAAACTGTTTTGTGAATTATGAAATCTATCATTTGGTGAACCGTATCAAACGTTTGTATTCCAATCTATTTCTATTGCAAATTGAAGAACATTTTGCCCTATAACATTTTGTACTTTAAACTTGTCTATCTGCTTGTTTAGGCTTAAAAATCTGTAAGATTTTTTATGTTGTCAAAGTACAACTCCTACAATCAATCAATCAATCAATCAATCAACCAATCAACCAACCATTCAATCGATCGATCGATCGATCGATCAATCAATCAGTCGATCGATCGATCGATCGATCGATCGATCGATCAATCAATCAATCGATCGATCAATCAATCAAGCAATCAAGCAATCAAGCAATCAAGCAATCAAGCAATCAATCAATCAATCAATCAATCAATCAATCAATCGAGATTTACCGCGCAGCCGTTGTCGCGGGCAAAATGTTTTGCAAGTAACTATTATTCCGAATTTCTGAGTAAGTCTAAAACCTCTACTACTCTGAATACCAGAGGGAAAAGGAACTTCAGAATTATAATGCTACTTAAAGGCACCCAGACCATTTTATGAGGCTTGAAAACTGGAAATATTAGTTGCTGTAATCTTTATAAAATTGATGTTTAATGCCACTGTTAATTAACCACATGTGCGTGCGGATTTCTAATCAAAAGTGCTCAAAAGTGGCACAAAAATAAGCTACATGGTGATATTTTAGTTTCACGCGCCTAGTGTAAATAGACCTATACCATAGCCCCGCCCACCTCCGTCAAAACGTAGAAATGCAAACTTAAAACATAAAAATGCAAATATTTGACGGACATGCAGTCACTCTCTCATTGGTCGAACTGCTAATTGTGATGGACGGTCAGGATTAGTCTATTAGGGCTTGGTTTTTCTATCAGTTCTCACCACACAACGACATCGTATCTTTGCTCCTTTAATGTCGATATGTAATGGTATAGTGTGATTGAAATTTACTATGAGGAGGAATGACTAGAAATTGGATTTTTTTATTCAAGTTTCAAGCCTCATATAGTGCTCTGGATGTCTTTAAGCTCACAATACACAGGAATCTTTATCTTTATTTCAAATGTTAATGTCTACGCCAGAGTTCTCACTTGTGACATGATAACATAAAAAAGCTTAATATTTTGATGAGTAGTGATTGCTTTGAAACGTTGTCCGAAAATACTAAATGATATACTTTCTGGTAACACCTACTGCTGTAATATGGGAAGGAAAAGTTGTCAAGCTATCATGATGAAGAAGCAAAAGGAGTATCAAAAGTGACTGTGTGTGTAGATAGGGTAACGTTAACTCTTATAATTCCGCCTAGTACCCTAATATCGCCATATTAACAAATGCGCAAACTTAGGACTGTAGGTTTTGAACCACTCACACCGGGAAGGACCCCTACTCTTTTCGATGATTAAGTGCGGTGGGTTCTTTAACGTACTCGATGTTTGGCTCTGTTCAAACACGGGACCTCCATTTAAAATCCCATCCGAGGGACGTCCCTAACCGACGGAAGACATTTTCACCTGAGTGAAGTAAGGGAAGTCGAGTAAAGTGTCCTTCCTAAGGGCACAACGTCAACGGGACAAATCAGGAAACCCCGGATTCGAACTTAGTACCTCTGGGTTCTGGGGCCAAACACCCTGCCACTGCGCCACCGCGACGCCACAAAATATACGCAGTATCAGCACAAAACAATGTAGTCCCGAGGCATACATACTTCAGATATGCAGTTAAGTTGTGCATGACATTCTTGAGAAGGCCTCGATTCACCCGTTTTTAATGAGGTCGTCTCTGGGTCCTTTTTACATTCAACGAAGATCATGCACAGACTCTCCCTCCTCACCGAAAAGCAGCACCAAAGATACAACAATTGCGACATTTTTCTGCACATTATTCCAAATGACTGAATACCTGACTTGCACTTACAACGATACAGAGGTCACGCATTTGTTTACTTGTTATCTGACACGACTTGTTAGCATCTGAACGCGCCGTGAACACATGTATCTCTTACACTGGACTAGGGCGCGACTAAAACACAAGACAAATGTACTATGTACTATTTGACAGCTGGACTAATATCACAGAACTTACCTTTGATAATTTCGTTGAAACACGTACCGTGCTCACTGTAGGCAGTCGTAAACTTTAGCCCCACAAAGCTGTTAGACCAGTTTTCTTGGGGACGTTTCAATAACTGCTATTGCTGCCTTACACTAACAACACACATTCACACACACACACACACACACACACACACACACACACACACACACACACACACACACACACTCTCTCTCTCTCTCTCTCTCTATCTATCTCTCTCTCTCTCTCTCTCTCTCTCTCTCTCTCTCTCTCTCTCACACACACACAAACAAACACACACACACAGATGCACACACACACATGCGCTTGCTCGCTCGCACATAGATACAAACGTACACATATATGTATTCATGTAGTGCAATAAATGTTGCATGTTGTGTTTTGTACATTAAGAAAACGTTTTTAATCGTCATGAACTTTTGTCCTGTCATCTATAGCCTAGAGATATTTCCAACATGTGACCAAAACAATCATAAATCACTTCAAGGCGAGTTCTTTACAAGTTCTATAGAGTTGTCAACAAAGGCAAGAGCACTGAAGTGTTGCCGAGAACCATTGTGTAAGCATTACATATTTAAAGGATCGGAACTGCAAAACATTCATAGTACAACCGGTACACACGTCCCTTTGCATGACTTAGCAGCTAGTCACGGACTTGAACGCCATGTTTGTAACATGGACGATCTAATTTCTTCTATGGGGGACACAGCCACTGAGAGTTCTTGCCCTGTCAGATCGCGAAATTGAGCTGGTATTACGTTTTTCATTTTCCGAATATTTGCCAAAATGTTTATGATGACGAATAAATCTTTGAAAAAAAGAAAAAGAAGCTAGGTACAGGTACATATAGAAAATAGCACCCCT
Organism: Branchiostoma lanceolatum; assembly: GCF_035083965.1. Taxonomy (NCBI): domain Eukaryota; kingdom Metazoa; phylum Chordata; class Leptocardii; order Amphioxiformes; family Branchiostomatidae; genus Branchiostoma; species Branchiostoma lanceolatum. The sequence goes on along the minus strand of NC_089722.1, from coordinate 31,830,778 downwards.
CCATAATGTAATGGGTATTGTTGCCCAATGGTATTAGAATTTCATTTGTGTTATCAAATGCGGTTGGTCAATTTAATCTAGCTATACGATAGTATATCCTCCAAAGTTACGTATTTCACATGTTAGGAATGCCTTTTAAAGAATGCAGCGGAATTATATGTTTTCCTTGTTTATGCATATCATATCGTACCATTTCTTTTCCTAGAGATATTTATTACCATGATCATACTATACATGAGACACAAAACCGATCGTTCTGCTGCAGGTCCATATTAAGCCTATAGGGTCCTTCGTAGAAGACGTCCGCCCCTGAAACGTCATATAGAATCTCGCTCGACTAGTTCATTATTGTGTTCAATGAGGTATCACTTTATCGAGACCAACGTCGGGCACTTGTTTGTGGGAAGACCCAAGATTGTCGTCTAAAGAACAAATCTCCACACTGAGGTGCAATCTCCGCATAGATTCATACATCTAAAGTTGACCGTGACTGTTTCAAGGTAAGGATCACTTTAATGTATGCATCAATCAATAGATACAGGCAGGCGTGAAGGTTAACAACTTGTAGGCATATCTACATGGTTGAAATCGTCGGGATAGCGAAAAGGACTTTGAAATTCTGCCCTTCGTCTTTTAGTTCAAAACTCACCACTAGTGACCCCCAGATATGATCACAACCGGTTGCGGCGTGGTCACATTGGCCGTCGTCTGAATTTGACATTGTAGGATTTTCAAGAAAGCTGTGACAGAACCTGCCACCGATACGGATCTAAGAATGACAGCCTTTCCAGTAACCAAACGGTTTAAGTATGCACGACTATCCCAAGAAATCCTTCGGTTTACGGTTGTATGACGAATTCGACGAGGAATTAGACCAGATTCCAATCTTGATTGGATATCCAATATTTGGATTGATGAATACAGGGCCCATATCTTTTGTCAAGGGCCGCACCCCTGACAGGTATTTTGTCTGTTCAATAAGCAGATGTGTTGCCTCAGGCATGTCGACATGGCTGAAATCGTATGGATGGCACAACGTATTCTGACATTCCGTTTTTCAGTTCAATGCTCAACTCTAGTAGCCACCTGATATCATTACAACTGGTTATGGCACTGTCACATTCTTCACAGGCCGTCGTGTTATTTTGATGTCGTAAGATTTTCAGGCAGGCTGTGATAGAATCAACCACTAAGATCTAAGGCAGCCTTTTCGGTAACAAGACGGCCGCATTTGGCACGACTATACCAAGAATGCCCTTAGTTTCCAATCGTACGACAATCGCACGACAAATGTCACCAGGCCATAACCGCTCTGCACGTATTTATTGAATATTCACTGTCTTGTATGATGACTTTCAGGCTCATATCTTTGTCAACGGCCGCACCCTTAACCTGTCCTAGAATGTAAAAAAAATCTCACTCTACTAGATCGTTAGTCTGTCAAATAAGCAGTTAGAGTCCCGGGTATAATTTATCTGACAAAGCCAAGCCGTTTACCTTGTAATCAGGGGGCCACAGCCGATGCCCTCGAATTACCATGTCAAAACATACCTACTCAGTACTCAAACGTACATTCATCTCAAGACAGAAGGTGCTTCTGGCTCTGAAGCACGTAATTCTCCAGTAGATATAGAAGTCACCACACTCCATTCTGTAGCATGCTCGTTCCACTCTAAACTTCTAGCTCCTAGACTGAAACGTGTTCCCAGATAGTCACCCTTCTTCATTGACTTTGCATGATAATATATATAGTTAGTCTAGGAGTTAGACAGTGATTTAGGGTAATAATAAGGACGTGGGCGATCTTTGAATAACTTATTAAATTGAGTGCAATACCATGATGACCTTGTCAAAAGACTTTTTCCTCCCTGAACATACTCGTGCTTTCCTACAGCGTCAACTGGCCGCTGTCTTCCTTAAGTTTTGTTCTTCCTATCAAAGCTGACTGTAGTCATCTCTATGCATTCAAAAGTAATCTGCCCTCTTTTAAAGAGCTTATTTTTTGAAAGAGCACATTTTTAGGAATACAAAACCAACTGCTGCATGCCTAGTCCAAGTTAAATGTGAAGTTGCCAAAACGATTGTGTCCGATTCTGAAGAATATTATCTGCAGACCCAGAACACTCGCCTCTGGAGTTGAGCCTCCCTTTAAGAGTCTATATCTTCCCCTCTTTCCGTCCACAGTATGAGAGTTACTTTGCTCATAGCTGTGATGTTGCTGTCATCAGCTGTCATGGTAGACTCCTACGATTTTGGCAGGAGGAGGAGGGGGGGCTATCTCAGGAGGAGGTCGTCCTCCAGGAGGAGGTCGCTCGACAAGAAAGGTGAAGCACTCTTATGTATCCAATATTTCCACCATCGTCAGACCTAAGACCTGGGAAAAAGCGTTGTGTTTCCTGTTACAGTTCTGAACAATTAGGGTCGGTAGTTAGATATTCTCGTAGTTTTTATCATTTTTCAAATTTTATTTCGGTCAAAGTAATCAATGTTAAACAGATATACATGATGCGACCACAAATATATCAATTGGACAACTGTCTATAAAGGGTTATCAGAGTGCGAAATACTGGAAGTCTGTTTCGAATTTCATCAAACAGATGTCAGATAGGAAATGTTATGTCCCTTGTTAGCGGTCGAACCAAAAAGGCTAGGATCGGCACTCGTTAGGTTTCTGCTACGATTGGGTCACAACATTTTTCCAAGGCCTGAGCAGCTACACTCCATGAGGGCACAATATACATGAAGTTTTGACAAATATTTAAACCTTACATGAAGTTGTTAAATAGTACTCACTCACTCACTCACTCACTCACTCACTCACTCACTCACTCACTCACTCACTCACTCACTCACTCACTCATGACCTCAATGGTCGTAGAGGCGTCATGACAGCCAGCCACAATGATAGTACAGGGCGAAGAATACAAAGCTTATAATCCTGCCACTTTGCAATGACGAGAAAACTTGAGAACCACAGTAGCTTCGTGCGGTTTAAGGGGAAAATGTCGATTGGGACATATTTTCTCAAAACCAATGTGACATCAAAAAAAGTATTCCTGCAAGTATGTCATAAGCATTTACAGGAATAATTTGACGCATACGTATACACACCCTTCGTATCGACTATCGAATGTATACAGAGGTGAAAAACAATAATTTTCAACTGGACTAGTCACCGCACGACTACGATTTGTAACTAATTGTAAGTTGTAACATCCCTACAATCACAGGTTTATATAATTGTAGCTTGACTCCTTGTTGTATGACAGATAGTTTTCTTGACGACAGTCCATTGCGTCTTACTCCGAGTTTACTTTTCATCAATCCACAGAGGAGACCCTCCAAGAGAAGAGGGAGTTTCTCCAAGATGCTGTTGTTGAACTGAAGGAGGCGATACGTGAAGCTGGGAGTGATTACGCCATGGATCTGACGATGAATGAGTTTCAGGAATTGGATGGAGCCAATGGTGATCTCGATGGTGGGTAAATTACTATCTTTAGAATCATACAGTTCTAATCTTTAGATATTTTTCTCATTCTTATCCTACTTTTGGCGTCCTGTATTTACCTCACTTTAAAACAGTCATGAGAGACCTGGAGGAACTGGGCTTCACTTGGGAAGGAGTGAGAAGGCAGGCTATGGATAGAAGAGCGTGGAATGCAGCGGTGGCCCGCATTGTCAACAGATGAAAGCGGCGACGATGATGATGATGCGCCAGAAATAGTTACTCAAGCAACTGGATAGAATTTCCAAATTTTATCCAGTTGCTTGTCGAATGAGTTATTATTTTTGGCGTATCTGACTACCTTGATGTCTAACCTTCATCGATGGTGATGATGGTTTACCTCGGCTATGTTTTGTTTTAATCTACAGGTGACACCTTCGAGAAGAAAGTGGTGACTCTTCAGGAGGCTGCAGCTGATTTGGAGGAGGAGGTGAATGAAGCGGAGGAAGATGCCGCCTTGGGTCTAGTAGAGGTCGAACTGGAGAAGCTGGAGGAGGAGCTAGAGGAAGTCAACTACGGACCTCAACAGTGATGGTAAGAGTAACTCTGAAAAGCCATGCAGTCTTTTCTTGATACACTGTAGCTGGCGTCATTTTCATCCTAAGATGCAACAGAACGATACTATAACGTCCAGGTGACTAACCAGCAAACTCCATCACAGAGAATGCATGCCGATCGAAAAATAATCCACAGTAAGAAATAGACTCATGATTGTACTATACATAGCAAAACGACATGGTAAAACAAGAATAAATGATCTACCTTATCTAATATGAAATGATTACCCAACTTTTTTTATTCCCCAGAGACACAGTTGCCCTGACTGCGTTCACTGGAAGCGATCGAAAAAGACCTGCACAAGCAGAATCTAAGAACTTCAGTATATTCCATTGATAGTACAGCACACTGCCTAACTAGCAAGGTTTCGTTGACACTAAGGTTGAAATTTAGAAATCCATAATCAGAAAGAATGATAGACAGAGCAATCGCACGTTTTTTCAGTCACTAAGCTGGCTTAATTATCATAAAAGAAGTAGCAGATTGTATTGTACAAGACAATAGTGAAGCGAAAAGGTAATGGTGATAAGCTATCGATTTATCTTTTTTCTCAAGCTCTGGTGATAATATTGATAATATTAATAAGTTTATTGCAAGTTCTTGCCCGTAGGCTAATTGAAACATGAATCATGGAACGACGGACAGACAATTGGTAACAATATAGCATGTGACTATTCTAGTTCAAATACTAACACTAAATTATATCTTATTTGGGTTTGACTTCTTTTTTCGAGACAGTAGAAGACGAATATTACACAGTTTTGCTGCAGCCTGATTAAATCTCGCTTCTAGCAGCCCTCCTATACTGGTCAGGATCCTAGGCGTTTGATGGCCAACACCTTTCAGTCAGGAGAAATACCAACATCCTAGTCCTGTTGATTTGTGCACATGTCCTAACATGGACCAATCATTGTCAAACGGACACCTGTCCGTTACCATGGTGTTGGAGGTGATGACTGGTTGCCATTGTGACAGAGAATCCTTAGCTTCTATCGCACTGATTTTTATAGTGATGAAAATAACTTTGGAAATCAGTCTCCTGGCTTGGAGGTGCACGGCCTAAAACTTGGGATCTCTGAACAGTGATGTTTAACGTCTACGTTACACAGATTAGGCTTACAGTAATGTTTACTGGAAATATTTCCATAGAAATTATGCCTATGCTGTAGGCATGACAAGTAAAGAATATTGGTAACGCTTATCGTAGCTAGCATCATTATGATTACGGCCTTTCTTAAGATAATTTATTCTTAATTGTTTGAATAGAAATCTGCATCATTTGTATGATGTCAGATTTATACGTTAAACTTAGCTTGTATTCGGTAACCGCATATTATATTCAATTAGAAACTCCTGTAATTTCTTTTGATGGTACAATATAAGGTTATTTACCAGTGAAATGTGTTTGTCTTTTGTATTTTTTTTCCTCGAAGTGTTGTCTAGATGGGTATAGTAACTTTTGTTGAGATCTTTCAATGTCAGTATTGTTGATAAAAAAAAAAAACTGCGACTTAATGATGAAATCTGATAGTGTAACTATTTTAGCGTACCGTTCCAACCGTGACCATCCCAATGTATTTGTATGACAGTACCATGGTAAGGAAAACATGAACTTCATCATGCCCAAAACATTTAGTAGTTAGCTCAGACACGATCCCTGCGTACAAGTTCTTATTATATAGTAAGTCGACGGCATTCTGCACAAAACTCTTTTTGAGCTTTAAAACGAGCTCCAAAAGTATATCTCCTAACACATGTCGTTATAAAATCTTTGTTATTCCAACATATTGTCTACATGTTGATAAAACCCTACGTTCTCTCGCCAACCAAACCTGTTCTTCATACCTGTCAGAGAAGTTTCTTTGGCAGTAACATAGAGAAAACACATGTCTTTGTTATACGCATCTGACCGTCTGACAAGCTTTATCATTGAACTAACATGTAACATGAGTTAAAGAAAACCCTAGCAATGTTAGGGCCCGACAATCGGATTTTGAAAGTCAATTTATCTAGTCATTTCTATATACATGATTAGTTCAAACAACAGTCACAATATATAGCAACGTTCATGATGCAAAAATACGACGTCGTAAATGTCACTACCATAAAAATTTTAGCATATATGGCCCTATCATTGCTTTGGTTGCCTTTAACACAATCCCCCTTGTACCATAGCATCACACCGCCACAAAAAAAGGTGTTATCGAGGACTTGTCAAGAATGTCTTAAACACCTGAATATCTGATGAGGTGCGCATGCGTCGGGGATTACTAACGCTGCATAGTTAGTGACCTTTGATTTATATATTTTTTACATTGATAGAATAATTTGAACAAGGATATCCTACTGTGGCATTAACGAACAGGAAAACGTTGCCACATGAATTTCGCAAATGTTTTCCGCACTTCTGTATTGTAGACGTCGTTTTAAAGAACCTCTAATCTTGCAAACAGCAAAGTTCATGTTCGCCCAGGTGTGAATCGAAGAGGTTACGTCCCTACAGAATCAGTAATGATAGCTCCCTAATCATATATGCAACCGAGACAAAGGTTTTAGGGGTCAGTTACGCACAGTGACACTGGCAGTGTGCCAAAGACTACTGAAACACTCCCCCTTTTCGCTAAGGAGCTAACCTGTAGCAGCGAGCGAGCGCTGGTGGAGACCCCACAGTCTCTGACGCCGCGACGTACCCTCCTCGCGTTGGCAGGTGAGTACACAGGGTTCTACGTTCTCTGTCTTGCCAGCAGTGTGTCCTGCACTGTTCAGATGGACACAAACATACCGAATGTAGGTGCGATATAAATGTATTGTCAAAAGACAGTCCACAGTAGACAGTACACGCCCCCTAGTCACGTCCCAGCTTTGGTACAATTTGGCCGGGAACAACGTGGGTTTTTTGATGTAGAGGCCTAATAGAAAATGTGCGAAGGTCGACAGAATGTTACAGTAGTACTATGTTGACTGTGTGTGTGTGTGTTTGTGTGTGTGTGTTTGTGTTTGTGTGTGTGTGTGTGTGCGCGCGCGCGTGCGTGTGTGTGTGTGTGTGTATTTATAAAACCTGACACAACATAACAGTCTTTCAGGACTATATTTCCGCCAGGTGACAAATTTGTCCTAGACCAACTTGTTGGGACGTGATTTTCAAGGTCTTGGGGTGTGTCTACCACATCAGGACTAAGGGTGAAAATCACGTTTTGATAAACATGTCGTGTGCTATTGAAGTAGTGTATAGCTGTCCACAGTATTCCCCTCACGTTTGTTTTAATTCTTCAGATTTAAGATTACATCAGCTTAGCATGCATTGGTTGAAAGACACTATATAACTACAATGAAAAGAGTCACTTTTAATTATTATATATCACTTTTGCAGTCCAGTGTGTGTGGACCTCTCCCTCTTGTCCCAAACCAACTTGTTAGGACGTGATTTCCGATAAGATCAGGGGGCGTGTATATCCAACACTGAGGACGAAGATCTCATTTTGTCAAGAGGCCTACGTGTCTTGTGCTGCTTGTTGCGTTCCTATAGCCTGCCACATATTTTCGTTTTCATTGCTCACGTGGTAACGTTACGTCACCTGAACATGCATTAAGTAAAACTTCAGTAACCACCATTGACATTAATCCGCCGGGTTACATAAATCCGCCAGTTTGAAAAACAGTGGGTTTGAGAGATCTCTAGTGCAGCACCCCCGGTATGCACAGTTTAGATATACCGGAGTGCATTATACTAGTACTGGGTGACGTTGGGTTGGAAATCTTTTTGTAACTTTTCAGGGTGGCGGAAGTAGCTATCCTGGTGGAATTATGTCAGTAGATATCATATGGATAACATTTTAGCAATCAGTTAAGATTAAGATCACAGATCTAAGTCAGCTTACTGATGTGTCTTATGTTAAAGAGACCGCCATTCTCCTATAGGACTGTTTAGCCATAACCAATGCGTGATTTAGGACTTTATTATGGTCAATATTGACCGACAGGAGCCATATATATATAGAGTATGTGAGCAAGGATACTTTTATAACTTACTAGACTGAGGACAAAACACGTAAGTGCTGAGACAGTATCAGACACACCCAGGCTTTTGGCAACTTGTCAAATAATTCTACACCGTCGCTGTCTCGGATAGCGTTTGTCGGTGTAGTTGTTTGTTTTTGTCTGTGTTTGTGTGTGGTTTATAACTCAAGAAGCTATAGATAGACTGTTATGAAGGTAAGTTGGGGGTAAGGTGTCATTGCAAAGGAAGGGTTCAATCATAAGTCGTCCTCCAAATTGAAACTAGTGTTTTCGAGACATTAGCAAGAATGACTTGAACACCTGGACATCTAGCATCTAAAGAGTGCATACCACAGGGACTACGGAATGATACTGCATAAGTAGATCTCTTTGAAATTCATGACTACTTTTCTTACCGTGGGGTCGCAGGGGACCCAACTAATGTTATGCTGTAATAGTTATAATAAAGAAAAATAAAAAAAAATAATCATGTTGTGGAGTTGTCGAATGTCAGGAACAGTAAACAGTGCTTCAGGGGCATCGACACTGGTCTTAAGTTTCCGATGAGATAGCAATGTCATGCCACTAAGCATTCATGTTCGCTGGTGTGTGAAACACGCGAGGTCAAAGATTTTAAGTCGCTGGGGGATGAGCGATCCAATCTGCCTAATCATATGTGCAACGGAGACAAAAGGTGCCGGGGTGAAGTCGGGTGAGTGACCGACAGTGACAATAGCAGTGTGCCAATGGCTACTGATATACGCCCCTTTTCTGTCTAGCTTACCTGTAGCAGCGAGAGAGCGCAGGGAGAGAACCAACAGTCTCTTGCGCCGCTACGTACCCTCCTCGTCTTGCCTGTGAGTACTAAATTGTAGATATTCTCTGTCTTGCTAAGAAATTCTGAAGATCTTGAACGAGGGTTGGTGGACAGAAACATGACAAATTTGAGTTCTACAATAAGTGCATGAGCGAAAAATCAGTCCACAGTAGACAGTACACGCCCCCTTGTCACGTCCTAACTTTGGACCAATTCGGCCGTGAAGGAAGTGAGTTTCTTGATGTTGTGGTCTAATAGAGCATGGCGTGGGAAGGTTGTCATAACGTTTTAGTGGTAAAATGTTACTTTTTATTATACCACTTCATGCTGCTGTCGTGTTGGTGGGAAAATCATTCCTGATTAGTTTGACATATTTTTGCATGTATACTACCTTTCTTAATTTCTTTCGTTCTTTCTCTCTCTCTCTCTCTTTCATTTTCTTTTTTTTCTCTCTCTCTCTCCCACACACTCTCTCTGCGTGTGTGTGTATGCATGTATGTATGTATGTACTATGTAACGTTAACGTTATGTATGTATGCGCGTGCATGTGTATGTGTGTGTGTGTGTGTGTGTATCTGTGTGTGTGTGTCCCTTTGTGTGTGAATATGCGAGTGTTTTTGTTGACCTGACACACTCTAACAGTCCTTCAGACCTCAAATCTGCCAGGCGTCAAATTTGTCCTAGATCAACTTCTTGCCGACGTTATTGATTTTCAAGGTCAGGAGGCGTGTCTACCACATCTAAACCGGGGGCAAAGATGTCCTTTTGTTAAGCAAAGACATGTCCCCGTGGCGCAAACGGTAATGCAACCCCGCTGCTTCGCCATGGCCATCTGGATCAAATTCCGTGGATCCTAGGGCCCGCGTTCGATCCTAGGGGTCGACTCCAGCTCGGACATGTTGTGAGGGATTGCATTCGTCATTTCGGATGGTGACATAAAGCCGGCGGTCTCGTTTATGAGGGAGCTTCAAGCATTAGCCTCAAGCGTTAAACCTCTACACGTAAAAGAACCCAACACACTTATCAAGAAGAATAGGGGTGACCCGGTGTGCTTGGCCAAAAACGCGAGCCGTAGCGAAGCCACATTGCACTGCCACTAGCTACTTGGTGAGGATGCCTTGAAACAAGAAAAAATGAAGCAGCCAGCCTACCTGTCTTGTTACGTGTTATTTACTGCTTATTGCGTTCGTATAGCCTACCATTCCTTAAGTGTTAACGTTACATCAGCTGACCACGCATTGGTTGAAAAGTGATTATATGGATAACATTCTAGCATTCTAGCAAAGTACAGACCTAAGTCAGCTTACTGACGTACCCTATGTGGCAGAGATTGTCATTCTCATATAGGGTCATATAGTTATGTTAAGCCATAACCAACGCTGTAGGGTTGATATGATTTAGGATTTTACCATAGTCAATATTGACCGACAGGAGCCATACATATAAAGTGTTTGTACAAGGATACTTTTACAACTTACCAGAGTGTGGACAAAACACGTAAGTGCTAAGGCCATATCAGACACACCCAGTATTTTGGCAACTTGTCAAATAATTCTACACCGTCACTGTGGCCAGCAGCGTTTGTCGCTGTACTTGTTATCTCCATGTATAATGGAGATATAGATTTGGGTGTGTGTCTGTCTGTCTGTCTGAGCGTGTGTTTGTGTTTCCGGACTACTGTAATCAACATAACTCAAGAACCTCTTGATGGACTACGATGATATTTGGTATGTGGGCAGGTGTTGTGAAGCCAAAATTCAAGGTCGATTTTGGCCCCCCTAGTATGTGACCTTGGTACTGCAGCAGAACTTCCGTTTTTGTATCTTTCGACCTGGATGTGCTTTGGTCTTGATTTTTTTGGTGGCAGAATAAGTGATGTTATGAATAAGTGGTGTAGGTTTGGTTGACAGTATTTTAGAGAAACACTAGTCTTAGGTTGGGAATCTGGTACCTATTAGAAAGGAATATTATGAACATGAGAGGTCAAAGATTATAAGTCGTTGCGGGATGAGCTGCCTAGCTGATAGCTGCCTAATCATTTGTCACCCCGACCAATCGAATCACGTGAATCGCACTGAAATCGCCATTTCCCGACAAATCGCTTTCTAACTTGCGTTAACCACTACATCTGACCAAGCAAACTCGCCAGTGAGATGGTGGAAGGTGTCAGCTTCCAAAAGACGTTTTCAGATTGACAATTTTGGCACTTTGGAAGTAATTGAATCCGCCCGCGTTTTAACGTATAGAGAAAAGTAGTAGAAACTAGAAGTTAAATCGCGGGCGGATTCAATCACTTCCAAAGTACCAAAATTGTCAATCTGAAAGCGTCGTTTGGGAGCTGACACCTTCCACCATCTCACTGGCGAGTTTGTTTGGTCAGATGTAGTCGTTAACGCAAGTTAGAAAGTGATTTGTCGGGAATGGCTGATACGAATCTGAGTTTCAATGCGATTCACGTGATTCGATTGGTCGGGGTGTTTGTGCAACGGAGACAAAAGGTGCCGGGGTGAAGTCGGGCCAGTGACCTACAGTGACAATAGCAGTGTGCCAAGGGCTACTGATATACGCCCCTTTTCTGTCTAGCTTACCTGTAGCAGCGAGCGAGCGCAGGGAGAGGACCCTCAGTCTCTGACGCAGCAACGTACCCTCCTCGTCTTGCCTGTGAGTACTAATTTGTAGACTGCGATTCTCTGTCTTGCTGCATGGTCCATACAAGCCGTTTATCATGAATATCAACGAGGGCTGGTGTACAGATATGACGAATGTAACGTTTGGTGCGATATAAGAGTATGGGCCAAAGATCACTTAGCCTGGAAACCATACCATCGAGGGCTCCCCGATATCTCTACGGCGCTGGGAGTGATCCCCGCCCGCCCAGACAGCTTAGTCGGCTCGGGGTGTGTTTACGGCTAAAGTAGAAAGGCTGCGAAATTCTATATGGCAGCTAAGTAGACAGGATGACAGAAACGGCTTAATGATACAGACTGGGCCCGGTAAAACATCCCTACGCCGACCCCTAGAGACTGGGACCAGACTAAAGACAGTCCACAGTAGACAGTACACGCCCCCTAGTCACGTCCCAACTTAGGTAAAATTCGGCCGCGAGCGGATTTATTGACGCAGTGGCCTGCTAGAGCACGGTGTAAGTTAGAGTGTTACTGTGATTATGTGAACTTTTATATTAACAACTGATGGGTGTCAAACCACTGCGTTGTAAAATGATATGTGAACACATTGTTGTGGCAATGGTGGTGTTTACGGGCCCAGTTCGAATCTGCGTGTCTAAATGCGTGTCTATGTGTGTCTATGCGTGTGTGTGTGTGTGTGTGTGTGTGTGTGTGTGTGTGTGTGTGCGTGTGTGTGCGCTCGTGCGTGTGTGTATTTGTCTGTGTGTGCACGTGCATGCATGTGTGTGTATGTGTGTGTGTGCGTACGTTTTACGTGTATATGTGTATATGTATGTGTGTGTGTGTGTGTGTGTGTCTGTATGTATATTGCCTTTGTGTGTGTTTATTTGCATGTGTGTACCTATGTTTGCGTGTATGTGCGTGTATCATTGTATGTATGTAAGTATGTATCTGTGTGTGTGCAGGTGTATACATGGTATGTATGTATGTATGAATGTATGTGTGTACGTGTGTTTGGGGCATTTTTGTGTGTTTATTTGTCTGTATTTCTGCATGTGTATAACACCTGACACACTTCAACAGTCTTTCAGAATTATAATTCTTCCAAATGACATATTTGTCCTAGACAAACTTGTTCGGACGCGATTTTCAGGGTCGGGGGCGGGTCTATCACATTAACACTGGGGACGAGGATCACGTTTTGTAACACATGTCGTGTATGCTACGTATGGTATTGCTATTCACAGCAGTTTCTATCCTTTGTTCTTATTGTTCAGTTGAGCACGCATCGGGTAAATCGGCAGTACTTTGGTGTATTGCACAGCAATGGCTTTCTGTATGTTTTACTACAACAGGGTTAGTACTAGAGCATCCTAGCATTTCAGTAAAATCTGTGTGCATATTAATCTAAAATCCTCCCACACCATGAGGTGTATAGGGCCCCGTTTCATAGCCCTAGGCCACACTGTGGTGCAATCACTGCAGCAGGGGGCTAGTCCACTGGCAGTGGAGTGTGTTTAACTTCCATACTGTTTCAGAAGTATGTACCATTTTTATAAAGTCTTTGGTATGACTCAATGCGCCTCTTGTCCAGAGGTGTCCTACCCGGGCACGAACTCGGGCCCTCTGGCCCCTCATAATTCGTACCAGATGTGGTAAGTGACAGATGCGCAGACCACTACACCACAGGGACACCTCCGCTGTGTGCATATACGTGGGGTTATCTTCTCAGTGTGTCAGAATGTGGACAAAACACGTAGGTGCACAGACAATATATCAGACACGCCCAGTTTTTTGGCAACTTGTCAAACAAATATGTACTGTCGCGATGGACGCCACAAGCCTTATAACCTTGGGCAGAAAGGTTTTTGATGGAAGCGGTTGTCGTTTTGCTTGTGCTAGTTTGTGGTCTATCGGCATAAATCAAGAAGATGTTGACAAATTGTCATGAAAGTTAGTAGGAGGTGAGTAGGTGTCAAAGAAAAGAGCGAGTTCAACTTTGGGACTCCAATTGCAAGTGGCTTTCTATTGTACAGCAGTGGAACTTGATTGGTGTATCTCATGTCCTGAGCATGCTATGGTGGTGTTGGTTTTGGTCCCCTAACGTTTTATCTTGGAACTGCACTCGTGTGTACATGTGTTTCTTTGGAGCATTTAAACAGTGTAACCCAAGATGGGATGAATTGGTTTTTATTTCAGTACGATTTAGACGTAAAATAGAGTCCTGCTTGTTTATATGCTTTAATTTGAAATCGATTTTATTTTTTGACCTGCGTTTGTCTCTTCATCATGTAGTCAAAAGAACGTGGAACTACCCGCATCCCCACTTTCCTGCGATTCACTTTGAGCTGAGTCATCAAAATGCCTGTAAGAGGCCATTGTTTCCTAATATTATTATATTTCACTGTATATGTCACTTACATGTTAGTTAGGTTTATGTTAAACGACCTGTATCTAGCCCCTCGGGGCACGAACATACAATAAAGGCCTTCATTCATTCATTCATTATTCTGTTTGTCTTGCATTCATTCGAAACGTAAATGTTCTCGTTTAGGAAAAAAAAATCAGATCTGTATAAAGAGACGCAAGCCCGTGCTAATTATGTGAAGAAGTGTTATCTTCTCAAAAACAATTATTTGAGACACTGGGTAAAAGCTAATTGTTGATTTTATATGTTGAAAGCTGCTGTTGAACCGGCCGAAACCCAAACCGTTACCCAGGCCCAAACCTAGGCCTCCACCACCGCCACCAACTCAGCAAGTAACCCAGCAAACATGTGAGGCCGGGGGTGGCCAGGAGGTTATCAGGGATCCAGCGAAGGAGAAAGAAGAACGCGCTGAGGTATGGTATTGTTTTTGTTTATTTATTTATTTGTTCGTTTGTTTATTTGTTTGTTTGTTTGCTTGGTTGTATGGTTGGTTGGCTGGTCGATTTATTGATTGATTTATTGGTAGATTGATTGATTGGTTGGGTGATTGATTGATTTATTGATGTATTGATTTATCAATGTATTGGTTAGTTGATTGATTTGGTTGATTGTTTTGTTGGCTGCATGGTTGTTTGGTTGTATGGTTGTTTGGTCGATTGCATTGGTTATTATATGGTTGGTTGTGTGGTTGTATGGTTCGTTGTTTAGTTGTATGGTTGTTTGGTTGGTTGTTTGGTTGGTCGCTTATGTTCTAGCAGTTGTTCAGTTTCAGTTCAGTTCATCCTCAAAGAGGTGACACTTTTTTAAATGTTAGAAATGCAATTGTTACCTCACTAAATTTGCTACTAAGGATCAATCATTCTACAAATGGATCAGTGCCCATGCTGCATCAATACATAAAACGTTGTCGTTTTTCCCTTTCTTCATTTCATGTTATACGCTCTCCTTTCCTATGTTGTGCGCACGTACTCTTACAGGCCGTTGCCAACACCCTTGAGGCCCTTAAAAACCACCACCGCGCGTACAGTGTGGAGATTCTGTCCTACCACGGCGGTGATAAAGACCCCAAACGTCCCCCAGACACCATCACCATCAAAAAAGGAGCCGACGGGAAAGAAGAGCTCCACGTTGGACAACACGTCGTGCACAACTGGCACTGGGACAAAAATCCCACCAACACACTGACGTTCAAGAAGGGAGATCTCGGTGGGCACATCGCCTTTCCTCACGAGGAAAGTGTCCAGGGCTTCGGGACGATCAGAAGCGCCCTGACATCATTCTCTGTCAAGACGACATTGAAACCTGTCACGTACGAGTGTGCGTTTTCCAGTGACACTGGGGCGTACGTCAGAGAGGAAGGAACCGCCCTGAACTTGGTCTGGGATGCTTCTGACGACAAGTGGAAGAATGCAACGTGGGAAAACAACGTTCTAAGCTTCAGCTACGGCATAGAGGAGCAGTTCTTCATCGGACAGAAGACCTACAAGGTCATCGTTAGCTTCGAGGATCTGCAGACAAACGTGACGTACGAACCCGCCGAAGGAGACTTTTCCTACATTCTGAACCCATCGTTCCAGGCCGTGTTCCAACACGAGAACAGCACGGTTCCCATCCCTGATGATCCTCGTAGCGACGGCAAGCACGTATTCCCATACCTGCTAGAGTTCACCTTCAACGCTGTAGCATCCAGCTTCGACGGTGCTGTCCTGACCAAGGCACTGGATGCAGCAACAGGTGAGGTGTATGCAATCCAGGCTACAGTCCAGAACACTGTGACTGGGACGTTCTTGATGGCAGCTCCAAACAAAGAGAGCTCTTTGGTCGAAGTGAGTCACGGAAGGCTGATGGTTGGTAACGAGGTCGTACCGAGCAGTAAGCAGGTTGGAGACAAAATTACCTGGGATTCCCTGCCGACGCACTTGGCCGACGCAACCGATCTTCCTGCGGCGGGTACTCTTCACGTCTCTGCAAACACGTCTGAGGTAAAACTGAGCGATACCGGTGCCACAGGCTCCGCACTCCGCGCAATCCAGCCAACATCATTCATGGCCATGACAACAAGCGTGGCACTCAACGGCGAAGATCTCTTGAACATGTCCCAGTTCAAACAAGACGGAAACGGCAACTATTACGACTACATCCAACAAGAATCCATGCAGGACTTCTACACGATCATACAGTACTACATGGACTCAGACCTCCGTGAGAAGTACATGGGGATGAACAACCCGCCAAGTCTGGACGCTACAGTCAAACAGATAGCTGACACCAACGGCAGCCCCACTGCTGACCAGAAAGCAAACGGAGACGACGGAGTCGCAAGTACCTGGTACAAGACTCTCAGCGTTGCCTACCTAACCCAGGCACTTCCTTCCATATTCCCCAGCGATGATTACGCCGGTAAGCTGAACACAATCCGAGCAAAGCAGTGGCTCAAGACGCAGACATCAACAGCGAGTGTCTACACCAAGCAATCTTCTGATCTCTACAAAAACCGCTGGATAGAGAACATACCGACGACGGGCCAGTTCATCGTCGATCAGCTGCAGAACAAGACCACGTACGCAGCGTACATCGATCAGGACAAAAGCACGTGGGAGGCAGAGATCAAAGATACTGTCGAAGATTCTGAAAACCAATCAGCGATGCTGACCATCATAGAAATGCTGACAACGTTGGGAAAGGAGGGAAAATATTGGGCGTATTGGCTCTTCCGTGACCTCACCCAGCCATCCGCTCTACAGATGATGCAGATGCTGTCTATGGGTGGAGCTGCCTCCTTGGACGGATCGGCATTCTCCAGAAGAATCCAACAAAACTGCGCAATGCTGGGCATCCTTGACAGTAGTGCAGAGTTTCAGCAGCAGTACGTCAAAGTCATACAGATCTTCCAGCTCACCAACATCCTGCCACAGCTCTTAGACTTCAGTGGCGACATGACACACTACACCTATGCTGTTATGGAGATTCTACAGGCCTTCGAGGACAAGTACATCGACAGCACAGACACGCAGATGCAAGACGCAGCTAAAGAAATCCAGGCCAATATGACCCAGCACACCATTGAAGACCTACTCTCCGTACTACAAGTATCAGCATCAGAGATGGCGGCAGACTACAACCTGCTGAAAGTGTTGAAAGAAGCGGATAGCATGTACAAGAAACTCCCGCTACAGCTACTCGGAAAATTGGTGGCAGGCGCAGCGCTTTCCGCCGGGATAATGATGTTTTACTACGGAGTCCTGGACTGGAGCGAACTCAGTACATCTGACAAGGTGCAAGTGGTCAGCGACGGAGCCGTGCTGTTCACAGAGGTAGCCGGTGGAATGTTGAAAAGAGGAGCCGCCATTTATGAACTGTGGGGCACGGAATCCATGGGCTTCAAAAATGTCGGGAAGATTCTCCTGTCAGGTGACTGTCAGGAGTCCATCACCCGAGCTTCCAACGGTTTCTCCAAGTGGCTGCTACAGAGAAAAGGGCAGGTGGAAGTCGGGGTGGATGCGGCAGCTGCAGCCGAAGAGGCTATCGTGGCAGGTGAAGAAGACATGACGTTAATGCAGAATTTGTTCGGGCAGAACCTGGAGGAGTTCATGGCCACGCGATTCGGTGCTGCGGTTGCCATCCTCGGCCTGGTCTTCGGTGCCATATCTCTCAGTAGGTCACAGACGAAGCTGGAGGAGGTTGGAAACGCCCTGGGCGTTACGGCATCCGCTCTGCAGCTTTGCGCAACGATGGGAGCATGGCTTCTGCCGGAAACCGTGCTCGGAGTCGAGGCCGCCACGATCTGCTCCTGCCTCGGGGCTCTTGCAATCGTAGCAGCAATCGTAGGAGTCATAATACTCGTCGTAGCCATGCAGAAGCACCACGATACCCCCATAGAAAGTTTTGCGAAAAACCAAGCATCTGACGCCGGCCTGTACATGGAACACGGTGCCGACATCGACAGCTTCCAGAGGTATCAACCAACTGGCCAGTTGGAGAAGGAGGGAATCAGCCTGCTTATGGGAGGCTCCGCGACCCAGTACATGCAGTTTAACCTCGACGGGACTTTGGGTCTTTCAGGGGCAACATATGGCCCCGACACCGTCTTCTATCTCATAACTGACGCCTACGGTCGCGCCAAGTTCATTGCCAACTTGCCCAACGCTGACAACACGGCGATAGAATCCAAGGTTCTAACAATGGACGAAACCGCGAAGCTATCAGGGTCGAGCCTGTTAACCGGAAGCTCAGCAGACCAGCAACTCTGGGTCGCCGAGTGTCAGGGGTCTGTGAATCGCGACAGCGACGATCATTTGCAGTCCGCCTCCTTCAAGTTCTACAGCTACTACTGGTACAAGAACCACAGTAAGAAGTACTATCTGGGAGGGTCGAACAACGTCCCTTCGGCGCTGGAGTCCAACCAGGAGGACTGGACGGTCAGCATGACCTCGACCAAGCCAGTCGGTCTCAGCATGGACGACATCGTCCTCTATACCTACCAGAAGGACCTACCGTTCCAACCGACCCTCCTGAACCCGGGGAGCGACCCTAAGACGTGGTCCATCACCCCTGACCTCCCAGACTTCATGGAGCTAGACACGTCCTCTGGTGCTGTCTCACAGAAGTCTGGTGTAGTACCTACCGTCACCGCCTCTACAGCCTACACCCTGAAGGTGGAGAACAGCCTGGGGAACTCCACCACAACATTCAACTTCGAAGTGCAAGAGTTAAGCTTTTAGACAAGTTGGCGGAGAAAAGACTGAAGTCTTTTGAGAGCACAATGTCTTTTTCTTTCCGCAAAGTGCATAAAAACATCGCTTGCTGCCTTGATGTCATTGTTAGCATTATGTCTGTCATATGATATCACGGGGCACATATTACATTATATCTATTCATACCCATCACTGAGACTGAGGTGACAAGTAACCAGAATTTTACCAATTCAAATTGTTCTGCTGATATATTATAAAAAAGGTATAAGTTTCATGCACGTTTTGGTGAAGTATGATTTTCAGTATTAAAGTCTAGATATAAAAGCTGGGGGCTAAGATAAATTGATTATTTGTTGATATATATGTTATCAATACAAGTCATTTGGAGAACTAGACGACATACACGTAGGGTGTTGGCTGCATTGTATTTCTTTTTCTGAATAGGATGATTCTTATCAAAATTAATATCAAATAGGGGCATTATATTGTAAGCAAGGTTTCTTGCTATCATATACAAGACAAAATGGTGGTGGTGAATGAAGACACAGGTTTAAAAGAATATCTTATATATCTAATGTTGAAGATTGAATGTTTGTCTCAGAGTAAGGATGTTCCTGTTTTTTAGTGTTCTTTACCACGCCAGTTAATTGGGAAAACAAAACAAAAAACAATACAGAATTAGCAGTTACTCCATATAATAGCCAATTCAATACTGTAATTCCTCTTTTATTGTTATATTTCAAAGTGATCTTTGTTTTATGCCAAAAAAACAGTTACTCAGGCAACCGGATAAATTTCTTATTTCATCCAGTTGCTCGAGCAACATTGTTTTGGCGTATCTTATTACCGGTACCTGGATGTTTTACCTTCATCAACGTGATATTTGTTTGGTTTTTATTCAACTTCACCGATGTTTGTCTTCTGTGAGTACTATACAGCAGATTAGTGAACAACACACACCTCTGCACTAGACTCTAGACTGGCAGGAAAGAAAGCGTCTATGAAGACAAAGAAAGGCACTGAATGGCAGCAACGCTTCGATATTGTTGCATGCGTTGAATGTACTTATAAGTGGATGTTACGGTAGAAGCTTTCCACATATAACATATTTACCTGTTCGTAGGTGAATCAAATTATGCACAATATGGTCTTATGGATTGTAAATTAATTTGATATTATGTTTGTATTGTCTGTGCCTCTCACTTAAGTTACACCTGCCTTGAAAATAAGTGTCAGATAGCTTTCTGACTCAGAAATAGCAATTCTAGAATATCGTACCCGTCTTATCGTTGGTCATGCCGTCTTCATATCTTGTGTGTGACATGGAAGCTATGTTATCAAACTATCACGTAATATAATTCTAGTTACAGTGATAATTTACATCACTGTTTTAGCATGGGAGTGAAATATAAAGTTATGGAGTTATAAAAGGTTATGGAGATATATTTGTTGGTATTTAGATATTAGCCAAACTGTATCCTTTGCTGGAATATACAAGAGCAAAAACGAGTACCTTATGCATCTAATTTGATGAAAATGATTTTCTATTAGGTTAGTTATATACATGTAGGGTTATGGAGATATATTTTTTGGTATTTAGATATTAGCCAAACTGTATCCTTTGCTGGAATATACAAGAGCAATATATAACGAGTATCGTATGCATCTGATTTCATGAAAATGATTTTCTATTAGGTTAGTTATATAAGGTTCTGGAGATATATATTTGTTGGTATTTAAATATTAGCCAAACTGTATCCTTTGCTGGAATATACAAGAGCAATAACGAGTATCTTATGCATCTGATTTGATGAAAATGATTTTCTATTAGGATTGTGATATAAGGTTATGGAGATATATTTGTTGGTATTTTGATATTACCCAAACTGTATCATTTGCTGGATTATACAAGATCAATAACGAGTATCGTATGCATCTGATTTGACGAAAATCGCTTTCCATTAGGTTAGTTTTTCACAATTGTGATGATATTCTATCGCCTAAAATACATTTATGATTCTAAAGGTGATTGGTCGTATTCCGAACAAGTTTGAGACCAACTTGCATTGTAACAGGAAAGGCAGTATGCGTTTGTTACGTTACTCTAAAATCCAGGCTTTCACCAAACTTTCCATTCTTTCACATAACATTCTTTTTCTGGTATGATATACACTTATATATTTGTTATATTTGTTCACAACATTCGATTATCTTTTTGCAAAGCGAAGACATTTTTAAAATTCCAACTTTTCTGTGGTGACATACCTTTCTTTTAGAAATTTAGTGTATCATAAAGTCACCAATTTTGTTATTATCGAGGAGTCTGCTTGTCAGGTGTTCATTATTGGAATTCATTGATTTGTTGGTTTTAAAATTTTGGATGTGATGATTTTTACATTAATACTAGGTTTTATACAGTTATACTATGAGGGTTATAAGGATTCCACATGTAGTATAAGTGACATAAAAATACAAATAGATATGACTTTCCGAAAGCCGATGTCTAGGAGTCTTTTTTGTTGTATTAAATGTTTTTATACATAAGCCTGTATCCTTGAATGTTGTCACTGCTATCAACTAGAAATATAGCATTTGCCGGAGCGAATACAGCATATTTCATCCATACCCCCATGCAAAAATGGCCTATTCCAAAGTCACACCTGAGGAAAACTAAAATATTCCGAAAAATTCTGCCCAAAAATGATCATCCCAGTCCGAAATTGAGCTTCCCAAATTGGACTCCTATGCAAGAATGGTCACTTCTACGGGCATCACCAAAAATAACGGACTACTAAAAACATGGATCAACCCAATCTAAATTGAATTCGACGTAAAAAGTCCCTCCATGCAGGAATGGGCTCTTTAAGAAGCATCCCCATGTAGAATGGACCAGTCCAAAGGCATTTAAGAAAATGAAATGTTGCATAATCACCCCAGTCCAAAATTGAAGTGGCTGGTGTGTTGTGGTGTCGACCCTTTTCAGTTTCTAGGCAATTTGCGCTTGTTTTTTATGCTATTTGCAAAGAGCTTATTATAAGATAGACTAGTCCAAAAACACAACCACTGAAGAAATTGACTTTTAAATAATCACCATGGTCCGAAGTTGAATTTTGAATATGTCACCCCTATGCAAGAATGGACTCTATCACAGTTCAAAAATACTTCCAATTAAAAAATGACTTTCGTGTAACCCCCCCTTAAGCTTCCAAAATGGAATTCAAAATGTGACACTCCCATGTTGAATGGACTCTTCCAGAGTATACATTTTTGGGTGACAATTTTGGCCCAATCTGGAGACTTTTGTGTTAGAAGGAATAGATACGGTCTAAGTTTTTCCACTTCGGTCAAACTTTGTTCAGTTCAACAGTTTAGTTGGCGTAAGGACAGATGTGAGTTGTTGGGTCCAGCGGATGGATACAGGAGAAAACTGGGGTGAAAGGTAGGGCCTGTTTAATTACTTTGTTCAGCTGTGCTCGTCGTTTAAGCAGATTAACCCCTGCTTCCTTTGATTGGTTATCATTGCAATTTGAGTTACTACTTCTCTGAAACCTTGCTTCGGTGTATTTTAACATGTTTTCCTATGGGCAGCCCTAGATCTGAGCCCTAATGGAATGATTTTGGTGCAACTGACATGTCCGCCCACCAGTTGGATTACGATAACTCACAAAATAAGTCATGCATTAAAGATAGCTAGGTAGTCAAGTCAAGGCCTTTATTTTCTTTCGAATGCTTGTTCGGCCACACAGGCCGCTTTTCAACAAGGTCGAAGTGGAGGGGGGGGGGGGGTAGTCACGGATAAAGAGTACAAAAGAAACTTTACCTGAACTATATCTGATGGCCATTGGCCAGCTCGCATATTTTGAACACGTTAGCTTGAAATCAGCACACGCGATACACGAACATGATCCCTTCTTCACCCTCGCAGTAGTCGGGGAACATGTCGCGTGACACCTGCTCCCAGCATCCTTCGCTCTGCAGCGCCGCCATGCGGGGTTCAAGATTACGGTACTCCGGCACTTTCCGCAAGTTGACCTCGCGCATAGAGATTACTACAAATCCTCCTGCAACAAGAGAACAAAATAAACCAATAAATTTAACTTTTTTTTTTTTTATCTAGGTATATTTTTCCAACTCAAATTTTGCCGTATCATTTTAACAGCACCACCTGTTGTGAGAACTGTATATACCTGTATATACCAGACCCGTGTTAGGGCCCTGTCACACTTGTGCGTATATTCAAGTGCGCGTGAGTTTCATATGAACATTCCTTTTGGCTTAAGTAAAGTTTGCAGGGAAGAAGTTGTTTTCTACTTTGACCCACCGTTGTGCAGCCTAGTTATCGAACCAAAGAAATGACTTCTTCAGCTGCAAACTTAGCCTAAAATAAAAACTTGCTAATACGCAACTCAAGCGGACTTTCATATACGCACAAGTGTGACAGGGTCCTTAGACTACCGGTATTCAAGTCCGTATGAGCTGTGTAATAACTCTTTTTTTTTAGGTAAAGTTTGCGGCTGAAGAAGTAATCTTTGGGTTCGATAACCAGGCTCCACAGGAGTGGGTCAAAGTAGAAAACAACTTCTTCCATGCAAACCGCCTAAACCCCAAAACTAATTTAACACGCTACTCATACGGACTTGAACATACGTACAAGTGTGAACGGGCCCACAGATGCAATAACCAGTTGAATTTGGGTCAGTTAAGGCCCCCTACCCACCTGGTCTCACCACCCTGATGAGCTCTTCCAGACAGTCACACTTCACATGACCCTCAAGGAACCCACCACTCATCACGGTGGCATCATATTCTCCTGGAAGATTAACAACCTACATGTTGACTTTGGTTCGTCGACAAACGGTAATAGCAAATGAAACATATCAGCAATTTCTTCCCGTGACGATCATACAGAACATGACCTTGACTGTCGTGTCTGATTAGTTTCCTGTCACTCCAATAAGTCTGATCTTTGTGGTCGTCTTCCTGCACTCACAGATTTCTTGTTCTGCTGACAGTGTATTCAAATAAATACAGACATACACCAAACAAAAAACAAACAAACAAGCAAACACACATAGAATGACAGCAAAGACTCCCTACACGGCGTCAATAAGCTTTAAATGGATTGTTTTTAAATTGGGAACTAGTATGTGGTTAGGTATTGTGGATTGAAGAACTCACCATCTTCTATGTCCAGACGGTTTGTACCTAGGAAGTCTTGGATCAGACGACCGTAGACGTTTTTCTCTTTCGCCAGGGCAAGCATGTTGTCATTGGCGTCAAGGGCGTCCATGGAACGGAAACCCACCTTGTAAAGCTGTGGAGGAAAAGAAAACTGATGATGGGTTGAAATTTTAAAAAAATCGTGGCTTTTTTCCGGTTCTCTGACAGGGGCGTGTGGTCTTTCGAGAGGTTCAACTGTCAGAGAAAATGTATTTTTAAGTTCGCGTGATTTCAATTTCGCGGTAGGGAAAAAATGGAGTGTTTGATCGGTGGTTTTAACTTCGCATTTGAGACAATAGCAGACAAGGGGGGTATATATACGTAGGAGGGCAAAAAAGTTCGCGGTGGTTTTATGTTCGCGGTGAAGAGCTTACCGCGAAAACCGTGAACATAAAACCACCGCGAACTTTCCTGCATTTACCAGTCACCAACTGTATGCTCAAGTTATGAATATCAACGTGCTTCAGTTAAAGGCAACCCAGGCAATAATAGGGCCTGAAAATTGGATTTTGAAAGTCAATTTGTTTAGTCATTTCTAGTATCCTATGCATGATTAGTTCAAACAACACGATCACAATGTATATGCATGATTAGTTAAAACAACAATATCACAATGTATAGCGACGTCCATGATGCAAAAATATGACTTCGTTGTAATGTGAGAATCGTCCCCGGGTTTTTTGTATAGGCTCGTGAAACTAAGGGGATCATCGTATGGCATGTTTTTGCACGGTTTCAAAATCCTCGAAATATGAAGTTATTACACAAATGTGGTAGACAGTGTTAGTAGATGTCACTACAATAAAGATTTCAGCATTTTTTTCTCTCCATTTTTTGTCCCTAATATTGCTTTGGTTGCCTTTAAAGAATTGGAGTAAATACTGACCGCTTCGCCTAACAAACCAGTGCCCGCGGCCACGTCCAGGATACGGACATCAGTCTTCCCTTCAAACAGTTCCACAACACGGTCGGCTGTTGCACGGGGACCGCCGTAGTTCACATTTACGTTGTCCTAGAAAAAAGTGACATTATAAAAGACCATCAAGCGATAACATTGTAGAACATCAAGTTTAAATGTGTTCTTATGTCCTTCATATTTGAAAATACCGTATAGCTGTACATGTATCGAAATTTCAGTTGTAGCCGTGCGTTGTGTTTTAAGTCACTTGATTAGACCACAGCAAGTAAATTTGATGGATGACATCAGCGCGCATTGATTTTCGCCTGATTTTTTTTTTACCTTTCGGCAATGGTCAACATACCAAACATTGTACAATACTGTAAATGCATTTAAGTTCACGTGGTTTTTATTTCGCGCTGAGTCAAAAATCGAGTGTTCGCAGTGGTTTTAAGTTTGGGGCAGCACTATAGTCACATACTGCTACAGTATTGGACAAAATGTTCGCGGTGGTTTTAAGTTCGCGGTGAAACGGTCGCCGCGAAAACCGCGAACATAAAACCACCGCGAACATTTCTGCATTTACAGTATCTTGCAAACTACTTTCAGTTTTATCGCAAAAACGTTCTAGATGCGCAGAGCGAGCAGATTGTACCCTCAAATTCAACATACTTGTTTGTCGTGCTTCTCTAGGGTGCCCTACTATGATTTTTTCGATTCGATGTCTGGCACTTTGTAGTCCTTGACTATAGAAATCCCCATAGGCCAAGTAATATTAGGGCCCTGAAATCGGATTCTGAAAGTCAATTTATTTAGTCATTTCTATAAATGATTAGTTCAAACGACACTATCACAATGTATAGTGACGTCCATGATGCAAAAATATGACTTCGTTGTAATGTGAGAACTCACTGAAAATCGTCGCCGGGGTTTTTGTAGGCTCGCGAAACTAAGGGGAATCGATCATTGTATGGCATTTTTTGCACGGTTTTCAATTGCTCAAAGCATGTTATTACATACATGTGCTAGACATTCTTAGTAAATCTCATTACAATAAAGATTTCAGCATTTGTTTTATTTCCGTTTTTGTACCTAATATTGCTTTGGTTGCCTTTAAATGATTTCGCTTTACCTCAACATTCTTGCTTTTCTCCTATGCATATAAAGAGAAAGTGTAAAAATCTGGGTAATGAATTCCATTCTCTCTTCCTGGCAAAATGAACAATCCAATTGTCAGAGGATCCCCATTAGCTAGTTAGTACCTTGTCATAACCAGCGGCCCAGGTCTTGTAGAATTCCTGTGATTCTGTGAGAGAAATCCCAGGACGATTCACGGCGCTGGGGTTTTTGTGTTGATTGACGTGAGACATGATGGTAGTGCAGACTCCGGGGGAGTGGGGATACCTAGATACACCATGAAATCAACACAAATAATCAAACGGTCGTGTCTGTACATGCTTTCTAGTATGAAAACAAACTTATTTGAATTACAAGCAATACCTTTCTACATAAAGGAAAAAACTCTAGAGATCTAGAATCTGTACAGTAGACGCATTCCCACCTGTAAGGCAAAATTAACGGCAATCTTAAAGATTGGTGCTGCAACTATTCTGATTATGCAAATGACTTACATATTTACATAATATAAGCTTGGTCTTTGACTAATGTGCACATGTCGCAATATTGACACCCATTTACAACTTAGATGAATTATGGCGCCTTTGCATTAATTATGCAAATTAGGAATTTATTTGCATATTTGATATCTGTTGATGCTTCACCTTCAACAAGAGTCTTAGGACCCAAAATCTCCATGAAACTTTTTTTTGTATTAAACCAGTTCCCCCCATTCTATATCGCTCAATGGTATGACCCCCGGCCACCTGCAGCTGTCGGGGGCTCAGGTTCCACAGTGACCTACTTTTGCTATCAACACTTACAGCTGTTAGAAGTGCCACAATGGCCAACACTGCAAATATAAATTTTCCCATTACTTAGGCAAATTAAGTCCAATTTGCATAATTTGCACTTCATTGTATACATCCCTCTCTAAGCTACCTGCCAAGTAAATAACATGAAAATCTGTTGCTCCTTTCTTCAGTTATTCTCCTTTGAAGATTTTGACAAATACGCAATTACAGTTCCAGTGACACATACCAGAGGGCCCAAAATCGACCTTGACCTTTCTCCTCCCCACACCTACCCACATAACAAATATCATTACAATTCATCTACACGTTCTATAGTTATGCTGATTTTACGCATGCGGTGACACATACATACACACACGGTGACACATTCATACACACACGCGCACACACACGCAAAAACACTAACTTTGCGTGATTTGCACTTCAGTGTGTACATCTCTGTCCAACCTACCTGCGTACCAAATAACATGAAAATCTGTTGTTCCTTTCTTCAGTTATTCCCCTTTAGAACATTTTTACAAATAGGCCATTGCAGTTCCAGGGACACAAACCAGGGGGCCCAAAATCGACCTTGACCATTCTCCTCCCAGCGCATACCCACATACCAAATATCATTACAATCCATCTACACGTTCTACAGTTATGCTGACTTTAAGCATCCGACGACACACATGCAAACGATTTACCTCCTAACTTATGCAAATTCGGTCTCATTTGCATAGTTTGCACTTAAGCGTGTACAACTTGGTCTAACCTACCTGTGTACCAAAGAACATGACGATCTGTCGATCCACTCTTCAGTTCTTCTACATTGAAGATTTTAACAAATACGCCATTGCAGTTCCAGTCGCACATGCCAGGAAGCCCAAAATCGACCTTGACCTTCCTCCACCTGACACCCACCCACATACCAAAAATCATTTCAATCCATGTACAGGTTCTACAGTTATGGCGACTTTAAGCGTCCGGTGACACAAACATACACACAGACACCAAACGCAAGCAAAACAGTATCTCATGAAAAAGCCTTTTTTCATGGAGATAATAAACTACATGTTACATGTTACATGTATTTGAGTCCTATAATGGAAAACACTGCAAATATAGCTTGTCCTCATTAATTATGCAATTTTTTCCCCCAACACCCAACACAGACACACAGACAGACAGACACATAAATTACATATGATCTCAGTTATAGCTGCCTGCCAGCGCGTTTCACGGCGCGGGTGACACACACAAAAATACAGACACACACGCATAGACGCGCTAAACCAGTGCGCAAGATCACACCATGCGGCCGAATTGCTCCTAAGTTAGGACGTAACTAGGGCGTCTACTGCGGAATAATCTTTCACCCATACTCTTATATGACGAAAGGGTTTCAAGTGTCGAGGTTTGAGTTCAAATTTATCATAATTTGCTGCGAACTGACATGAAATACCAACACGGCTGAAAAGCATACGAATCGATGTGTTTTTCGTGAAAATTGATTTCGGTCCCGAGCCTTACTTCCGGGTAACCGTCCGCGTTGACAGTAAACCGCCCTTTCCCCCCGGATTGACCTTTGTTGCGTTCTGTTGGTCTTGTTGCATTACCTCGCGCGTCGTGTTATTGTGAAAATCTCAGTGTTAGCATTTTCTTTATAATTGGCTTGATTATACCTTAGAGTTTTTCTTTCCGACAATATCAGTCATCTTTGTGAATAAACTATAAGGGATATCTTTGATTCCACGCGAAAATGCCCCCCCCCCCCAAAAAAAATCATTTTTGACTGAAAAATACTTTTTCCCCCTAACATTTACTAAAATTACAGTGGTTGAAGAAACCTAAACTCGGGTTTTCTTGTAGCTAGAGGGATATCCTTAATTCACATACACAGTTGTTTTGGCTCAGAAGTATTTTCTGGAAGAGACGGTCGCTAGACTTGAGGGTGTGCAACCTCGAATTGAGACCTCAAATCTCCATGAAATATATATTATGCAAATTAGGCCCACATTTTCATAATTTATATTCAACTATGTTCACTGTCACATAACTTCCCAATGCCACAAGTTTAAAATTCCAGTTATCTACCAATATGGAATTAGGTCTTCATTTGCATATATATAACTTATATCTATCAATGTCCCTTTGTTGCTCAGTTACATAGGTTGCATTTTTGAACTGTCGTACCATTGAACGGAGTGGGTTTATAAAATGCCGCCATCAATTATGAAACTTAGATTCTGATTTGCATTATCACCATTTCATCATACCAAGTAACACTTATAAGCTATCCACATAATAGAAACAAGTATACAGGTTTGGTTGTATATCCCTCTGTGGTTTGACCAGCTGTAGGGTCCCTGGGGAATATTTGACCCAGTTTCGAAACCAACAGGTGACACCTGTCACAACATGCCTAGAACGGAAATATAGATAATCCTCATTACTTATGCAAATTCAGTCCCAATTTGCATAATTTACACTTTATTGTGTACATCTCTGTCTAAGCTACCTGCATATTAGATAACACGGAAATCTGTCGTTCCTTTCTTTAGTTATTCTTCTTGGAAGATTTTGACAAAAACGCCAATGCAGTTCCAGTGTCACATACCAGGGGGCCCAAACCTTGAACTTTGTTTTCCCAACACCTACCCACATACCAATTATCATTACAATCCATCCAGACGTTCTTCAGTTATGCTGATTTTAAGCATCCGGACGCACAAACATACACGCACGCAAACACACACGCAAACACACCCAAAACAATATCTCCATGAAAAAATCTCCATTTTTCACGGAGATAACAAGTACAAATTTATATAACGTCACGTGTTACTTAATAGGACTCGAACAACTTCAGAATGAAAGTGGTTGTAATTATATGGTGGAACAACTAAATCTATTTTCTACAACTTTAACATGTTTCTTGTAATTCAGTAGTACTACATATATAATACATATGTCTTGTAATATAGTAGCACTACATCTACAGAACCTTTAGGGTATGGGTCGATATCATGACCCTACAAGATGTGTGTATGGTGTCATAAGTCCTGGTCAGTTGCTATAACCACCAAATAAAATCATTTTGGGAAGCTGATGTCACTTGTTATATGCTGTTGAAATCATAAGTGGCTATTAAGTTAACGGTATACCAGTTGACCAATACTCTTTGTTCCCGTTTTTTTCTGCAGTTGTTAGCCATCACGCACAGCCGGCCAGTGTCACAGTGGTACTATTATATCTGAAATAATAACAATTCCCAGCTAAATACATCTATTGAAAATTGAATATCAGTTAATTGTCATGCTGTACTATTGAAATTTATAAAAAAAAAACTAATTCACTTTTGGAACCTGATCATCCGTGTGAAATAGTTAATAAAGAAACTAAAATTCATGCTCTTAACATCCAGCAATCACAATGAGATTTTTGCACAGGACAGTTCACCTTGAATGTTCAGAATCACCTTGCAATTTTACCATTAATGCAATAATGCAAGTTATATAGAGAGACATCACCGTCTACTCAGTGCGTTCTAGAATAAGTAACTGTCATGTTGTGCAAACACACACTCACACAGACACACAAATGCACAAAGATAAGTCAAAAACAATACTTGAGGTGCAGTAATTACATGTATGTATATGTTAGGCAGAAGCATCTCTGAAACATTATGTTCACCTGAGTACAAGTACTATATATAAAACCATGTCTGCTACATGATATCCTTAATGTTCTATGTAGCTAATTTTCTATCACGTTAACTCTACAAAATTGCAAACAGGCGGCCATCTTGGGTTCTTGTATATAGAATTTTTAAACATTGAGTTCGATTTAATGCTGTCTATCACTGTTTATAGATGTCTATCTATATCAGCAATTTTATAGGAAATATTAATGAAGCTTATAAAAAACACACTCTCACATTTAATGGGCAAACAACTGGTCAGTTAACGGACATTAAAGACCTGTAAAATGGGGTCAATATGGGAAAATAATGACCCGTAAATGGAGGCTTCTGACTGGTCAACGACATCTGGCTATATGATAATGCGTATAAAGTCGACATAGCTATTTCTTGATGATGTTGTGTTCAGGACCGAAGGGGAAGCCTGTGATGTCCTCCGCCCCGTCTTCCGTCACCACTAGGATGTTGTGCTCACGGTAGCCGCCCGCTCCGGGCATGCCCTCGGGAATCATGATCATCGGCTCCATGGACATGACCATCCCGGGCTCGAGAACGGTCGGGATGTCCTCACGCAGCTCTAGTTCTGGGAACAAGAATAGTAGGAAGAAGATTTGCTATCAGAAGTGATTCAGAATCAGATCGTTGAAACCTACACAGGGATCGCGCCAAAACTACCCTCTCACTAATACTACAGTTGCGTATCTTTTGCCATGCTATAAGAATATACAAGTTCCCTTTTCCAAGGTAAAGCAGTCAGTTTGGGAAGTTATGCGACAACAAACGGTACCGTCCTTGTTGCTGAAGTTGTTTATGTCGGAATACATAAGACAAGCGCTATCTGTCACTGAAAATAATGACCTTGCATATCCAGAACACTAGATATCAAAACTGGCAGAGCTATAGCAAGAGAGACAGAGAGAGAGAGAGAGAGAGAGAGACAGAGAGAGAGACAGACAGACAGACAGACAGACAGACAGACGGACACATGCTCCCGAAAACATAACCTTCTAGTTGAAGGTAAAAAAAGTGTGATCTCTCGGTTCATACCTGCTTCCCTGCCGTAGTAATGGCAAAGAGATCCGAAGGAGTGTCCGTAGCCGAAGCTGCGGTACTGCAGCAGGCCGTGTTCTCGGTACATCTCGTTCAGCTCAGTGGCTATGTCACAGCAGCGCGCTCCCGGGTGGATGAGCTCTATGCCGCGACGGTGTACCTGGTAGCCACAGGGGTGGGAACAACGGTAGAGAGGGGAAAGTTAGTACACAAAGAGACGTACATTTGCTATGGACATTCACAGATGATTATAGACGGCAGAACTTTGATGAAGGTAAGGTGCATGTACGAACTCGTATACATGTATCAGTTTTATTGCAAAAACTCCTTCTGCCAGTTGGATACGGTCTTTGCAATCGTTGGGTCTGCTTGGAGACTACAGATGGCGGCCTGAGACTTACTTGACAGTTGATCTCCCACAGAGCGAGGTGAGCGTCGGATGCGTGGTTCAGGAACATGTTCCTCTCCAGGGCGGCGTAGTACCTGACGTAGATACAGAGATGTCAACTTCACGTTAACAGTTATTACGGGATGTGCTGAAGTTAATATTCTAATAGCATGAAATTTGGTAATTAATTATTGTATGTAAGCCCGTGCCCCGTAGGGTCCACCAAAGAGTCCAATATCTCATAGATTGTAGCTAAATCTTGATTGACGTCTTTCGGCTTCATGTCGACTTTTAAATACCCAAAGTGAGTTTTGGTGAATCGTAAAATCGGCGATTTCCAAATGCGATTTTTTTTTTAAGTCAAAGAAATTCATACCCAGCAATCATGGGGAAGGTGTTGACTGACAGGATGTCCCCACTGCGCACGCGTCGTGACGTCGGAGGGTTGTGTCCCCCGTCAGTGTTGATCCCTGACGAGATCCAGGCCCAGGCTGAGGGGGGATTCAAAAGGGTCAACAAACTCAGTCTTGACAACTGGAGGTTAAGATCTTCTAACATTAACATGCTAAATAACTTTGCATGATACCCTGGCAATTATACATTATCATATGCAAATCTATTATAGGTCTGACTCCTCTAGGTTTAACCAGCCAATATGGCGGCCTTGACGTCACATGCAAACACCCTATTCTCCAAGCAGAGGTATTTCGGTCGAGTAGGGCAGGAGTGTCCGGGATTTTTAACGTCTCTCCACCTTCACGGAAGAGACGAAGGGAGAGAGACGTTAAAAATCCCCGACACTCCTACCCTACTCGACCGATACCTCTGCTTGGAGAATACAAACACTCTATAAAAAAGAAAGTTTGTACTGACTGTTCAGGAGTTCGCTATGTGGGTAGGTCCTGGCCACTTCTCGTATCATGGTGCTCGTAGCGCGGTTCGCCAGCTCGTACTCAGGCACGCCCTCCCTTAGCGCCTCCACCACAGCCCAGCCGCCCAGGTCAGCAATACGTGCGCCCTCTCTGTACCAACCCACAGCGAGAGTGGACCACGGATACAGCAGTATGGGAAAGAGGATGGGCACGGGAGAAAACAATACAAACAATTACTACGCATATTTACCGGTAGAGTGTTCGCCTTGCATGCGGTAGTTAAACAACACAACACTACCAGTGGACTAGCCCCCTGCGTAGTGACTTGCACAAAGTTGTGTGGCCTAGGGCTGCAGAAACGGAGATGGGCGCCGCTTTATGCACCTTCGGTGCGGGGAGTACTTTTTTTAACTACGCATATTTGTACAGCCATGCATAGGTTGTATCATTTTAATCGAAGTTTCAAGTCATTATGACTATTATCATTAGTTAACACATGCCACAATTTTGACATGAGAAAGTACATTAGAAGCTATAAAGAGAATTGAAAGTCTACAACTGGATAAATGAAATGAAATTTAAACTGGATGCGACGTACGCACCTGATGAGTGAGATTTCCTCTTCGGACTTCTTCATGCGCATGCGCATGGTGGGCTGGCCTATGTCTATTTTCTGCATGTCTGGGACGGCGAGGTTCAGCTTGGTGAAGCCCTCTAGCGTCATGTGGTCGAACTCCACGCCGAGCGTCATGAGGCCTTTCCCCGCCAGCTCTGTTTGGACCGCGTGGTAGAAGTTGTCGCGCTGCCAGTCGGTGTAAGCGACGTTCTCGCCGATTTGCGTTCTTCTCCAGGGTTGGCCGCCGTCGATGGCTGCAAGGTTGCAAGAAATCAAGTTAGAACTCTGCTGTCAAAGTTTCAAGTTTCAGGCTAACAGGATTGTGAAAGAAATGTCCAGAAATTCTGTTTACTTTTAGCTTCTGATAACTAAAAAAGGACCTGGCATTGACAAAATCCATGTCACAGTTAACCAACCAGCATGGCAGACAATACCTACGTCATAGTCACGTGAGAGCAAGCATCCTATTGCATTCTGGGAAAAATCATTTTACCGGATGTGACGTACCTGAGGATATGGAGAGCACGTTGTCCATGGTGACGACAAGCCCGTAGGGCCGTCCGAAGGCGCAGTACATAAAGTCGCAGTAGTGGTTGATGTTGTGGTAGGAGGTGAAGAGGACGGCGTCTATTTTACTGGTGTTCATGAACGTGCGCAGCAAATTCAGCCTCCGCTGGAGCTCCTCCACGGAGAACGTAGGCTGGACCTGCGGGAACGACAGAACGTCCGGTGATCTCTGGTTAGTGTCATTCTCCTACGCAGAGCGTCGCCCGTAGCCTGTACACTATACCTTGTGGAGGGTCTACCAAAAATATTGTACAGGCCATGCGCCACGGAAGAGGTTTCGACTTTTGTGGGCGTCGTCTCTAACCAACTGTCAGCCAATCAGAGAATCGGCTTTATCTAAAGAAAACATTTAGGCCATTGGTTGACAGCCGGTTAGAGGCCACGCCTACAAAAAAAGAACCCTCAACCTCGTTTAGCGTAACCATCATTTGAAGGTACATGTATAATGTATATAGGTCTCGGGCGAGGCTCTGCTTAGGAGAATGGTTAGTGAGCGTCATGCAAGTAATAAATTGTGTCCTTAGCAAATTTTACATCTACAAAACAATTGGCTACGTATTAAGAATGGAGCATGAAACTTCTTCGAAGATGAAATACTAGTATGCGACCATTCCCTGTAAGACCTAACTAAATCTCTATATACTCTTTGGTTCGGTGAATATATGTTTTAAGTAAGAGATTTTTCAGGGTGAGAAATATGCTGGTTGTTCCGATGTCACGTCAAGGCCCGATGTCAAGTCAACTTTATGCCTCCGCCAAATATTTGCCCCAACACTGCTTGGGCATTTCCAGTTTACATGAGGGGAGATTAGAGCGTCACACTTGTGGGGCGTGGTACGTAATTTTCAAGCAGAAGTCTGACCGTGTTTTGGGCGAAGGGGTCGCGCCATGAAGACATACATGTATGGAGGCTAACGATAACCCCAACGCTAGCAACAGAGCAGAAAACTGGCTCCTCACTGGCTACTACTAATGTTTGGGTCACATTTCTAATCCGGGGCCTTTGAGAACGTAGTAATATGATAGAAAGGACAACGAAAAGCACAAAACGTACGAAAACTCATCAAGAGCATAGCTTCGGTATATCTATTGATATACACTTTGATTTTTCGTTTCCACAAACAGCCCGGTCGGGCCCCGGGCGGGAAATGTGACCCTAGCATAAACCGCACAATTCCAATGGCATTCGAAGATCGTTGATAGATAATTATGCTTGCTGTGTACTTTACCTTCTGGCCGTTCCTCCTATCGACGAGTCGGGGCATCAGGTCGTCTGTCAGCTGCTTGAACCGGGAGGCGTCAACGTGCTGTTTTCTGACGGGCGCAGGGTCGTGAGCATGTGCGGGGTGTGATTGCAGGTCCTGCTTGGTGCCTACAACATCGAGTAAAACAATAAGATCCCACTCGCTCGCTCTACATGTATTCCTCTTTTACTTTCCCTCTCTCTCTCTCTCTTTCTCTCTTTCTCTCTCTCTCTCTCTCTCTCTCTCTCTCTCTCTCTCTCTCTCTCTCTCTCTCTCTTTCTCTCCCTGTACAATACCAATAATTCTTGTAGACCGCACACAATACTAAAACATTGTGCTCGCCCCTGAGCTTCGCCAAAAATAGAGAAAGAGACACAAACTCCCTCACACACACTCACGCATACACACGCCCATACCCACACAAATGCACATACAATAACATATACGTACATATAGACGTAGACATAGACATAGACATGCAAACATACTCACCAAGACTTGTCATTAGTGGCGACCGCGGCCACTGGCCTGCCTCGGAATGCTGACATCTTGCAATAAGTGCAGGTACTGCAGCTGTCAGCTTCTGTAAGTCGGCCAAGCCTTTCTCACGGAGAACCCGGGGACTTGATGCCAGTATCTTCCACATGTCTGTCCTGTAACGGTAAATGTATTGGCAATGAACGTAAGAAGTCTGAGGCCAGGCATACCTGCTGCAACAGAACTGTCTGGTAACAGTGGTACCTGACCTACTGACAGAGGTTTAGAGTCGTTGAACCCTAGTATCATTTGTGACAAGTACAAAAAAAACCTCAAAGACAAAGTAGATTTTAAATAATCTCCAAGCAGATATAACGATTGCAAAGATCGTATCCAACTGGCAAAATGAGTCTTTATTGCAGCCTCGGGTTGTTTAGCACTTTACTATGTTTTGTTGGTTATTATAATTTTAACATTAGGTTTTAAAAGCGCGTCGAGACAACCGTGATTATAAAACCTCACCGAGTGACCTGCAGAATTTCAAAATTTCCGTAAAATTTGAGACGAAATATTTGGCAGTGAAACATGATTTATTTCTCACATTTTAAAAAGTTTCTGTTCTGTTTGCTGATATGATCTATGTCAGTTTTTGGGCTTGGGCCGAGTTGTTCTAAGTTGTCCTAAATGGCTAGCTACAGGGGCCGAGTTGTTCCAGGTGCCGAGTTGTTCTGATACCACACATTTCGACTAAAGTTCGAGGTGACCCGTGGTCCTAAAAGGTATCAGAACAACTCAGCCCATTTCCAACTCGGCCCATCACAAATCTGGCCAACTATGCCCAACAGTCAACATGATTTTAATACAGGCCACGTCTTTTGGTCAGACAACTTGAAACTGTTGACTTTGAGGTTTTGGGGCCGAGTTGACTAGGGAGATGGGCCGAGTAGACTGGGCCGAGTCGTCCGACATCCGTCCTAAAATGCGCAAGCAATAGCGAAAGCTTGCGAAACAAATAGCTAACAAAAAAAAGATACGCTTCGACTGGGGTCGCCGGTAAGAAAAACATACAGACACCATAAGACAGACTTAGTACGTACCCTGTTCCTGGCTTGTCAGATCACGATGTGCGTTGCGTCTGAAGATTTCCAAACGAAGTAATGAAAAAAGCACAGACGAGGAGCGAAATATATACTCTTTCGCACTGCAATTATATGCAAACGATTAAGACTAGATAACGTTGATTGGTTGGTACAGCAGTTGTCTTTGTAGTAGTCTTAAATCGTTTTGTGTCTTGGCTGATGGAAGATCGCTTCGTGCGGTAAGACAACTCACAGACAACGTCTGTTATGGCCAGTTCATGACACATTCCGACAGTTAACTGGTGTAGAGCTAAGATGTAACTAGGAATTCAAACATAATCGCAGCCCTCACGGGTTCACAGAGATATTGATTAAGTCATTTCCTTTCCTTTTAATTTTATTTTTCCAAGGGTCGACATATCGCCACAAGGGTGGTTTTCAATGTGCCCTGCAGGCATACATAATCCAAAACAAACTGAAGTAACAAAATATAATACAAAGGTACAAACAAACTACGGTACAATAATGATAAAAACGTCACATTGCACGTGCGTTCTAGCCGCGATCGCGCAAACAAAAGCATTTCCAATACCGCCGTCAGGAGGTCATCCTCCTTCCCGGAGTAATAACTGGACGATAAAAACGACAAAGGAGAGTGTCAAAGATTGGCTCTTTCTTGTTTAATTAAATCTTTGGCTAATGCATTGAAATATAAGCAATAATCCATTCAAGAGACTTCGAGAGATCTTGTGTTTAAACCTACCGCCATTATTGAATCATATACACCAGTGAAAACAAGATGTAAACAGTTCCGATATATGATCCGCTCTGATTATTATGTTTAGCCATACCTAGTATGGCTAAACATATTGTTTTTACTCATGTTTCTTCTCCTTCTTCTTCTTCTTCTCCTGTCAAATCTTCAAATCGATTCCTCTCTGTCATTTTTTGACCAAATGACCTGAAATTTGGTACAAAGGTAGTTTAGGCAAATACCCATACACGATTTTTAAATTTTTCCGATATTGACCTTGAAAATGATTTTATTGAGGTTTTTCTGACCAAAAACGTACATTTTGGCCTCCTGTGCTCTGGAAATACATCCAAATGACCTGACATTTGCTATGGGGGTACATTGAACAAATATTCAGAGAACCCCATTCGCACTTTTGGCAAACATTACTTCAAAATACGATTTTGCAGGGTATTTTGAGGAGAACATTGGGTATTTTCCTCATATGACCTATAGGTCATTGACCCCTATTGCACCTGGACTGGCTGTGAGCCTTGCGACCACCCGATTGGCCAATTGAGTTAATTAAGTTGTCTTGCATTTCTGGAGCAGGTGTGCTACATTTGTAGTATTCATACCAAATGTGGTATGGGAATGCGCAGGACATGTGCTTAGTATCTCTCCTTTTTTCACTATTTTTGAACAAAGATACACATCTCCAGTCAATTCCACGTCATCAAGAGGGTGTTTGTTGCCTTTTGTTTTAACATTTTCGAAACCTTTGCAACAACCTAACTGATATGAGTGAATGTTTAGAACAATTTCGAACCTTTGTTTGACTTTCGAAATATTTTCTACTGCGTTCCAGCATGTTAGAAACATTTAAATCGGCGGGTACAATATTGATATAAGTTTCGAAACTATCACAACACATAGATTCATCTTTTGTTCGTACAGTTTCGAACATTGGTTAAATGAGCCATACGAAAGCAATTTACACGTCCCTGCTAAGTAGCTGATAGCACCTAATGATAGACCAATAAAGACGCCCCACCGCGAGAAGCCTGGCAGGCGATCGTATGTGTTTTGTTTACTTTCGCGGTATCAAAAATTTCCACGTGAAGAACGCGGTTGGGTACTCCCAAAATCCTACTACGCCGGACAGAAAAGTTTCCATTAAATTTGTTAGAAATCTCGAATAGATCTAGTTTTCTATTGTTAAAAATCCGTTTCAAGGAAACACGACACACACCACGCTACCGGCACGGTACGGGGGTGTCGCCAGCCGAACAAATCCCCCGCCGCTCACGTTAACCCGCACCCGTTGTTTACGTTTGGAAGAGGTGAGCTGAGAAACACAACGCTCGTTCAAACCTTACTACCGTTGACTGTCACGCCCTTCGAAGCGGTAAACTACAGTCCGAAGATTTCTGTGTGTCCTTCAACAACTACAGATAATCGAAGACTCGTCACTGCATGGCTAGCACAACAAAACAACGAGCGCGCTCAGCTTCTGTACTTATCGCCTCGGCAAAGTTTGGCGACAAGCTGGAAGTTTGCTTACGAGGAGGAAAGACCGGACATAAATATTTTACGTGATTATCGGGAAAACACCATGTTCCGTTGAACTGGGTGGTTAAACTGCAGTTTAGGAAATTTTATAACAGAAATAAAGTTAAATCAATGATTTTGTGAATGTTTATTTCAGCATTAGTCATTCCAGATATTTTCAAACTCCAAATTCTTCAACACAACACGGGAGATCGTTTCTCCTCAGACTGGCGCGCAACTCCTGACAAAATTGATTGATGATCTCTCTCTGCCGCCGACTTCATTCATGATCAAAGACATCAAAGGCGGGCGGAGGGCGGTACGAAGGGAAACTTGAATATATAATGTGGCGAAGTTGTTTCACAAGGAATTCTCACGCTGAGGGGTACATGAAATAATGCTTACAAAATAGACTTCTATGAATCGGGCCACATTTAGCAATGGTAGACGGATTCGGGGCATGCCGCGCAAAACACACGGTCTCACTGGGGACAGGCGTTTTGGTCCCGCACGTTGTCGCCGCTACGCGATCGAAAGCACGCCGCTGTCTGTCTCGGACCAACACGCGTCTCCCGTGATGTGTAGCGTCCACCAGGCCTTCCTACATGTCCTACGTACGGGCGTATGGATCGTAGAATTCGGCAAAAAAGGAATGATTAGGCCAGTAGAGTCAGTCCCCGGTAAGGTCAATGATTTGCCCGTTTGCGCTTGTAACGTTAAATGAACTTACCCTCTGGTGGCCAAACTTTACTGACAAACATTCTCCCTATTTTTATCATGAGCTTGCGTAGTTAGTCTGGTACTATTATGTGCCGGGAATGTTTATCTATCGCACGCCTTGGAAGGAAGTTCAACCATGATATATGGTCGGCCTTTGTGAAAATTAGGAATCCCCATGCTGTTGATTTTCGTGATTGAATCTGTAAGAAAATACATTTTCATGTCGTTCATGTTTTTGGGACGGACGCCGGGTGAATTTTTTCTATCATAACATTTTCGTCCCGTCAGTAATGCAAATCGAATCGTGTTACACACGAGGCAAAACACTAAAAACGTGGGTCTAGTGGAGTGTTTTGGAGCGGGAAAATGCCGGATATTAGCGGTGCCGAACAGTGTACATCGTCGCGCGCGGGTGACGCTCCGTCAAAACAAATCCGCTGGTGGTCTAGCGCGGCCACCGAAAATAGACAGAAACACACAGGAGGACTTAGCACCTTCGTTTGCGGGGCAATTGTGAAAATCTTTTGTTACAAATTGTTCAAACATTGAAACATTTGGATAGATGGTTTGAAACTGTTCTAAATAAAGAGATTTTTGTGCAGTTACGTTCGAAATGCTTCCAACATATGTTAAATAAGTTCAAACATGTTATAAGTTTCAATTCTTATTGTTTGAACAGTTTAGAACTATTGTGACTTAGACATTCTTTTAATCAAAATAGTTCAAACATATTACAAATATAATATTAAAACCCTCTCGGTGACTTGGAACTGACTCGTATTAAACCAAAATGATGCAAAATTTGACATGTGTCTGCCTTGGTCATGTACACATGCCCTCATTTAAATGTTTGGCATACAGCCTTTCAAAACAATTTTTGAAATAAACAATTTTTTCGTTTCGTTTTTTTCAACCCAAATGTATACTATTGAATTATGCATTCAAACAAAGGGGTGTCACATTTCTATATTTCACCCATACTATCGCTACAATATGTTGTTTTTTGTAATTTCCTTCTTCTCCTGTCAAATCCTCATATATATCATTATGTATACTATGGAAAACTTAATTCTTTCCTGGGGTTAATTTTTTTTAATTCAATTTTGAATTTGGTTGATTATGCGCGAGAGTGTAATTTTGAGCGGATATTTGTCGACTGGTCTAGTTTACATAGAGATGGCACGGAATATCCCATTCTTGCAAGGGGAGGATTCTTTAATTATTTATTGCAATTTTGAGCTGGAGTGATTATGAAAAAGTCCATTTGTTAGCAGTAGTGTATTTGTTTATTTGGATATGGTTTTGGACTGGTCCATATTGTGTTGAGGTGCTACTGGAAGACTCCATTCCTGTATGGAGAGACTAATTATTTTTAAACTCAATTTTGGACTGGGGTGATCCATTTTTTTAGTGGAAGTATTTTAGAATGGTCCATTGTTATTTTGGGACAGTCCATTTTTGCATGGCGAGGAGTATGGCTTAACATGCTGTATTTGCTCGCAAATGTTGCCTTTCTAGTACTTAGTATGTATCTGTAGCGCTACAGTTCCGAATGAACCTGCGCTATGAAATATCTTAGAAAACCGAGTATCGAATAATCTGCGTAGGTCGTGACGTGCCGCTATGGTGCGTTGGTGACGTCCTTGGTGCTGAAGGCCAGGTTTTGGAGCCTTTGGGCCTGTGGGGTGGAGTTTTCACGTGCACTTTTAGACGTGTATTTTACCCATTTAAATGCCGCTTAACGTATGACAACAAGCGATACCATCATACATATTGTTTTTTACCAAATCAGTAAAATATCTCTAAGCAAATTTGAAGAGGAGCTTGTCTGGTCTGCAGGGGTCATCGTCCTCTCGGACGTCTATCAGCGCTTGATGACCTGCCAGCCCTCGAGATCACCAGCTGTCATATCCCACAAATAAATAAAGAAACAAGAGTTCTACGACCTCATACCTTCGCCAAATGATTTTGACCTTTATGACTGACGTATTAGGAGTGTTTTTCATCAATCATCAATCATACCAGTTGATCCTCTTCACCCAAATAACATAAGTTGTCAAAACCTCCTTGTTATGACTATGAGCTTAACAAAGAAGGTTATGCTAACATTTATCATCAATTATGCAAATAAGCTCCCTCCTTATTAGCATAATTTGATTCAATGGTGTTCACATTCACACAACTTCCTAATGCCACAAGTATAAAATTGCCGTCATTTACTAGTATGGAATTATAGTAGTTTCTCATTAATTATGCTAATTTGGCCCACATTTGCATATTTCCTATCTATCAACATTCCTCTCTTCCTTAGTTACAAATATCACATATTTGAATAGTCATATCATGGAACACAGCAGATTTTTAAAATTGCCTCATTAATTATGCGAGTTAGAATTTGATTTGCATAATTATCATCCAATCATACAAAGCATCACGTAAGCTATATACATACCAAAAATCATGACCATCCATCAAGACCATCTCGAGTTATAGTTTTTCTCATTAATTATGTCAATGAGGTTCTCATTTGCAAAGCTGATATCTATTAATATTTCTCTCTTCCTCAGTTACATATGTCACATGTTTGAGAGTCCTATCATGGAAATTGATGGATGTATAAACTTTCCTCATTAATTATGCAAATAAGATACTGATTTGCATAATAAGTATCTAATCATGTACATCAGCACTCAAGCTATGTACTTACAAAAATTTATGACCATCCACCAAGCCCTTCTTGAGAAATTCCCTTTCAAAGTCTGAAGCAAAACCTGCCCATGCTATAGCCAACCCATAGGTCTGCTTGGAGACTACCTTACCAATGCCTACAGCTGGCTGACAGCCAATTTGTCCGAGTAACTGACGTTTCCTGCCTTCAACATGACCCCTCAGGACCCATACCCCTATCCATGACGCCTTGAAACAACACAGCCAACACGTACACATACTTCAGCATACAATATAACACATTTTTACACTTTTCTCGTTAATTATGCAAAACACTTCGCCCAAAATCTAATCATCTTGAGATTTCCCACATACACACCGACACACCAACTACGACAACAAACCATCCAGGCGTTCTCGACTTATTCTGTTCGCTAACAGACACACAGACAAGCATCAACGAATAACCTTCTCGACGTAACTTCGTCGACGAAGGTAATAAACAAATGATTTGTCTTAGTGAAGTGTTTGTTGAAAATATTTAAATTTGTGAAGTTGAAAACCCTGCCCGAGCTAAACCTGTAGCAAAGCTTATTGTACTTTTCAGAACACTCACTGTGGGGATGGTGTCGTCATCAACAGAATGCTGGCTGAGGC
This sequence comes from Branchiostoma lanceolatum, assembly GCF_035083965.1. NCBI lineage: Eukaryota > Metazoa > Chordata > Leptocardii > Amphioxiformes > Branchiostomatidae > Branchiostoma > Branchiostoma lanceolatum. The sequence continues at coordinate 31,787,801 of NC_089722.1, read as the reverse complement.
GCACAGAAGGAGAGGGACCAGCTAATAGAGTTGCGCAGTAGAGTGCACGGTGCATACTGCAGTATTTTGCTTACTTATTATATTTCACCATACCTAGTATGGTGGAATATACTGTTTTCTCTCATGTTTCTTCTTCTCCTGTCAAATGTTCAAATCGATTCATCTCTGTCATTTTTGGACTAAGTCACCTGAAATTTGGCATAAGGGTAGAGGAGGCAAATACCCCCAAACGATTTTTCATTTTTTTCGATAACTGGCTTTAACAAATTTTATTGAGGTTTTTGTGCCAATGTCTGGCCAAAACTGTGTATGGGGGGCTACTGTGCTCTAGTGTCAAAAACATATAATCCGAAATTCAGTATGTGGATAGCTTGAACATATATACTCAAAGAACCTTGTTCATATTTTTGTACACACCACTTCAAAATGATTTATTTTGGTATTTCTGGGCGATGTTTTGCTACTTTATATTGACTTCTATAACCACGTGGTCCTGCGGAGAGAACCAATAGGCGCGCGGCATATGGACGCGACCATTCAGATATTGTGGGGGATTGAGTATATTCTTCATATAGGATAAGAACAAGGTATTTAGGAATGTAGGCCTAAACGAATTTGATAAAGTACATATACTATATAATATCATGAAATGCACATAAAAAGGCTATAACTCCGGGTTCAACACTTTTTAGTGTCGAACTTGCATACACATCCCCCCGCTGCATGTCGGTTCGTTGGAAAGCTTATGCGGAATTTTACATCAGCAGCACGCTAGCAGACGACACTCCGCGTCAAGACCAGCATTGTTTTCTCGTCAGATAGCAGAAAGTACAGTACTACTAGGTATTAAGAAGTGCTTATCCTGAATTCCTTCCCTACATTATTATCGTACGTATAGAGATATTTGTGTTAATTGACAACGCCAAATAGTTTGTGTTGGCTCTCGCTTAGTAAACACATTTGAACATGCGCTGTCTGGAATTTTCCATAATTAGCGACCGCAGGCAAGTGCTATACGCAGCGTCGTAGTGTTTTCGCAATAAAATCCCCGTGCTAAGTTAGAAACGACCGTCACTCTGCAGTTCTTTACATTTTTAGTAAGTTATGCTTATCTGTGATTTAATGAGCAGATACATCAATAAATTTTATTTCTTTTCGTAGTCACGTTTCGTATGTACGTTTTACGTTTTGTTGTTTTCATCACTAGCACGCTAGCAGACTCTTAGCAGACGACATTCCGCGTCAAGACCAACATTTTTTTTCTCGTCAGATATCGGAAAGTACTACCAGGTAAGAAGTGCCTGTCCAGAATTCCTTCCCTACATTGTTATCGTACGTATAGACATGTTTATTTTAATTGATAACGCCAAATAGTTTGTGTCGGCTCTCGCTTTATAAAAAAACATTCAACACATTTGAAAATTCGCGGTCTGGGACCGCAGCCAAGTGCTATGCCAGCGTCGTAGTGTTTTGCAATAAATCCCCGATTTCCGTTAGAAATGACACTTTTGGGTGTCACCCTGGACCTTTTAACATTTTTAGTAAATGTTGGTTACCTAACATTTCATTAATAGATAAATAAATAAATCAATAAATAGATAGATAAAATGTATTTCTTTTCGCGGTCACATTTCGTCTGTTACGTTTTGTTGTGTTCAAAGTTGGAAATTTCCATCGACCACTCATATTTTCTGTTTGTCGGACTTGTATATTAAATGAAAAGTAGTCTAGAGTGGAGTAGAGAACACTAAGAGTAGAGTCTTCAGCCAACTACGCTCCCCTCTAGAAACTCAAGAACCAACGGTTCAGTAACATTTACTTCGTAAGATAGCGGACAATATTTTATCAGGTAAGAATTTGCTTGGCCCTTCATCATGTTGTTTACGTATCGTAGCTATAGTAGACATCTTATTTCTTTACATGCAGGACTTTAGTAGCTATGAAATCGGTCTTACGTTAGAAACGACTAGCTTTAAATAGAGGTTTCTGTATCATTTCTGTTTCATGATGGTTATAAACTGGACATATATTTTGTTTTGATGGTGACGTCTTCTTGTGTTCCTCAGATTTTTGTGGGAGGGGGAGGGGGGTTAGTTTGACAAATTGCCACACAAGCCACCAAATTTTCAAGGACACAGGGAATGAACATGAAAATATTCTAAGATGCGTCATTGTTGTGGTTACATGTGCTTTGTGATGTTTAGTATGCTAGGAGCTTAGTTGGAGACTAGATAATTTTCGAAGAGGTTCTAAACTTTTAGCATGTACATTTCTATACTGCTTCAGAATGTACATTCTGGTACTTTCTTTTTTTTTAGCAGAAATGCCAAGACGCAAGAGTAAAAAAGTACTGAGGGGGTTGAATGAGTGGATGGCAAAGCAGTAAATCAAGGATCGGGTTGACAAGCAGGAGTTACACATAAGAGGAGAGAAACCGGCTGATGACCAGGAATTGGAGGTAAGAGGAGAGGATCTGGCCAACGAGCAGGTATTGGAGGTAAGAGGTGAGGAGCCAGTTGATGAGCAGCCATTAGAGGTAAGATTGGAGGACCCAGCTGGTAGGCAGGAATTAGAGGTAAGAGGGGAGGAGGGGGAGGAGCAGGAATTAGAGGTAAGAGGGGAGGAGGGGGAGGAGCAGGAATTAGAGGTAACTGGGGAGTCGAAGGTTGGGGAGTTCAGGTTCAAGCCCTTCACAGAAAATGATCAATTGCAACTTGCAGGTCAGTTGAACCTTCCTGTTGAAGGATATCTCAATATTGAACAAACGGATGTCCCTTTGGATTCCAAACCACCGATCAATCCCATTAAAATTGATGGGGACGGGAATTGTTTTTATAGGGCGATAAGCTACCATATTTGTGGCACAGAAAAGTATCACGCTATATTAAGGCAGCGTACGATTGAATATATGGCAACATTGTCTGAAGATGTTTACAGACCTTCGTTTGTGTTCGAGCCAAATGGACGAACCATGGACCAGTACCTGTCTCGTGATGGTCGAACTGAGCTGAACCCTCATCCAGCAGATCTTCGTACATGGGCCACACAGGTAAAAGTAAATGCAATGTCTTTACTGCTGGGAGAAACATCTTTGTGTACAGTCAGTATGGCTATACGTGGGAATGGAGTAAGTATCCGTGGGGTGACAGTACATTACAAAGTAGTAATGCTTTATACTTGAACAATAAAGACGGGAATCATTTTGATGGTGTCACAACAGTTTTCAGCAGAAGACAGAGTATCACAGGGTGCCACAGAGAAGAAGCTGCAGCGGCCTCACAAGTTGCCAGCAGCACGAGAAAGATGTTACTTAATGATAACGATGATAAGGACGCAACAGTCTTCAGCAGAAGACAGACAAGGAGTATGTCACGGTGCCACAGAGAAGAAGCTGCAGCGGCTTTAGAAGTTGCCAGCAACAAGAGAAAGTCAACACAAGTAAATAACAACGCTAATGAGGACCAGAAAAAGGCCAGACGGGACTGAGAAAGGAAACGATACCAGCAGGATGAGAAGTATGCCCAGGCCTAACGGGATAGAAAGAAGACACGATACAGCACAGATGAACAGCATGCCCAGGCCAAACGGGATGGAATGAAGGGGCGGTACCACACTGATGAAGACCATGCCAGGATAAGCGAGACTATGAAACGGATAGATATCATACAGATCAAAATCATAGAGATTTGAAAAAAAACAAATGTGCAGATTTACAGAAACAGAAACAAGAATTTACCAGATGTAGAGAAGGCAATTGAAAAGTTTAAAGTAGGATGCAAAAAGGGACCAGAATTTGTTTGCACAGTATGTCATAGGCTTTTGTTTCGCGAACAAGTTGTAATCTGTCACAAGTCAAAGTATATTCAGGCTGTTCACCACTGTCTTACAGGTAGGTATTTGCATCAATGAAGATTGCAGTCCACGTGTGTGTCCCACAGCAAAGTCATCCAGGGGGAAAGAGTGGATATGTCACTGTTTTCACCAGCATTTGAAGACAAAGAAAGCAGTTCCATAGGCCATACCAGGCCCAAAGAAATACCCGCTGAGCTGAAAAGTCTCAACATTCTTGAGTCACAACTCATAGCTAAGCGAATACCATTTATGAAAATTGCCGCTCTCCCAAAAGGGGGTCAGAAAGGTGTTGTCGGCAATGTAGTGTGCGTCCCTGCCGATGTGAGTGAAACACATGCAATCCTTCCCAGAATGCCTACGGAAGCTCTGTTAATCAAAGTAAAACTTAAGAGGAAGCTACAGTATATCGGGCATCACATGTATAGACAAATCAGTCCTAAGAAGGTCGATGTTGCTCTTAGCTATCTTGTGGAGAATAATGAACAGTACACTGGTACATCTATTAATGCAGACTGGGCTTTGTCTTGGAACGAAGAACAAGGGCTTCTTAAACCATCTGATGCTGAACATGGAGGGGATGACAACTCAGAAGTTTGTACCGCCCCAGAGCACCGCGCGTCTATCAGTGTGGAAGGGGATGGCATGAAAGGACCACCTGGAGATGCTATGGAAGATGATGAAATGGACAACATTCTTCAACAAGTGAATGTGGAAGAAGCAATGGAAGAAGCAGCTCTGAGCGAGGAAGAGGAGCTCGACAGCCACTTGCGGGGATTACCCCATGACACTTGCCTTCAACCAGTAGACATAGGGCAGGAATTTCTCGACCACCACGATGAACGCGTCATGTGTGTGGCTCCAGGAGAGGGAAAGAAGCCAATATTTATATTCGAGGAGGTTGGAGGAGAGGCAATGTCGTTCCCTGTTCAATTCCCTACAGGGAAATTTTCTTTTAACGATAATCGTGATGTACGCATTGCACCTACTAAGTACTTCAAGGCACGCCTTATGGCTGCAGATACACGGTTTGCGAGAGACACTTGCTACATATTCTATGCACAATTTGTAACAGAGCTGCACTTCATACAATCAAATAGTTCTATATCTATGCGCAAAGGTTCACCTACAACAAGTGATGGCCGTAGAATATCTGCTGGCATGTTGTCAAAAAAAGAGGACCTGCATGCCATTCTTAAGTCAGATCAAGGCTATCGCTTCCTGCAGCCAGTCAGGGGCACTCCCCAGTTTTGGGATAGGGCGCTAAATGAATTGTTCGCAATGATAAGACAGCTCGGAATTCCAACCTGGTTCGCAACATTTTCTGCCGCAGATTTGCGATGGCCCGAAGTGTTAGAGGCAATTCGACAAGATCATGGTACCGTGCTAGTAAGCGAGTTGTCGTGGGAAGAGCGCTGCGACATTTTGAGAAGTAATCCTGTCACTGCTGCTCGCATGTTTGATCGTCGAGTCAAGCTGCTTTTTAAGCATCTCATTGAATCTCCATCGCAACCAATAGGAGAAGTCGTAGACACTTTTACGCGGACAGAGTTTCAACAGCGCGGAAGTCCACATATCCACTGTTTGTTTTGGGTGAAAGATGCGCCAAAATTGAATATAAATTCTGAGGAGGAGGTCTGCTCCTTTGTGGACAGGTATGTGTGCAGTCAGCTACCAGACTCAGAGACAGATAAAGAGTTGTTTGACATAGTTAGTCAGGTTCAAATGCACCGAAAAGGTCATACATCATCTTGCAAGAAAGGTGGCAAGGTCTGTAGGTTCGCATTTCCAAAACCTCCAGTAAAGCAGACATTTATGTGCAGCCCTGTGAAACTTCAGGATCTAAATGATGCAGAAATGGCATCCTTCAAAGGAAGGAAAAAGGAAGCCGAAGTCATCCTCAAAACGTTCTGGGACGTGTTGGACAAGACCACAGAGCCAGAAAAGTGCTCCGCTGACGACATACTGAAGGAGGCAAATCTCACCACTGCACAGTTCTGTGACGCTTTCAACTTGATGGCAACCAGGAAGCAAGTAGTGCTCAGACGTGAGCCAAAGGACGTGTGGGTGAACAATTACAATCCGCATCTACTCCGGGCTTGGAATGGTAAAATGGACATCCAGTTTGTTCTTGATGCATACAGTTGTGTCAGGTACATTGTATCATATATCAGCAAAGCAGAAAGAGAAATGGGAAAGCTACTCAAACAGGCCCAGAAAGAGGCAAGGGAAGGCAATGAGGATATATTGAATGAAATGAGAAAAGTTGGTAATGTCTACCTTCACCATAGTGCCCAGGAGGCAGTGTATCGAGTCTGTAGCCTGAAGTTAAAGGATTGTTCAAGAGAAGTCATATTCATACCGACAGATGAGAAAGCTCATCGCTTGTCAAAGCCTTTGACGGAAATTCAAAAGCTTGAGAGAGAGGGAAACTGTGATGAAGCACGCATCTGGATGCCAAGCATTATGGATCGATACAAGGCAAGACCACCAGAAGAACCCTTCCGATCAATGTGTGCTGCAGAGTTTGTCTCTGAGTATCGTGTCGTTTCTTGTTCAGGCAAACAAAGTAATGTCGAGCAATCTTATAGAGGAGAAGCAAAACATGTGCTAAGGGATAATTTGGGGGTTGTACAAAAACGTACAAGATATAAGCCTGCAATCATCCGCTATGCCAAATTTAATAGACTGAAAGAGCCAGAGCGATTCTACTTGACATTGCTCAAGTTGTACTTGCCACACTACATTGACGCGCAGTTGAAACCACCACAATATGCAAAGTATGAAGAATTCTACTCGGATGGGTTTGCTCCCTTGTCAGACTCGGAGGATAGGGTCAATGTCATCGTGAATGGGAATAGGCGCAAATTTGAGCAAAATGTTGATGAAATTGAGCAGGCCCTTAAAGACGTAGAAAACGGTAGTTATGTAGAAGATGTATGGGCCCAGATCTTCCCCGAACTGGAGCAAGAAAGACTTGAGTGTCAAAATATGAGAGAAGAAGATAAGGCAAATGAGGGTAATGAAGGCACAGAGGACGACATCCCTGACCTAGCAATAACTGACAAATCCAAAGAAAAAAGCTTTACCCTAGAAGGCTGCCAGACAAAGGTCTCGTCAAAAGCTGCAATCCCCATGATGCAGTCTCTCAACCCGATGCAACAGAAGGTCTTCTATTTTGTACGTAAGTGGTGTATGGACACTGTACAGGGAAAACGACCAGATCCCTTCCATATTTTTGTAACGGGCGGTGCGGGGACTGGAAAAAGACATCTTATCAAATGCATATATTATGAGGCTACCAGGTTACTACAACAGATACAAGAAAACCCTGATAATGTCTCTGTCCTTCTTACAGCACCCACCGGAACTGCCGCATTCAATATTGGTGGAAGCACTGTCCACCATGCGTTCCATCTGAATGTTATGACCAGCAAGTATCAACCACTTGCTGAAAGTACCCTTAACACTTTGCGTGCGCAGTTTGAAAGCCTGAAAATTGTGATTGTAGACGAAGTTTCAATGGTCGACAAAAAGCTACTGTCCTTTATCCACGGTAGGTTGCGTCAGCTGACACAAGGAAGGCCAAATGCAGACTTTGGAAATGTAAGCATCTTGGCAGTGGGTGACATGTATCAGATACCTCCAGTCAGTGGAGGAAGTCTCTACAAGGAAGAAGAAATTGGTGACTTGTGGGGTCGAATCTTTGAAGTTATTGAACTTGAGGAAATCATGAGGCAGAAGGATGACGCTTCCTTTGCAAAGCTTTTGAATAGAATGAGGGTGAAGAGAAAAAAAGACAAACTTTCAGATGAAGATGACAAACTTTTAGCGTCAAGGGTTTTAGCTGTAGACTTCGCATCGGATGATTATCCTAAGGATGCACTTCACATCTTTTCCAGAAATAACGCTGCCGCAGACCATAATGACAAGATGTTGAATCTCAGGTGTTCAGATATTACATTAGAATCCGCTTATTTGCATAACTGATTTGTCAGTGTATTTTATGCAATAATAAGGAGTAGTCCATTAACCCTAGGGGACAAAATGGGCAGCACTGAGGGGGGAGGGGGGTGTAGTGGTCACCTGGATGGCACTTCAAGGAAGCACACACACTTTGTGTCAAATTCACTCACTTACAGATTATACAAAATGTAACATATTGAATTCATAAGCATATCATCAGTTTATTTACACATGTTGAACGCAAAGGATGGCAAACTTAGCAAAAAATTGGCAATTCTATTCTTCTGTATCCTATCACAGCAAATGACAATGGAGACTGGCAACAGCTTTTCCAAAAACAAAGGACAATAAGAGTAGCTATGGTGTTGTCTTACCATAGAAACTTCCCATACTGGATTTACAATCCATAAGAGTTAGTGATTTTGACATTTCAACCGGTTTTTCCTGTTGGCATTGGCATTATTTTATGCAAATAGCAGGAGTAAGCGAAAATGCCTAATGCAATTATGCCATCTTATTTATAATGGAGTGAATGGGAAATGGTTTGGGTTTTCAGAATTTTATGCATATCCCCGAAGTATGCTATTAACAGTAATGCAAATAGCTCGATTCTACTGCTTTCAAGCCTCTGATTTTCTCAAAGATCCCACCACAGGTTCAATGTCAAGACGACCTCGTGTAATAGGAGCAAAACAGGACCTCCTTGATGTGGTCAAAGTTGGGGTTGGTGCTAGGATCATCCTTTGTAGAAATGTCAATGTTGAGGATGGTCTAGTGAATGGTGCGTTTGGAACAGTGACTGGTGTAATATGTGGTAAGAATGATGCAAATGAAGTTGGGACTGTCTTTGTGCAGTTTGATCATCCAAATGCAGGCACGCTTGAAAGACTAAAAAGTGCAGTTCCAAGCAGTCTACCGAAAATTCAGTGCCTATACATCAGATTGAGGACAAGTTGAAGAGGTTGAGTAAAGCCAAACGTTACCAGATTCCTCTCAAGCTAGCTTGGGCCTGCACAGTACACAAAGTATAGGGCATGACTGTTCCTGAAGTGGTTGTCTCGACGAAAAAAATGTTTGCATCAGGTATGGCGTATATTGCATTGAGTAGGGTATGTTCCATAGGCAGTCTTCACATCACAGACTATAAGCAGGAGTCCATCTACTGTGATGAGGCTGTGCAGAAGGCAGTCAATAAGACGATGCACTTCGAATATCTATCCAACCCATTTACAAATGTTGGTGACAGAGCTGTAAATGAGGTGCTGAAGTTGAACATTGTCCATCACAATACTGAAGGACTTGTAAGTCACATAAAAAGTCTGAAGTCAACTTGTTTGGTTAAAGCTGATATCATTTTCCTGGCTGAAACATGGCTGTCAGAAAATGTGCAGTCCTCTCAGGTGCAGTTGGAGATTTTTTAACATGTTTCGCAAAGACAGGCCAAGTGAGCATGTTGGTGAGGAAGGTTCTAATAAGACAATTAATTCCCCTCATGGAGGCGTGGCAGTATATGTCCGTGACATATACAGGTGTTCTGAAATTCCCATCCCAAATGACATCGGCCTAGAATGTGAGGTTGTGCAAGTTTCTGCTGACTGCATGCCTATGAAACATCTCATTGTAGCGGTTTATAGACCACCAAAAGTCCCCCAAAACCGATTCATATCCGGTTTGGAGAAACTGTTGGAGCGCTTGTCTGCAGTGGAAAGAAATAACCACGGTGGTCAAATTAGGCCTCAAAAGTCCCAGACTTTTTTCGAATCCGAAGCATGTTCTTTCACGTTCGATCGGACATGATTGACGTACGAGCGAACAGAACGCGTGTTCGATTTGGGGTTACCCGAGGTCATTAGCAAGTATCCACTGAAATTCCTTGCCGACTGACCCTTTTACCTGCGTGCCTCACATCAGAACGGCAACCGACTTTTTTAGAAATACAAATCATTTTCTGGACAATAAATAGATGCTGCCATTTTACTGTGGTTAATCAACATGTCAAGAAGCTACTAACGTCTTTGTTAGTGAAGTAAAATATTTCAAGGAATGTTTACGCCGGTATTAGTGACCCCCTACCCCTATCCGTTCAGCATGACATGCGTGCAAACACCATATTTAGATCGGGACCAAATAGCGTCCAATTTGCCTCATTGACGGCTTGAAACAAAGCCAACGGTTTTCCGGAGGTTTCTGTCTTAGGGATTTTTAAAAAATGCAGACACTGTCGAATTATGGGTCTTGGAAGGTAAAAACAAGAAATTTTACGCCTTTTTCCCGATCTCAAGAATATTTCTAATTCGAAAAATACGAAATCCTAAGACAAAAAGTTTTATCTAGGATATTTAGTAAATTTTGGAGCCAATTAAAATCAGTTGTCTGGTTTTAATATTCCTGTTCTAGAAGGCGGCATTCATCGGGCTCAAGCCTGAATTTACCCGGATTTTTCTACAGGATTCGAAACGCTGACATTGGGGGCATACGCAACACAAATTCCCTTTAATTTGAACGAGGGGATCGTTTTGAAACTATTTATGACATTTGAACAGATTCACAGGCTGGCCGGCATCGGCTCGCGGGAGCCCGCGGAGGCGTCCGGTAACCCGATACCCCCTTAGTGATTGGGACTTTACCATAGCGACGGACCGGCGTGAACACAGTGATTGTTGGTGACTTCAATGAGAATTTGATTTCAAGTGAAAACAAAACAATCCTATCATTCTTGATGAAAAATGGGTTCAAACAGTTGATACAGGCTCCTACAACTGTAAGAGGAACTCTCATTGACCATGTGTACATTTCACCACTTGAAGCTGTTGTCAATCATGGTGTGATACAGACATTCTACAGCTACCATGATGCTGTGTACTGTACGTTGTGCTGTGATCGTATAAATCGGTGCTCAGACTAGTACGATGATCAGAGTCGAAGGGATAAGAGAGTACGTGTATTGTACCAGCTCCGGCCTTGTCAATCTGGATGACAAGGGTGAGCCCAGTGAGTGTTCCATGACAGGGAGCCTGTGAATGACATATTTGCGCCAGCGTCCGGCCTTTGCCCCTAAGCACATTTGGTGATGGCAAAGGGAATGGGGAAGGACAAAGGGTCCTGGTCTGGCTCTGGCCAAAATGGCCTGGCAAGGGGGAATCTGGTGGATGTAATGTCCAAGCAGATCTACACGGTGCCAAAAATCGTATATGCTAGCCAGAGAAGCTATAGTCCGCTAGGTCTCTGGTTGACTGGAGCTTCTCTGGCTAGCATATACGAATTTTGGGACCGTGTAGATAAGCTTGGAGATTAGGTGGAAGCCTGTGAATGACATATTTGTGCCAGCATCCCGGCCCTTGCCACCCGGCACATTTGGTGGTGGCAAGGGGGATGGGGAACGACTAAGGGTCCCGCTCCGCTCTTGCCAAAATGACCTGGCAAGGGGGAGCCTGGTGAGTGGGAGCCTGTGAATGACATATTTGCACCAGCTTCCCGCCTTGCCACCACATTCAGTAGGGGATGAGAGCATTGGGAAGACCTGCTTAAGGGGGAGCCTGGTGGATGCTCCATGATTGGAAGCCTTGTAGATTAAGAATCATTCGTGTCAATACTTTCTTGTTACTGCCAATTTGTAATTCTTTGCATTAATTTTCTTTGTAGAATGTCATAACAAATCTCAGGTCATTTGCCTTCATTATGGTTTTCATATTATTCAGGTCAATAAGTTTTTCCTTCTTGTAAAGTTTTACCTTCCCTGTACAATATGTGTAAATGTTTTCATATCTCTGTCATTGTCATATTTCGTATCATTTTCCCATTGAAAAGCATTCTGCATAATATTTTGAGAGATGCCTAGTAATGTATAGAAAAATGAATAAAGTGTCTCTGTTTCTTTTCAGATGATAAGGGGCAATTATACTTGTGGCACACAACAGGTAGGGTCTGTTTTCTTCTGTCTGACTAGATGTACATGTAGGTGTAGAGACAGGTCTGGCATGGGCATTAAAGAGAAGATTATCTCCAACACAAGTGAATGTCTAGTAATGTTTTCTTCTGACGACAGACAATATGTACAGTTTGCAAGTCAACGTATGATTTCTTTCATTATATTTTGCCAAGACTATATGTATGGTCAAAATATATTGTTGATGAATGTTTCTACTCTGCATTGTGATGCTATATCCTGTGCACATATTTCTCTTCTCTAGATGGGACCTCCTCTAGAGAAGCAGAGCCTGGTCGGTGATAAACCACATTTGGAGGAAGCAGACAAATCTGGTCCCAGCCAGCCACACAAGATTGTAAGTAATTCTAGAATCATGCATGTTTCTTTGTACACAATAGATTCCATATCTGTCTATAGTTTCTTTGATTAATGTTACACGAGCCTCTGTATTGATATGCTACATCTCACTCTTCTGTTTCTATCCTCCAGACCTCACTAAAGAAGAGAAGCAGATCATGATCCAACTCAAGTCAAGTCAAAGTTTATTGCACAACTAAGGCAAAATACTGCTGGCTACTTCTACTAAATGTAGTACGAACTGCAGGGAGGTTCCAGGCTATACAATGATGTCTATGGTAGATAGTATCAACTGACTACTTCTACTAATGTAGTACAAACTACAGAAAGGTAATAGGCTATAAAATGTCAATGTTAGATAGTATCAACAGAATATATATAACAATGGGGGGTCAAACATCTCAGTTGTACAGTTACATGATGATGAGTTAAATGTCTTATACAATTAAGTCGCTATTTCAGGGATTCTTTTTTGCATAAATGTATAGATATATTGGCCTAGATGTACAAATACTGTGTCTGGACATGGCATATGTACACGAAAAGCCTCTGTTTTCGACTGAGGTAAATTTGTTTTGCACGTAGTTGTCTGCATTAACTTAGATCTTTCTTCTGAACTGTTGGGTTCAGTATCCATGAGAAACTGCCTGTGTAAGAAGCAGGCAGACCTCCCTGTCAGGCAGAAAAGGATATACGACTAATAGATCGCAGCCAATTCTGAAAACATGTATATTTTGACATAAATGCAGATTTTCTGCGATGAAAGATTAAATATTTACAGTTTGCAAGGTTTTTACCGGTAAAGCTTTGACATGGAAATGATTCAACTCGCAGTATTTGTCGCTACACAAAGGAAAAAATTGCGAGTGTATGTGTGTGTGTAGAGAACCGGTCTGATCTTCGTACCGTTTGCTATCTAACCAGCCATCACCAGTTTTTCTCAAATAGAAACACTAGGGACTTGATTATTCTGAATTAATTGCAAATAAAGACACGTGGGCACAATTTCTAAAAACCAAGGCTAGGAGAGCTATATTCAAATTGAAAACACTTTTATCATCGGAAAATATCCCAATAAAATTAGGTAAAAGTCTTTTTGACAAATTTGTTAAACCTATCCTTTTGTATGGATCCGAACTAACATGTTTTGATCATTCCTCCAAAACTGTGAAACTTATTGTATCGAAAAACATTTCTATATCTACACCCAGAAACATGCTTTCCTTTTTACTTAGAAAACTTCAATTGGATGAAAACTTACCAGCTGTAATTCGAAAGAGTACTTGTTCCGATTTAACTAATTCTTACATCATTAATTTTGAAAGAAGATCAGACAAAGATATGTTTCTAAAATTTACGTCTAAGCTCACTCTAGAAAATGGTGGCTTTTCAGTAGCCAACATACACCGTCCGTTGGATATACCTGAATTTGACATCATTGACCTACGTTTTCAAAAATTTCTGCTAGGAGTACATTCAAAATCCTCCAACGACGGAGTACGAGGTGAATTGGGAACTTTCCCCATCATATTATCTGCAAAAAATCAGCTCATAAAATATTGGCACCGTTTGGTAAACTTACCTGAGGACTCTCTGCTTCACGAAGCATACAATGTTGTATTTTCTAGTGATCATGACTGGATTAATCATGTGAAGGATATTCTCAATTATCACGGACTTGGATATATATGGATGAATCCTAAATGTTATAAAGTAGACTTTATTGAACACCAACTTAAATGCAGACTACAGGATGCACATATACAAGAGTGGTTTAGTTGTGTCAGCAATAATTCAAAATTGTCCCTTCTTCACAAATCCAAAAATCATTATATACAAGAAAAAAAACTTCATGATGTGAACAATGTTGAAATCCGCAAAGCAATAACACAGTTAAGAATCAGTAGCCATATATTGAATATAGAAACAGGTAGATACTTTAATGTAGCTCCCGACCAAAGGTTTTGCCCATTCTGTCCAAATCGAATAGAGGATGAGTTTCACTTTATTATGGAATGCACTAAATATGATGCTCTACGCGATGAGTTATTCACCTCTCTCAATTCAAGTACTTCAGATTTTAAGACGCTCAATGCCACAGATAGGTCTGACTATATATTTAAATGCAACGGCCCATACAATGTTAAAATAGGCAAATATGTAAAAGATTGTTTGGTCATTAGAAAAAATAGTGGTACTCAAAATTAGCCCAACTTTAATAATGTAAAACATAAGATACTTATTTTGTTGTAGTCAATAGTTTTATTCCATACTTATGTCTTGTTCTATGTTTACTGTTGTTGCCATACATTGTACCTGCTACAATAGTCGCGCAATAAAGTTCTTCATATCAGAGCCATTTCCATAACAAATTTCTGCTCATTTGGTTTCAATATCATGGTAGAGAAGCCAGAAATGTGCATTTTGATTATGAAAAAAAAAACATTCCTGCATATCTTTCACTTTCAGAAATTTCAGAATTTTGGACTTTGATAATCCATTTTTTCGGTTGATGTGTCTATGTAATGGTTCATTTTGTATGTGGTTGATCACATTTTGCATGGGGATGGAGATGGGTGAAATATGTTGTATTTGCCCGCAAATGTTGCCTCTCTAGTTATATACTAATATGTTATATCAAGTGAGAGTAGAGAAGTAAGAGCCTGAATTTCTTCCATATTTTTACATTTGTACCAGCTAATAAAAGACTCATCAAACACAAGATATCAGCTTACTCACTCGCTATCCGTTTTAAGGTTTCCTCCCTGGCTAAAGTGGCATTTTGACTCTCCATTGTTTTCTCAGTAATGAATTGAGAAAGAACTGTAGCTGTAATGAAAAATGATAGCTGGTCATGAAAGAATATGATTTTTGGATCATATGAAAGACGTCATCACATTTTATTGCCTTTAATATGTTTTTTTCAAAGCTAAAATACAATACTTTGGTACATAACACTACAATGAAACTATGTTTTCCATGTGCATAATATTGAATAAAAAATAATGATCAAAGCTACAAACGTCCGTTCGTAATTGATATTTATGAAGTGGACATAGCTATTAGAATTTTTTAATTAGGTAAAAACTATTATTTTTGATAACTACTGATGATAAGTATATATCAATTTGTGCGAACGTACGTTTGTAGCTTTGATCATTATGCACATGGAGAACATAGTTTCATTGCAGTGTTATGTACCAAAGTGCTGTATTTTAGCTTTGAAGTCATATTAAGGGCAAAAAAAATTGATGACGTCATCCATATGGTCCAAAAAATCAGAATTAGAATTCCTTCATGACCAGCTAGCAATATTCAGTACAGCTTCAGTTCTTTCTTAACCCTATCCAGACTGGGCTTTTTTGGGATATCTGGGACTGGGGGGGGGGGGGGGGGTCATTCGCCCCCCCCCCCCCCCCCCCATAACCTCTGAACGGTATAATGTATAATTCCCAAATCTGTAGGGAGTGATGTTCATGTAAAGTTTTATAATTCCTAGAATTTTAGTGACGTTATGACGTCATATGACGTAATTATGACGTCATTGATGTGATTTTATTGGCTAAATAGGGAATTCCCGTAATATCCTAAGGTATTAAACAAAATAGTATGTATTGTTGATTTTAAGGTATACCAAGACATATTACGTAAATGGTTACTACGTTGACGTCAAAATGACGTCATTAAATGACGTCACGTGTTGTTAGCGACCCCTGGGATCCGCCATCTTGGATCGGCCATTTTGAAATTTTCAAAAATGCTTTCTTTCCCCTTATGACCCAAAAAAAGTAAAGATAGACTAGAATCGTTCATCTGAATGTTTCTGGTAAAGAAAATGCCACGTAGTGACGATTTTGAAGGCCAAAAACCCTGTTTATACCTGAAATAGTGTAATGGTCCGCCATCTTGGATTTTGACCGATTACGTCATCAAATTAGCATAAATTATGAATGTTAAATTATCAAAGTTACATCTAATTACATATGATGCTATACATGTAGGAAAACTAGTGTGGTTGAGCAAGAAAACCTAAGAAATATCATTGTTGTACAAAAATCTGTGATTTTTGCATAAAATGCCTTTCAGAAACCCGTTGCCATGGCAACACGAAAAATGATAAACTTATGCTTTTATCATAATATTGTTGCCAACTAAATTTTAGGAAAAGTCACCAAGTTTGGTAGTCCTAGCGTATGTCGTTCGCCAGTTATACGATGTCAAAGTTGGCGCGGGCACTTTTAGCCCCCCCCCCCCAATCTGGATAGGGTTAATCTGTTTATGAGAATAAATGAAAAGTCATAAAAGCCAATTTAGCCATGGAGGAAACATGTTGTACAACATGCATGTACATGTATGGTAGCTAACGCAAATCCTGGTATGAAATGTGTTGTCATATCATTTTTGGCTTTTTTGTTTTTTTCTGGAGCATCTTTATGCAACATAAACGTTTGAAATGTACACAAATATCTTCATTCTACTACTACTGCATTGATTCATGGTCTCATTCATGAGTTTTTCCGCCCCATAGGCTTACATTGTAAATGTTATAATACGTGTTTTGGGCGCGTTCGTGATGAAGCTATAGGAAATGCATCAATGTCATTCATACTATATTGAGAATATTTACCCTAAATCATGCAAAAAAATTGCCAACAAATTCACTTCATACAAGCTCACATCAATTTCTTTATTGGTCAGAAATTACCCGCAATGGCAGAGCAGCCTTTCTGGCGCTGAATAGATGCAGAGTTTACAGGTTTCACATAATACACAACATATACATATATTATCCACACTTACATTTTGTGGAACTGTCGCAAGGGTCTGGGCGGCTGCCATTCGGCGCCACCAGGTGACCTTAATACGACCTTCCCCAACCGAAGTCAGATACACATTTACACCTGGGTGGAATGAGGAAAATCGTGTAAAGTGCCTTTGCCAAGGGCACAAGATCGGTGACATGACAGGATTCGAACTCGGCACCTCTTGGTTATGAGCCGAGCGCTCTGCCATTCCGCAACACGACCCCCCAATTTCGGGTCCCCAGATCAGAGGATGTCAACCGTATAATCAAATCAACATGGCTTATTGACCGTCACAAGACAGGCAACACACGTTAAAACGAAAACATAAGTGTGAGTAAGATGACAGTCACGTGAAAGATCATGGTTGCACTTCAAAAGCACCCAATTAAAGGGCATAAGACACCAATGACATCAGCATTAAGAATTTCCGGAAATTACATAAAACAAAATACTATTGTTTAATAACATAGAAATTTTCAAAAAATATTCACACTTCGGATGTTATTGAACATCGAACCATCAAAACATCATACCTCCAGCTTTTGATTCTTTCTACCAGGTAATTACATTAATCAGTGACTTGCCCGCTCATAAAGCCACAACGAACATGGCAGCCGATTTGGAACTTTGCACAACGGATCGGAAAGAACGTTATTTTTACAAGCAAACAAAATAGATATTGTTATGTCCTTTAATTGAATGTTATCACGATAATTAAGCACCGTTTGCTGATTAAATAATGTTTTTCGCAAGCCGTTGTGTGAGGTTCCGAACCGACTTCCGTGTTCATTATGACGTCATGAGTGGGCATTAGTCACTGATTAATGTAATCACCTGGTGAGAAGATCGGATAAGAATGAAGAGCTGGATCCATGGAAGTATGGTTTCTGATGGTTCAATGTTAGCTAACATCAGAAGGGTGTTTATTTGCTTTAAACGTTTATATTTCTTTTATGATGCTATTCCAATTTCCGATAATAAGAAAATGTTGTATTTTGGTGTCTTCTTCCCTTTAACGGAGCACTGTGAACTGTCACTGCTCAGTCTGACTTGGCAGCCGTGATGTACACATGGAGGAGGCTTGTCTTTACAAAATATAACCAAAAAAAGCTACTCTTCAAGCTACTTCACCAATATAAAGGTGATCATACCATCATAGATACTTCGCCATTCAAAAGGTTCAACTTTTTGCACAAAAGCAAAACAAGTTTGTAGTAGATATAGGTGTCATTTAAAAATGACCATCTGACAAAATGCACAACTATATAACGTGTATCTAGAAGTAACGTTGACATTCTGCCATGTTTACGAAAACGTGTCTAATACGAATTTAGCAAAGTAGCAAACCACCATTTTTCCCTGTTACATGTCCAAGGTATAGATGACCTTTGTCATTTATGATTTGTACTCTTTGTACAAGGGTCAGGGGCACCAGTCTTGTCGGTGTGTCATTCAGTACCAGGAACAGGAGTACTGGTCTTGTTGGTATGCCATTCAGCACCAGGGACAAGGACACCAGGTTATTCAACACCAGGAGCAGGAACACGAGTCTTGTCGGTGTGTCATTCAGCACCAGGGACGGGGCACCAGTTTTTTTGGTGTGTCATTCAGCACCAGGGACGGGGCACCAGTTTTGTTGGTGTGTCATTCAGCACCAGGGACGCGGCACCAGTTTTGTTGGTGTGTCATTCAGCACCAGGGACGGGGCACCAGTTTTGTTGGTGTGTCATTCAGCACCAGGGACGGGGCACCAGTTTTGTTGGTGTGTCATTCAGCACCAGGGACGGGGCACCAGTTTTGTTGGTGTGTCATTTAGCACCAGGAGCAGGGACACAAGTCTTGTTGGTGTGTCATTCAGCACCAGGGACGGGGCACCAGTTTTGTTGGTGTGTCATTCAGCACCAGGGGCAGGGGTACTGGTCTTTTTGGTGTGTCATTCAGCACCAGGGACGGGGCACCAGTTTTGTTGGTGTGTCATTCAGCACCAGGGACAGGGACACCAGTCATGTTGGTGTGTCATTCAGCACCAGGGACAGGAACACCAGTTCTGTTGGTGTGTCATTCAGCACCAGGGACAGGGACACCAGTTTTGTTGGTGTGTCATTCAGCACCAGGAGCAGGGACACAAGTCCTGTTGGTGTGTCATTCAGCATCAGGGACGGGGCACCAGTTTTGTTGGTGTGTCATTCAGCACCAGGGACGGGGCACCAGTTTTGTTGGTGTGTCATTCAACACCAGGTTCATGGGCACCAGTTTTGTTGGTTTGTCACTCAGCACCAGGGGCAGGGGAACCAGTCTTATCGGCGTGCCATTCAGTACCAGGGACAGGTACAGGGACACCAGTCTTGTTGGTATGTAATTCAGGGACACCAGTCTTATTGGCGTGTCATTTAGCACCAGGGACAGGGGCACCAGTTTTGTCGGTGTGTCATTCATCACCAGGGACGGGGGCACCCGTCTTGTTGGTGTGTCATTCAGCACCAGGGACACCAGTATTGTTTGTGCGTCATTCAGCACCAGGGGCAGAGGCAATAGTGTTGTCGATATGCCATTCAGCATCAGGGACAGGGGCACTAACCTTGTTGGTATTATTCAAGGACAGAGCCGAAAATCTTGTTGGTTTCATTTAGGGGCAGTGCTTCAAGGTGGTTAACATGCATGATGAGATATTTCAGAAAATGAGAAAATTCCTAAGTCCATGCAGCGGGTGTTACATGTTACATACCACATTCAATCTCCAGACAATTAAGTGCTGTTGGCGTTTTCGTGTAGAGCCTAGCTCTAGCGGTGATCAGTACCAGGTTGGGTGCGGCACGAGATGGCGGACACCCCGTTAGAAAGTGCAGCAAAAAGCGCGGTTCCTTCCAGTGCGGCTATATATACCCCACTGAATTCTACAGCTACGTATACCCCGGTGAAGTCAGTACGTCCGACTGGGATACAGGACAGACCCTTGCCACCAGTCCCTATCGACGATCTGTCCCTAAGTGCTGCAAGGATGCAGGAGCAAGATCACAGCAAGAACGGGAATGGAGAAACGGCCACGTCGCATCGAGAAGATCTTGACGATGTGACACTGATGTTAGGGCGTTCTCCCTCCGTAAAGTTCACAAGGGCACCACCCCATCACTCCGTGGAGACTCCGAGGGCACTGCGTCATCACTCCGGACACGATCCGAGGGCACCGCCTCAACACTCTGGACACGATCCGAGCTCACCTCCCCATCACTCCGGACACACTCCGAGGGCACCGCGTCAACACTCCGTACACGATCCGAGGGCACCACCTCAACACTCCGGACACGATCCGAGGGCACCGCGTCAACTCTCCGGACACGATCCGAGGGCACCGCCTCAACACTCCGGACACGATCCGAGCCTACCTCCTCATCACTCCGGACAGACTCCGAGGGCACCGCGTCATCACTCCGGACATGATCCGAGGGCACCGAGTCAACACTCCGGACACGATCCGAGGGCACCGCGTCAACACTCCGGACACGATCCGAGGGCACCGCGTCAACAACCCTGGCACGATGTGACACTGATGTTAGGGCGTTCTCCCTCCGTAAAGTTCACGAGGGCACCACCTCATTACTCCGAGGAGACTCCGAGGGCACCGCGTCATCACTCCGGACACGATCCGAGGGCACCGCCTCAACACTCCGGACACGATCCGAGCCCACCTCCTCATCACTCCGGACAGACTCCGAGGGCACCGCGTCATCACTCCGGACACGATCCGAGGGCACCGAGTCAACAGTCCGGACACGATCCGAGGGCACCGCGTCAACACTCCGGACACGATCCGAGGGCACCGCGTCAACAACCCTGGCACGATGTGACACTGATGTTAGGGCGTTCTCCCTCCGTAAAGTTCACGAGGGCACCACCTCATTACTCCGAGGAGACTCTGAGGGCACCACGTCAACACTCCGGACACGATCCGAGCTCACCTCCCCATCACTCCGGACAGACTCCGAGGGCACCGCGTCATCACTCCGGACACGATCCGAGCTCACCTCCCCATCACTCCGGACACGATCCGAGCTCACCTCCCCATCACTCCGGACACGATCCGAGCTCACCTCCCCATCACTCCGGACACGATCCGAGCTCACCTCCCCATCACTCCGGACACGATCCGAGCTCACCTCCCCATCACTCCGGACACGATCCGAGCTCACCTCCCCATCACTCCGGACACACCGATGGAGGGAGAGCAGATGGGTACCACAACCTTCGGGAGCAAGACAAGAAGCAAGTGCCATTGAATCCGATGTACGGCGCAGATTTGCCATCAGGTCAGTTCTAAATATTTATGTCACGATAGGATTTAATTTCTTTCTAGTTCACTTCCAACTTTGACTTTGTAGTCCTATTACGATGTACCTGTCTTTTCCCTTATCATTCAACTGCGAGACCAAGAAACACGAGTCAGTCAAGGGAGGGGTTCCTCCTTAAGCCGGCGTCACAATTCATGCGAGCATCGGCCGATTTTGTAGATCGGCGGAAGCTCGCCGAATTTCACAATCGCCCGAGTGTCGACCGTATTTTTCGCTGAAAACCTGCCCCGTCACAAATTGAACGGAGCTCGGGCGACGTCCGTCGAACACTAATAATCATAAATCCCACATAAGACGGTACCATGTTTTGGACACGGACGAAGTCAGAATCAACTGACCTGGTAACAAGCTCAAATTTGGACCAACTTTACTTTCTGAGTTGTGGCAAATCTGTCGGGCATGAGTGAAGTGGGGGGGCACACTGAAAATAATAACCTAAACAGGAATTTTGTCATAAACCAATCCGAATACTAGCGCAGGAGCCACAAAGTCAACAGATCAGTCGTTTAACCCCGATGCAAACATTTTCAGCAAACGGAAATCGACCGAAGCTCGGGCGAACGCCGTCCGAGCTTCGGACGACCGTTGGTAAGCCTATCGACGCCCTGCCGACGCCTGGGCGTGACTCGGCAGACAAACATAGATCTATAATGACTCATCAGTGGACTTTCAACTAGTCATTTTGTGGAGGTAAAACTCAGGAAGTCAAGTCAAGCCTCAAAAGTCAAGCCCCAGTTCATTGATACATATAAGTGAAACATCCAAACTAATACACAGCCTCATTACCCCTAAGGGTACCTACCGGCTGAGCTTTAAGGTGAATATTCAAGGTGAATATAATACCAAAAAAGATACAAGAAGGATTGTCTTCGGAGTCCGCATTTTATTTATAATAAAATTGTTTCAATGAAATTTAACTTTGCAATTGACTTGTCTTTCATTAGAAAAGTTTGGCAGCATTCTTTGACAAGTTGATATTAGTATTAGTTAATATTAAAGTATTATTATACTATATGTTATAAACCAAGCTGTCGTTACCATTTATTTATAAACAAGAAGGAGTTCGGCCGGAGCCCGTCCAAGCTCCCATCGACACCAGTACAACGCTCGCCCGAAGCACGCCTTACTTTTCATGAGTCGGCCGGAACACTGACGACGGTCGTCCGATTATTGTACAAAGCCCGTCCGAGGCTCGCACGAGGCCGAAGAGTTCGGGCGACCTCCGACCGACCAAAAATCGGGTCTAAAATCGTCGGATGCCCGCCCGAATATTGGCCGAGCGCTGGGCGTTGCTCGGGCGAGCTACGGGCAAACTGTCGACGAGCTGTGCGAGTTCAAAAATCGTCGCCGAGGCCTCGCTGAATTTAAGCGCAGCTTCCAGTGACACGCGAACGTCGGCCGAGCTCCGAAAATTCGCCCGAAGCCCGTAGAATCGACAGGACGTCGGTCGTACTTCGCCCGAAAATCGCCATTTGGAGCTCGCCGACAAGTCGGCCGAGCTAAATTCTTGATTTGTGACGGGGGCTTTAGGAGTGATAATGAAATGACAATGATTTTTGGCGTCTTGCATGTTGTTTTAAAAGATTGATAAATAAGACAACAGGATTTTTGCTACAAGACATCGGATATCAAAATTTTTGTACAAAAATATTGACTGCTTTTTGTAACAAGTTTCAACTTGCATTGACTTTCACCGTCACCAATAAGATTTTTTTGACGTCTGTGTATTTGCGTGTATATATGTGTGTGTGTGTGTGTGTGTGTGTGTGTGTGTGTATGTGTGTGTGTGTGTGTGTGTGTGTGTGTGTGTGATAACAGCTTAACTCGAGCATATGTGGATGACCCTAATGATATTTGGTAATTTAGTGGGCATAAGGAAGGACAGGTTCAATTATAAGCCTTCTCAATAACATTAACTTAAAGATTATGGGCTATAATAGTTATATATATATATATAAATTCTATATAATTATACAAAACTGGATTGAAAGTTAAAGTAAGGAAACTTTAATTTTTACGAAAGTAAATATACATTTAGGCAAGCAAATTATGAGCTATAATAGTTGTATATATATATAAATTCTATATAATTATACACAACTGGATTGAAAGTTAAGGAAACTTTAATTTTTACGTAAGTAAATAAACATTTAGGCAAGCAAATTATGCGATTTTCAATGGGGGAGGGCCTGGTGCGATATCCAATAAATGAAATTAGATTAATTCATGTTTTGCACTATTTTTTCATAGAACCATGTTCTAACACTGTCCCAAAAGGTGATTGAATGAGGACAATCCTAGAAGGCATTTAAATACGTTTCTTTCTCTAGCTGACAGAATTTTAGAAGGAGCATATGGGACGAGTTTCCAGCATATATCTAATTGAATTGAATTGATCTTTATTCACACAACCGGCAGGCTCAAACAAGCCTGAATTTTGTTGTATTTACATGTTGGCTCCATTTTCGGTCCATAACATTAAAACTTATCTTTAAAACGCAAACGTATCATTTTATCACTACATGTCATTTTTTCTCATATGCGTATTCACATAAATTCTTCATACTCGTCTTTTAAAAACATCAATATAGTGCGTAATTGCGTACATGTAAGATTATATCGATACATCAATATCAGTGCAGTATATGCGTGTCAGGACTATATACATGTGGTCAGGAGATCTGAACTCGGTTCAATGGTCTAGTCAGGTGTTCAATAGTTGTACAAGATATGGTATCGGAGAGTTTTTGTGTCTATTTGTTCGGCACAGTGGAATGTCTAGTTTCGAGGAACTGCGCGTCGTACGTCCTGTGATGTGTTTTCGGGATGGAGGGAGCCAGTCGCGGAAGTCCGATCGTAGAAGTGAGTGGGCAAAGGTGGTACAGATGGAGGTCCGACGGTCAGCCAGGGTGTCTAGTTCTAGTGTGGACAGGGCAGAGGTGTAGCCTGTGTATAGAGTTCCGAGGATGACCCTGCATGCTCTTTTTTGGATTCTCTCAAGTTTTGCTGACTGTTCGCTCGTCAGTGAAGAGTGCCATGCCGGTGCCGCATACTCGAGTGCAGGTCTCACGTACGACGCGTAGACTGACTTAAGGTTTGTGGGGCGGCTAATCCAGTGAAATTGACTTTGTACTATTTTACCAGTAAGGAAGTGAGAGAAAATTATTTTGTACTGAATTTTGGTAGCAAAGAACATAAGGATTCCAAATATAGTTTTTGGAACCATATGGATGACGTCATCATGTTTTATTGCCCTTGTCATAAATATTTTCGAAGAAAAAATACAGAACTTTGGAAATTCCCAACAATACAAAACTTCATTTTTTTGACGGATAATGATAAAAGCTACAAACTGGCGCTGGCGCCAACGAAAATATTGTAATCAACTATATTTATAGTGAAATTATTGATTTTTAATTAGGTTTTAATTAAGTCTCGATATCCGCCGAACCGCACATATCACCCCTTGGCGCGAACGCGAGTGTGAAGATTGAACGGTTCTCTTAACGAATCCGGCAATAAAAGCGATAATTTACCTTCACTTCTTTCTAATTATAGAAAATAAAAATGTGTTATGGCCATAAAATCTGCTAATCGGCCGCAAAATCGACGTTTTCGCCGCAAAATGCAACGAAACAGCACCAAAATCGGCAGCGTGGATCCTCCATACTAGATTGACCTGTTGTGACCCCAAAACAGCTGCTAAACTCTCGCGAAGTCCCGCAAAATGCGAGAAACTGACGAGATTGTGAGTGTTTGCTGCCGTTCCCGCACTGTACTCCCTCCCCCATGTTGTTTACGTGCCACGCCGCCTGTCAGCGGGCGGGCGGGCGGGCGGAAACATTTAAACATGGCGGCCTCCTCGTCACCTCAACTACGGACGCGCGTAGGCCGCCCCAAAACTTGCCCAGCCATGTACAAAACGTAGAAAATGGATATTGTGAAAGAATGGGGTATAGTTTGTATCTAAACTGTAAAAAAAAAAGCTGGATGGGCGGTTAAACCGTCCGCAGCTGAGGAAAAGTAGGTCACCTTCTATACCTTGCTCCAGTCATTTACACACACACCCTTCCATTCAATATTTGTTTCATCCGTTCTTTTTGCTTAGAATACCGATCGCTGCACGTATGGTATTGTATACATATTGCACCTAAGCTACTTTTGCTCCCTTTATGTTTATGACATTGTATTCAAACTGTGGGAGGTATTAGTAAGATTATATGCCTCAAGAATAGGACTGAAATGTATTTTTGTTTTTTCTGTTGTATGTAGGAACTAAGGAAGTGGAGGTGGTTTGCCAAGTGCGATCATGTGTTGGAATGGAAGAGAATGTTCAACCCCATATCTATATAATTTAAGTCATTCAAAATAAGCAATACATATATGGGTGTCATCCTTTTTTGTTTCAAGTATCAAGTCTCTTTTTCACTGTACACCTATCAAATGTAAAACAGAATTACTACATGATATTTTTGTGTTTTATCAGCTGTAGGTTCTCCATATCAGTTGTTATCTTTTCACTTTTTCACGAAAGATCTAGAAGTTGAACATGCATATTAAAGGATGGTAACCAGAAAAAAAATCAGTGACGGCTTTTTGACCGATTAGAAAATGAACAGTACCAGCAGGCAGTCCCACGTTTTGAGATTTACTGGTCGAAGACAATAATAAAAATCTGAGGCCAAAACAGAAGAGATTTAGCTAATTGACGTTACTCTCTAGATAGGTGTAGATTATACCTAGAAACACTGAAACTGAGTCTTCAGACAGCAAGGCGAGTGTGGTATTTAAGTGCCAATTATGGCTGAACCTAAAATAAAATCCTTTATGTGATCCAACACACACACACACACACTTGCAGCATTCATGTAAATTTACACTTGAAACCAAAAATGATATCCAAACTGCAAATCAGGTTACCCCTAGAGTGTGAACATAGTCAGCTTGTTTTCATGTTGGAACAAAAAAATCCCCATCACTTGTGTCTCGCCCTCAAAATATGATACAGTACCCTATTCTGTACGATACAACCCAAAACAAACCTGGACTTGAATTTTCTTCACCGGTACTTACCCCTACAATATATGCATCGTGGTACAAATGACTGCAATACAGCACAACATAGCATAGCATATAAAGATTAGTTCCTTTATTTTTATATTTCTGTTTCAGTGTTTGGAAAGTGATGCCATGGGGGGGGGGGGGATAATTGCTGGCTGGCCAGGCCATGCCAATATGTACAATAAAGGTTATTATTATCATTACTAATCATCACAACTGCCAAACTTCCATGGTTGCACAGTCTAAAACAGCATTCTACTGTCTTTACTCTAGATCTAGTCCCAGTCTCGTCAGTGTTCTCTTTGCAAGGTTGGCCAGCGTCTTGCTGCGACTCCATGGCCAGGTTGACTTCTTTGACGCCGTATACCTTTACAATAAAAAAACACACAGATATTTTAGGACATACTCGAAGTAGAGAACACACAAGTTCCAGTTTGCACTGTAGTACGTAAAGAAGTTGACCTATCTTAGCGGCCCTACCAGCGGAATTTTAGTCGGGAGAATCAAGCTTTCATGCCGCCCACCCAAGGTGGCCCCTCCCTTAGAGGCCGATATGACAACACTGGCGGCACAGGTAAACGGCGTACCGGCTTTAGACTGCGGACTAAATCGGCTAGTGTCCCGCTGAGGTGTGGCAAGTAGGTACATTCTTGTAGAGAACACATTGCTTGTACGTTACCGAAGACTCTACTCTAGTCAGTATACAGTAACCCCGTCCCCCGTCGCAATCTTATCACAACAAAGAAGTGTACAGGCACGAGCCCGACGAAGGGTCAAATTGGCTGACTTTACGAGATACAAGACCAAAAATAATATTTCGATAGGGTAGTGTATCCTCTGAAGATGTTTATGCATACGTACCAACGCTATAAAATCAGTTTTTCCGGTCAAAATCGCGTCAAGTCGGGCCGTAACTTGTGTACAGCATGAGAAAACATGGCCGCCACTCTCTCTCTCTCCACGGCGCGAGTGCGCATGCGCATAACGCTTCCAGCAAAGCGGCTGCGCCCCTGTGGGAGCGCATGGGACAAACATTTCCGCGTTTTTCAAGATAATTAATAGGAAGATTTATGGACCTTTAATGGTCAGAAATATATACTAGAAGTATAAGCGCCACGATATATATTACTTTTTTAGCGCTTAGAGAGAGAAAATCAGCCGCCTCGACAACCTTAAGGTCTGGGACGGACACGCCAAAACGCTTGAGGCGGCGAAGCAGAAACAGTTTCTTGTTGGCTGATGATACCATGCTATTAACCTGTAGTTCCCATTTCAAGTCGTCTTGTACAGTTAGGCCGAGTACTTTGAAGTGTGATACATACAGCAGGGGTTGTCCATTAATACTGAGTGGTTCCGGTTGAGGTGGGGACTTGGCGAAACAAATTTGCATAGCTTTACATTTTTTTGGATTCATTCTCATTTTGTGGTCGTTAGTCCAGTTGTTCAGTGTTGGTTGTAGGAGTCGTTGTTGACGGATGGTTCTTGTCAGGGCAAGGTTCATGTCGTCAACATACTTCCAGCGGTTGATGACGTCACGCAGTGCACTGTCGATCACTGATAAGAAAATTATAGGTCCAAGTATTGTGGCTTGTGCAACGCCACAAGTGAGGTACAGCCAGTCCGAGCTTTTGCCTTGGTAGCAGACTCTTTGTCGACGGTCCGTGATGAAGCTGCTAATCCATGGTATCAGGGCTGGGCGAACTCCAAGGTCTAGCATACATCTGATTGCCGTAGGGTGATCTATCCTGTCGAAGGCTTTAGATAGGTCTGTCGTGACCAGTGTGCCAACAGAGTTTGGCACTGAGGTTGACTTGAATAGAAAGTCCAGCAAACTCACCAACGCATGTGTTGTTGACTTGTTCTTCCTACTGCCGAATTGTCGTGGGTCTAGATTTGAGGATATATCGCTCAAGATCCAGGAAGCAGCAAAGCGTTCACAGTGTTTTGACAGTTGGGCAGTTAGTGAAATTGGCCTTAGTTCTTCTATATTCGGTGGTGAAGTTTTGGGTAGGGCAACGACGTTGGTTTCTTTCCACTGGCGTGGAACTACTCCTTCCCCGAAGGACGAGTTGATCAGATCGCATAGTGGGCTGCTCAATTCACATGCAAATTCTTTCAAAATGCGTGGGGGGATGCCGTCTGATCCGGGGCTTTTGTAGCGGTTCGTAGTTTTCAGTTGGGTGTAAACGTCCCAGACGTGGATGGTAGGTAGGGGTTGGGCTGGTAGAAAGGCCGGCAATGACGTCCGTTCCAGCGGTGGCAGGGATTGGGACACCCTCGCTAGTTTGGTGTTTATGGCGTTCGCGGTGGCTGTGAAGTCGGTTTGGTCAATCCCAGGGGCGTGGATAAGACTGGCTTTCTTCCTGATGTTGCACATGGCCTTGATGTTGTTGTGCCACGATCTGGGGTCTGTTTTCTTCTCACCTTCCACGTTGACCTTGTAGAAATGTTTCTTTGCTCTTCTGATCTCACGTTGTACTTTGTTCCGGTAGAAACGTGACAAGTGTGTAGCTTTCCCAAGCTTATACTTCTTCTGTCGCACTGTTATCAGGTGTTTTATCCTGGTTGTAATCCACTGTTTGTCACTTAGGTGGAAGTTGACAGTTTTAGTTGGGAAAAATTTGTCTATAGCTGTTGCCAGGGTGCCGTAGAAAGCGTCAGCTTTCTCCTCTGTCGAAGCAGCATTGTAGACCTCAGACCATGAATGTGTAGTGATCCATTTACCAAACATGTTCAGGTTGCGTTCAGGCATAGGACGAGTTGTTTTCTTTGAGGAAGGGTTGGCTGCATGCTTCTCCCTTACCTTCGGTTCCCACAGGATGGTGTTGTGGTCGCTGAGACCGATCGGAGGTAGGGTGACTGGTGTTTTGTAGCACGATTTCATGTTGGTAATGATGTGGTCCAACATGGAGCTCCCTCTTGTGTTACTCAGCACGACCTGTGAGAGGTCCTGATCGAGGAGAATGTCTCGAACGTTTAAGTGGTTGAAGTCACCAAGGAATACCAGGCCGATGTTCGGATGGGTTGTGCGTAGATAGTCCGAGGTAGTGATAAGGTGATCGACTAGGTCATCTCCGTACGGCGACTGCGGGGGTGAATATAGGCAACACAGCGCGATGGATGAAATGTGTTGCGGTAGACGATGTGGACGTACTTTGATCCAAATGCATTCCAGGTTCTGTGGGACTGTGACTTCAGAGATAGGACTGGAAGGAATGCTGTCGCGGACGTAAATCGCTACGCCGCCCCCTTGGCGAGTGGTGCGACACCTGGAATAGACGGTGAACCCGTCGATGGCCTGGAGTTGGTCCGGCATGGTAGAGGTGAACCATGTCTCAGATACTGCGACAATATCTATGTTGTTGCTTAGTAAAACGGACTGGAACTCATCCAACTTGTTAACTTAAGACCTTGGGTTGGTCAGCAGGAGTGATGGTACTGGAAATGTACAGCTGTGGTTCACTGTGTTAACATTCCTGACGCTCACCAGATTTGCGCGGGAACCTCTGGTAAACAACTCCTTTTTGGCGCCAAAGTTAATCAAGTTTTTGGTATTGCCGATTACTGTTTCGATTTTACGAAGGTAATTCCTACCCGCTTTTGTCCCTCTTGGTCTGCGGTGGCCCCTTAGTATCCCCTTGTTGTGGAGTAGGTCCTTGAGGTGCGGTATTGGTGGTGACAGGTTATTTTTCAAGCTCCTCATGAAATCCCTGGAGTACATGAAGACAGTTCTGGAAGCCATTGTTTCTCGCAGGGGAGGGACGCTGGCGAAGATTGACGATTTTCCTGCTCACTCCTTAGCTACTGGCGACTGTGAAGTTCTCTCAGACTAGTCCAGTTGACATCTTACACTATTACAATTACGCACGCATCATATAAAAGTTGTTTCACACGTTAAAATCACATAAAATCAAGGCAGGACTGGGAGCTGTTGTAAAACCGTGGCAGCCCTTGAGAGCGCCACATAAAACCGTGCATAAAAATCAAAGCAGTTTCCTCAATTGAGTTGAAACATACTGCTCGTAACGAGTGGTAGTGCAGGGCTCGAAATACTGGGTGCATGTTGACGTTTGTGCACCCAAAATTGGAACTGTGTACCTATTGTTTGACTGTGTATTCCTGAAAAAAATAAAAAATAAAATACTTAAATGTGTTAGAAAAAGCGATATAACCTTGTCCTACTTTGTTTGATGTATTACTTGTTTCAAATTTTGAAGTTAGACATGTAATTTTAGATTTAAACGAGGCAGAAGGGTTTGTGATCGCATTTTGCTTACTTTCTACTTTATCTTATGTTGTGCACCCCAAATTCTTTCTGTGCACCTAGATTTTAAATTATCAGGTTGGGTGCACCAGTGTACCTATTTCCAAAATGAATTTCGAGCCCTGTAGTGCAATGTGGCTCCACCACAGCTTGCGTGGAATAAATACATAGTTAATTGTATTCATGAGAAAAATCATTTGGAGACGTTTGTATTGAAAACGCTTGGTTTAGGGATTGAATGAACTAAATATCAAGGACGTATAAACTGATTTAATTCCAGGGTTTAAGAGAATCATCGACATACATCTATGGCATGTGTAATATTGTGTGGGGCGTTAATTCAAATATTTAGCCACAAGTAAAAATGTACACAAATCACTAAGTGACCCAAGTTCTAGTGACCTATGTACTCATTTCGAGTGGGCATAATAAGTTTTCAAATTTACCTTTAAATTCAGGGATGGCTTTGTAGTCTTTTGGATGAAAATTATAGTATTATACTATTTTACTATTAGTAAATAAAAACGATCTATATGACGACTATGTTGCTACCTTTAATATAGTAATATCAAAGCTCTATCTATACAACAAGTTTATCGTAACTTCACTGTTCTAAGTAACAACTTCTTTGAACAATGTGACTATATCTAGTAGTAGCTTCAAATTCCTTTATAACAAAAAGCTCTGTCAATCAGCAGCTGATCCAGCTCAAGTTCGACAGCAACCTGATGGGGAAAGACGACCAAACCAGACGGTGCCGGCTCCGACCGCACCCGCTCGCAGAGCCTTGCCTGTCCCCTCAACCGCCGGGGCCCAACCTGTGGCGGCCGCCACACACGTGTACGATGGAGAAAGGCGCGGGATGCGAGATGCTCGCAGCGATGTTCCGCCTGTCCCAGCTCCAAGGCCAGCAAGAACCATGACTTGGGTCCAACCCATGGCGCCCGCCACACACGTGTACGAGGATGGTGACGCGTTCGGGATGCGTCTCGGACCACCTCTGAACCGAGATGCTCGCAGCGCCCCGCCTGTCCCCTCCACCCCGAGGCCAGGAAGATTCACCGCCGGGGCCCAACCTGTGGCGCCCGCCACACACGTGTACGAGGATGGTGACGCGTTCGGGATGCGTCTCGGACCACCTCTGAACCGAGATGCTCGCAGCGCCCCGCCTGTCCTCTCCACCCCGAGGCCAGGAAGATTCACCGCCGGGGCCCAACCTGTGGCGCCCGCCACACACGTGTACAAGGATGGTGACGCGTTCTGGATGCGTCTCGGACCACCTCTGAACCGAGATGCTCGCAGCGCCCCGCCTGTCCCCTCCACCCCGAGGCCAGGAAGATTCACCGCCGGGGCCCAACCTGTGGCGCCCGCCACACACGTGTACGAGGATGGTGACGCGTTCGGGATGCGTCTCGGACCACCCCTGAACCAAGATGCTCGCAGCGCCCCGCCTGTCCCCTCCACCCCGAGGCCAGGAAGATTCACCGCCGGGGCCCAACCTGTGGCGCCCGCCACACACGTGTACGAGGATGGTGACGCGTTCGGGATGCGTCTCGGACCACCCCTGAACCAAGATGCTCGCAGCGCCCCGCCTGTCCTCTCCACCCCGAGGCCAGGAAGATTCACCGCCGGGGCCCAACCTGTGGCGCCCGCCACACACGTGTACGAGGATGGTGACGCGATCTGGATGCGTCTCGGACCACCTCTGAACCGAGATGCTCGCAGCGCCCCGCCTGTCCCCTCCACCCCGAGGCCAGGAAGATTCACCGCCGGGGCCCAACCTGTGGCGCCCGCCACACACGTGTACGAGGATGGTGACGCGTTCGGGATGCGTCTCGGACCACCTCTGAACCGAGATGCTCGCAGCGCCCCGCCTGTCCTCTCCACCCCGAGGCCAGGAAGATTCACCGCCGGGGCCCAACCTGTGGCGCCCGCCACACACGTGTACGAGGATGGTGACGCGTTCGGGATGCGTCTCGGACCACCCCTGAACCGAGATGCTCGCAGCGCCCCGCCTGTCCTCTCCACCCCGAGGCCAGGAAGATTCACCGCCGGGGCCCAACCTGTGGCGCCCGCCACACACGTGTACGAGGATGGTGACGCGTTCGGGATGCGTCTCGGACCACCTCTGAACCGAGATGCTCGCAGCGCCCCGCCTGTCCTCTCCACCCCGAGGCCAGGAAGATTCACCGCCGGGGCCCAACCTGTGATGCCCGCCACACACGTGTACGAGGATGGTGACGCGTTCGGGATGCGTCTCGGACCACCTCTGAACCGAGATGCTCGCAGCGCCCCGCCTGTCCCCTCTTCTCCAAGGCCAGGAAGAACCACAGACGGGTCAGCTGTCGGCAATCAGCCGGGCAACCCGAATCAACCTCCAGGTAGGACAGTAGAATAAAAGGTTAATGTCCCGCCCCAAAGGTATGTATGGTGACATGTCTACTCGGTTTCTATGACAACCTCCTAGACTTGATATTTCACTTGGTCACCATACATACTGTAGAAAAGGCGGGACATAAACGTTAGCATCATATAGCCTATTCAATCTGGATAACCCAAGTTTGCAACCTATTTAGGTCTGTTTCCACACAGCGGCATTGGTCAGCAGTGCGCAGTGTGCCGATAACGTTTTGAACTCTTTATGGCATCTCCGTCATAGCCCCAGCAAGCTGCTAAGGCTGGCCTACTAGAGGGCTAGCTGCCGAATCTTAACAGACTCACTAGAATCTTATAGACCATATGTCTGTTTTTTTCACCCACTTCAATGCCTTGTTTATATGAAGAATGTTCCATTGTTTACAGTCTGTATTACTGTATATTTCAGTGGTTTGTATTGCCTAACAATTCTCTCAACATTAACATATGTCTGTTTTTTCACCCACTTCAATGCCTTGTTTATATGAAGAATATCCCATTGTTTACAGTCTGTATTACTGTATATTTCAGTTGTTTATATTGCCTAATAATTCTCTTAATATATATAACATTAGCATATGTCTGTTTTTTCACCCACTTCAATGCCTTGTTTATATGAAGGATGTCCTATTGTTTACAGTCTGTATTACTGTATATTTCAGTTGTTTATATTCGCTAACAATTCTAATTCTCAACATTAGCATGTAAGGCCATGTTGATTTGATTACATGGATGACATTCACCGGAGATCGCAAAACTGATGCGAGCGTGCGAATAAAAAGAATTGGCAAAAAAAAGTTGTCTTTATCATGAAATCTACGTGGTCAAGAAGCATAAACTAAACACATAGTGTAGTATCCCGAATAATGGATTCTTTATTTTCCTTCTTTCACATCTTCTTCGTTGACTTTGGAATTTATTTTGGCATTCTACGACATCCGTTTCCCGAAATATTTGTTTCCAATTTATAGCATATATTTTCTAATTTTGCATCTGCTTTTGACGATTTACAGTGTGACTGAAAACATTTTTGGGAAACGGACCAAAATTAATGCTCGCGCGGATGTCATCCATATGATCAAATGTACAAGGCCTTTAATTGCCGAAAAAGGCTTGAAAATAACGCTGCATTTTGTCTTTGTCTCGTAGACGCCGCTAGAGAAAGGCCTTCGTTCTGGGAACAGCATTGCCAAGGCCGAGGTGTTGTCATCATCCTCATCACCATGGCATTCGTTGTCATGGTAACACTGATGATCACTGTACTTGTACACGTAGTTCTGGTGCACACCGCCTCCCAACCGCCGCATTATGACTCTGTAAGTTTACTTCTTTGAACATCTTACAACATCTTTCTTGCATGGAAGACTGACAGAAATAAAGGCATTATGTGTAAGTGACTATGTAAGTTTAATTCTTTGAACACCTTATAAAAATTTCTTGCATGAAAGATTGACAAAAATGAAGATATCAGAATGACATAGGTTGTCTATATGTATTGGACTCTGTAAGTTTACTTCTTTTAACATCTTACAAAAACTATCTTGCATTAGTTTGATTAGCTTGATTGACAAAAACAAAGACATTGGAATGGAATATGTTGCCTATACATAGCTCTGCGTATGTGGCTCTGTAAGTATAATTCTTTGAGCATCTTACAAAAACTTTCTTGCATAAAAGATTGACAAAATGAATATATCAGAATGGTAACGTTGTTGGTTATCTAATATGTATGTGATTGTAAGTGTAATTCTTTCAACATCTTACAATTTTCTTTTTTCAAAGCTGTCAACGTTAAAAAGAGTTTTCTCAATGTTACAATGTTGCACTTCAGGGCAGAAGGAGATAAGTTTGTGCTTGAGTTCCACGATCTCATATCTTCGTCAAATAGTGTTAACCTTTTCGGGTGACATATCATATAATGATTATTGTACCTCACACCAAATTTGAAACCAATCAAGCCATCCATTCTTGAGAGATCTTGGCGACCACCAAACAGACACACAGACAGACGCTGACTAAAACATAACCTTCTTGACAAAGGTAATTAATAATATTCATCTGTTTGTTGGTAGCCTGTGAAAAACCCTGGAGGACCCGACATCCCGGGCGGCACTGTCTGGAAAAGTTCTGCTGTGCTGAGGACTGTGACGTCGGCTGTCGTCATCATGGTGAGTAGCTGTCTGACTAGTCTTTTATGAAACTATAGTTGCTCACCAATGCAGCATAACACAGTCTCATCTTCATAAAGGAGTCATACAGAACTACCCGTGTCTTTACCTTTAAGTTTTACGGTTTAAGACAGGATTCGAAACACCCCAAGGGCAACCTAAGTCAAATCAAGGTCGCCCGTCACCATTTTAGGTTGCACCAGTTCCTCGAACCTAATTTTTGCAAAGGGCTGTATACGTAAACAAAACGTACATTCTGTGAGCTTGAGGTACATGTAAAAATCAACTTTAAGGAAGGTTTAGGTATAGGGTTAGTTTTGTGTTTGTCCCTAAACTATCCTGGTATCTATCCTATCTCTAGTTCGTTAACTCTGATCGCTTCTCTGCAGAATACTGTAAATGCAGAAATGTTCGCGGGGATTTAAATTCGCGGTACGGAGAAAATGGAGTGTTCGCGGTGGTTTTGAGTTCGCGTTTGAAACAAAAATAGCGCTACAGCCAAACAATGGAACGGCTTTTCGCGGTGGTTTTAAGTTCGCTGTAAAGAGTTCACCGCGAAACCACGAACTTAAAACCACCTTTATTCCATACCTCTAT
Source organism: Branchiostoma lanceolatum (assembly GCF_035083965.1). Taxonomy (NCBI): domain Eukaryota; kingdom Metazoa; phylum Chordata; class Leptocardii; order Amphioxiformes; family Branchiostomatidae; genus Branchiostoma; species Branchiostoma lanceolatum. Next base: position 31,752,045 of record NC_089722.1, on the reverse strand, counting down.
TTTGTACAATGCATATGTCTGTTAGTTGTTGCGTGCAATTATCGTATGATAAAGTTCTCCGTGTAAAGGTATTTAGCAATATTCGTCGTTCTGTTTGTAGCCTGTGAAACCCCCTGGAGGGCCCGGCACCCCAGGCGGCACTGTCTGGCAAAGTTCTGCTGAGCTGAAGACTGTGACGTCGGCTGACGTCATCATGGTCAGTATTTGTCTGACTAGTCTTTTGTAAAATTAGGCCTAAGGAAAAAAAATGTTTCCGGTTTCAATCCTTTTGTTGGGATTTTTTATATTTTTTTTGTTTTATTTTTAGACTGAAATGCATCAGACATTCAGACTTGTACTTTCTATATCATTTTGTACATTGTATAATAACAAGTATATTGATAAACTGAACAAACAGGTAAGCTGCTTACTACACATGTTAACATGAAATATGACGGCTTTTACACGAATGAAAATTCAAATCATACAGTCAGATTGTGGAAATATGATTCAACATGAATGTTGGAGATGTCCGGGGATTTTGTTCCTGAAATATTAATGTAGTGTTTGACAATTAATGACAATGACAATTAACTTATTGCATAGTCATGCCCAACATGGGCTAAATAGAATAGAAACATTAGGAAACATGGTTGAAGAAAATGAAAAGGAACATTGTGTTGTATTCTAATTAAACCTACGGAGTCTCTTATCTCTTCTTGAAACATGTGTAAACAGATTCAGCTAGTTACCTTCGTCAAGAAGGTTATTCGTTGATGCTTGTCTGTGTGTCTGTTAGTGAACAGGATAAGTCGAGAACGCCTGGATGGTTTGTTATCGTAGTTGGTGTGTCGGTGTGTATGTGGGAAATCTCAAGATGATTAGATTTTGGGCGGAGTGCTTTGCATAATTAACGAGAAAAGTGTAAAAATGTGTTATATTGTATGCTAGAGCATTGTGTTCTGCCTGGGACGTGTTGCCGGTGTTGTTTCGAGGGGTCAAGGATAAGTGCTGGGGGTGCGCGAGTTGTCATGTGGGAGGCAGGAAACAAGCTGCCGGGACAAATTGGCTTGTCAGTCATACTAGGCAGTGGTATGGAAAAGGTAGCAGCAGAAAGTGGTGTGGAATTTGGTGGAAGCAGACCAAAATTGGATATACACTGCCTTACATCAGGAAGAACCATCAGTACTCGTGTGTCACAGTATAGGAATAGGACGTTGTTCAGGGTAGGTGAGTTAATAATGTTATATCTAAGAAGGAAGAGGTGATTTATTAGTATACGGCATACTGTATGGCGTTACTGGGGGGTTGAGTGGAAGTGTGCACTAAGAGTACGGATACGTATTGCTGAAGAAGAAGTTGATGAAGGGTGGATGTAATATAGATTACAGCATGTAGTCTGAGTCTGATAGTTATTACTTTCGCCGAGAAGGTTACATTTTACTGAGCGTGTCTGTGTGTCTGTTCACGGTGGTCAAATTAGGCCTCAAAAGTCCCAGACTTTTTTCGAACGCGAAGCATGTTCTTTCACGTTCGATCTGACATGATTGACGTACGATCGAACAGAACGCGTATTCGATTTGGGGTTACCTGAGGTCATTAGCAGGTATCCACTGAAATTCCTTGCCGACTGGCCCTTTTACCAGCGTGCCTCACATCAGAACGGAAACCAACTTTTTTACAAATACAACTCATTTTCTGGACAATAAATAGATGTTGACATTTTGCTGTGGTTAATCAACATGTCAAGAAACTACTCACGTCTTTGTTAGTGAAGTGAAATATTTCAAGGAATGTTTACGCCGTTATTAGTGACCCCCTACCCCTGTCCGTGCGGTATGACATGCGTGCAAACACCATATTAAGATCGGGACCAACAAGCGTCCAATTTGCCTAATTGACGGCTTGAAATAAAGCCAACGGTTTTCCGGAGGTTTCTGTCTTAGGGATTTTTTTAAAATGCACACACTGTTGAGTTATGGGTCTTGGAAGGTAAAAGCAAGCAATTTTACGCCTTTTTCCCGATCTCAAGAATATTTCTAATTCGAAAAATAAGAAATACTAAGACAAAAAGTTTTATCTTATGGTAACGTTCTGTAAACTGCAAAAATGAAGGATATTCAGGAAATTTTGGAGCCAATTAAAATCAGTTATCTGGTTTAAATATTCCCGTTCTAGAAGGCGACATTCATCGGGCTCAAGCCTGAATTTACCCGGATTTTTCTACAGGATTCGAAACGCTGACATTGGGGGCATACGCAACACACATTTCCTTTAATTTGAACGAGGGGATCGTTTTGAAACTATTTATGACATTTGAACAGATTCACAGGCTGGCCGGCGTCGGCTCGCAGGAGCCCGCGGAGGCGTCCGGTAACCCGATACCCCCTTAGTGATTGGGACTTTACCATAGCGACGGATCGGCGTGGTTAGTGAACACGATAAGTCAAAAATTCTTGGTCTTGGTATTTGGTATGTTGGTAGGTCTTGATCAAACCTGAAAACGATTAGATTTTGGGCCCCCTAGCGGCTTGTTAAGGTACTGCAGCGGAACTTCCTGTTTTAATATCTCGTGTTCTGGACATGCTATGGAACTGATTTTTGAGTGGCGGATAGCTCTTTGGACAGAGAGTAAGCGGTATAGGTTTGGGCCCCCTAGCATCTTTTTTGGAACTGCAGGAGCAGGTTTTGCTTCAGACTTTGAAAGGGAATAACTCAAGAAGGGATTGATGGATGGTCATGATTTTTTGTAAGTAGATAGCTTGAGTGATGATGTACATGATTAGATACTTATTATGCAAATCAGTATCTATTTTGGATAATTAATGAGGAAAGTTTATACATTCGCCAAATTCCATGACATGACTATTCAAACAGGTGACATTTGTAACTGAGGAGGATAGGAATGTTGATAGATAGAAAATATGCAAATATAGGCCTAATTTGCATAATTAATGAGAAACGACTATAATTCGATACTTAGTCTAGTACATGACTGCAATTCATACTTGTTGTGAAATATAATGATATAGAAAAACAAAAATATGCATATTCGTGTTCATGCAAAAGGGCAATATCTTTCTGTTGCTTATCCAATTCCGAGTAAGCATAAGACGCTAAAGAAAACATATAACTAAAGTCCGGCTGAAATCAAAGAGATCTTTATTGAAACATTCCTTTTTTCGATGAACAGTTCATACAGACGACTACAGCGGGTTTTCTTTCGTCTCAAGTAACATACAACTAATGTTTCAAATTGGTTTCATTTTCTTTAAAAAAGATATTTAGATGAATAAGATTCTTGATTTTACTTGATATACCATTACAACGACTAATATATTGACAACCAAGCTACATTAGCATATACACTGCACGAAATGGCCTCGTTTCCCGGCGTATACGTACCGGTATTTTTCTGTATTTTTGTCGGATACTGACGGATACAGGCGGATTCGTGTAAGGTATCCGACTATTTCCGCACCGGTATATGGAATATTTCCGGAAGAATCAGAAAGTAAGGTTTTTTCGACGAATACGGAGCCGTACACTGCACGGAAATGCCACCAATCCTGACGGATACGAACAGGAATTTTTCTGTATTTTTGGCGGATATTGACGAATACAGGCGGATCCAACCTAACGGATCCGACTAAATGCGCACTGGAATATAGAAAATTTCCGGAAGAATCCGAAAGTAAGGTATTTTCGACGAATACGGAGCCGTACATTGTACGGAAATGCCACAGATCCTGACGGATGCGTACAGGGATTTTTCTGTATTTTTGGCGGATACTGACGGATACTGACGAATCTAACCTAACGGATCCGAAAATTTCCGCACCGGGATCGGGAATTTTCCGGAGGAATCCGAAAATGAGTTTTTTTCGACGGATACGGAGCCGTACACTGTATGGAAATGCCAGAGATCCTGACGGATACGTACAGGAATTTTTCTGTATTTTTTAAAAGAAAATGGCGGATACTGACGGATACAAGCGGACTGTGATCCGGAACCTCAGATCCAGAGGAATACAAAAATAGGAATTTTCAACGGATATGGGGCCGTACACTGCACGAAATTGCCCAAGATCCTGACAGATACGTACAGTTTGTATTTGCCACGGATACAGACTGATTCAACATACAGACTTTCTACAATCTTTGACATATTGTGACTCTGAATATGTTTGTATTTGCCACGAATATGTACAAATCAAACACACAAAGTTTGATAGAATGGTTGATTATTCATAAATACGCGTGCATTCTTAATTTAACGATACCCAAAACATTATTATTCAATGACAGGAAGTTTTGGGAAAGCCTAAATGTAACATTATTTCATATTTCAACATATATGCATTTCTAAGTTCAAAAACTATCAAATACAATACGGAAGTTCTATGTGGCTAAATAATCCATTTCGTTTAAGACAGGCCGAGGGACATCCACATACTCAAAGCACCTCTGCATATGCAGGTTAATGTCGGTAAATTGGGGTTGTGTAAGCACAATTGTTATAAAATATATTACAATTAACAACCATCACATCATGGTGCTAATATTTACTGCTGTATAGAGCACTTGGACCAAATATTTCTACATGTTCTACATATACATAGTAATGAAAGCCTTTGTGGCCAGCTCTTCGTCTAAAAGATATCAGATACAATTAATTTCAAATACAGAGGTTGAAAATAGAAACTTCAAAGTAACATTATACTGTCTGAAAAACTCCCATGATGACACGCCACATTTTACACGTAAGTAGTATATGCCGTGGAACTGCATGTGTATAATCGTCCTCTCCCCATTCTCTGACTACATCTGAGTACACTTCTTCCATGCACTCTTGGTAAGGTACAGGCAAGGCTGATTTCTCCTGTATCTAGCTAGCATGTTGGACTGCATGCTTGGAGTCCATCTTGTGATGAACCAGTTCCTATATGTTAAAACCAAATGATGAATACATATCAATTCACATACTTAGTATTTAAGTAACATGTCACATGATTTTGACATAACTTCGATCAAGGAGGTTATATAGACTATATAACCTCCTTGCTGTGATGGGCTTCGTTTCATCACAGCAGCTAACAAAAAAACAAGGGACAATGGGTATCCATCATGCCTGTCTCAGCTAACATTGAAGTGTACCGATGATGGACTTAAGCCTTACCAAAGGAGCCTGAGGTACTCTGAGCATCTGACAGCTGATTGCCTTGTTCCAAGCCAAGCTAAGGTCCTCACAACATGTGCTGCATTTGTGAAGGAAGTATCTGCCGATGCTGTATAGGATATATATATATAAAGGGAAACAATGACAAATATTAAACATATCACATAATCACATTTGTAAAAAATGAATCTGGCATCGTTTAATTGAATACGAAAAACTTATATTCATAACTTGAATATGATATTGATCAAACATGTACAGCTATAACTGAATGCAATAATTTCTGAAACACACTACTACCTCCACATAAGTTCCAGCTCACTATCCACAAACTGTGGGACCTTTGTGGGACAAATACTTATGACATTCTCTTCCGTTACAGGATATCTTTAATTATCTTTCCCTCAACCGCCTGCTATGTTGTATCTGAAACGTTAACCAGACACAAATGTCTGTTGACCATTGGCAAGAACGAACAAATTGAAGCTATAAATTTCCTAGATCCTAACGGTGTAGAAGTGCAAGTCGACTGAATAATTCTTATTGTCATGCAAATGCGATGATATGTCAAGCCACAATAGGAGGATAACTGACGTTCAAACTAGTTAGAAACAGGAATTTTCCAATTTGTACTTACCAAAGGGCAGTCCCTCTAAATGATGAATCGACTCCCTACCAACTTTACAAGGGGGAGGGGGGCGACGAATATTGCATGCACGAAGAAGACTACTTCGCAATGCCGCGCGTTTGAGTTTACACCGAATCCCCTTCGACTCTCAAGTCACTAAAAATCACTGGTCGACCATGGTAGACTCTGACGATGCCATGTTAAGCACAGAGAGTGATGAAACGCCGTTCTTGTCTTCGTGCTGTTCACCGACAAAACCGTTTCTCGCGCCTGACGTCATGACACGCAGTGTTTTGTGGGAGATCGGACACGAATCCGTGTTCCGTATACGTCAGGATTTGTCGGATTTGTCGGAATTGTTGGATCTGAGGTGCATCGGATCCAATCGGAAATGTTCCGTATCTGCTATGATGCACGATTGCGGATCCGCTGGATTTTTCAGGATCTGAGGTCATGCCGTGCTGTGTGTATTTGTTGGTTAGGATCCGAAGCAACTACCGACAAACAAACAATCCGATTATCTCTGCCATATTGACAAATATCTGAAAACGAAGGATCCGCGCAAATATCCTCAAGTATCCGAGGCGCATCACGGATCCAGACGTATACGGCGTCGGAATTGCCGGATCTGAGCTGTACCTGGTATTTGTCTGAATTTGCTCGGAAACGTTCCGTATCTGTACCCGAGACGTATGAAGGATCCAGACGTATACGGCGCCGGAATTGTCGGATTTGAGGTGCATCGGATTCAATCGGAAACGTTCCGTGTCTGCTATAATGCGCAATTCCGGATCTGCTGGATTCGTCAGGAAATGAGATCATGCCGTGCCGTGTGTATTTATTCGTCAGGATCCGAAACAACTACCGACATACAAACAATCCGAACATTCCAAATACAAAAAAACGAGGGATCCGCACGAATATTTTCGGGTATCCGAGGCGCATCACAGATCCAGAGGAATACGGCGTCGGAATTGGTCGGATCTGCAGGCACCTCAGTATCCGAGCAGTGAACTGGGATTTTTCCGGATTCGCTCGGAAACGCCATGAGGCCCGATTCCGGATACGTCGGATCCGTCAGGATACGTGGCCATTTCGTGCAGTGATAGGTACAAAATTGATATCTAATCCATTGTTCAATTAGAGATAGAATGCAGTATAATTAGATTCTATTCTAGCTACAAACAAATATTTTGATACTCAGTCTTTGTCAAGACATTGACACGCATTATCCTGTTTTATATGTGTTTATTGCACTCGATATCACATTCAATTTGGGAAATATAATGATATAGAAATAGCAAAAATATGCATATTCGTGTTTATAAAAAAGAGCAATATCCTTCTGTTGCTTATCCAATACCGAGTAAGCATAAGACGCTTAAGAAAACATAACTAAATTCAGGCTGAAATCATAGAGATTCTAATTGAAACATTCTCTCTTTGATGAATAGTTCACACAGCTTAATACGTATCAAGTTTCTGTCATCAGGGTTTCTTTCGTCTCAAGTAACATACAACTGATGTTTCAAATTGGTTTCTTCCTACACACATTTTCTTAAATTCTTGATTTTACTTTATATACCATTATATCGACTAATATATTGATAACAAAGCGTACATTAGCATATAGTAGGTGATCTTAAAGCACAAGTCAGCAACAAAGTATTGTATCATTACATGTAAAACTATAATTGAATAAAGCTACATAAGCAATAAGGTCGTAATTCTTCAGTGTGCGTATATTGCTAAAGAAGGGAAAGTCCAAACATGTATACTCATCTAAATATTCTAGCAAAGTTCAATGCAGGTGATGGCTCACAGACCTACATAATACTATCCTATCAAACATCGCAAACTTCGTAATGTAACTCTGTGTTAGTAGCAGAACATAATAGCTTATATACATCATTGATTCAAGTATAAAGTAATACACAATATTGATATCCTTAAATATGTTCTCACATTGTATACAATAAAACTAAATATCTTAATGACATATGTGCCTTTGTTTAAATTCAAATTTCCAGAAATATCCCTAAGGTCTATGTGAGCGTCCAGTAGTCTTTTCTTCTGAGTAACTATTTCACCATCAACTCCAGGAACCCTCGTTGTTGTTATCCATGGTACTGAAGTACTTTACCCTCAGGGCAGGTTTTGTTTTCTATGGTGCCGGAGGTCTGTGCAGAAATTGATGGTCTTTTTGTCGCAGCAGCAGTCACTACTAAACACATTATGTTCCTTACAACAACAAAAATCATCTTATGTCACGTTGCACTTATAGTTATGCTAAAGATTACAAATAAAGTTTTTCGGTGCACGATTTCAGCAAGTTTTTCTAGTGACCATTTTCATATTAACAGCTTAGGTCTTCGACCCATGAATGTGTGAGCATAACAATTGAAATAACCATACTTTCCAATGACAAACGATATAAGATATTCAGTAAGGTCAGAACAAAGACATTTTCAACCGAAATCAAGTTTTGGTTTTCGGTTCAAGTCTTTGTTTGCAAACTTAGACTGTCCGGTCAACATGGCTAACGGCTGCAACCTAGCGGAGTCTGCAAGCATTGCCGTCAGAGATGGTCTTCTGGATAATTACTGGTTACAAAAGGAACCATTGATACGTTAGAAGTAATTCTACGGCACAACTTACAATTTATCTTTAAATATGAGATTTACTAATTTGATAACAACTTTACATATCTTATATTTTCAGCTTCATATTACTGTAAACAGTCCACAAACTAGTCAGTAATATACGGGATACTTGCAAGTACAGCATGGTTATAGTCCCCAAAGACATCTGTGGCAACAAGGCTATGAAGAAGTCGACACAAATCTCGTAACCTTAATTGCCCCAGATTTCCATAGAAACAGCATATACATTGCAAATGTTAGAGTTGACTTATATACATGATAATTTTGCTCTGATGTTGTTCGGAGATCGATCCCAAACAATTGATAGAGCTGTTTATATACAGAGACGCACTGGTTCAAGCTCACTTGTATACCTAAGACTCCCTTTAAAAATCGGAAAAGGGAATCAAATGAAATCAAGAACATTCATAACATTAAATGCCCCAGATTTTGATAAGAAAAACAGAAGCATGGCAGAAAATGACGTCAATAACATTGTTACTTAATAATATTTTGGGGGAGGCAGGTTTGAAACTTCCAAGGATAACAGCTACTAGTCGTTAATAGCCATTTGAACCCTTCGGGTTCGCCGGGATTAAACCCCGTAAAGATCTGAGGCAGGAAGGCTAGGACTTCCACAAAATACTCATAGCCTTAGCAGTCCCAGATCTACACGAGAAATTACAGCAATGATGCAGGAGTAATCTATCTCTTGTGTTCCGTTCTCGGGTTTTCAATCGGGACAAAGATCAGTGATGGCTCTAGGCTATTAGATCATTTCTCATGATTACCATGGATTTCGGAGATGTTTACAGCACAGCAATTTAGGACTTGAAAATCTAAACTAGAATTCTTATTGAGGTCAAAGCGTCTCTTGCTGTTACAAGGTCCCGTACGGTGCCGGAGCAATAAAACTCTGAAACAAACAAACTCGAGTTTTTATCGCCCCCGCTCCACATGTGGACCTACAGGAATAATAAAAATACGATGGTCACTTTTCGAATGTACTTCTAAATACACAGCTTACAGTGTTATTTGTTTCTTTCTTATTAGAGCTTATATTTCAATTTGTATAGATTTTATATTGATTGCTGTTGTTGCTTTTTAACTCTTATGTTTGCTGTATCCTTAGAGCGTTTTTACTGTAGTTTCAACATATTTCACGTGACTTGTACATTTGTTACATGCGACTTATAACCATTTAAACTGAAACGTGGTTCCATAGAGAACCAGGGGAATAAGACTCTGATGCTAGAGAATACACTCAGAGTCTTAATACCCCGGCACCGCATGTGAACCTATAAAAGCAATAACTTAGTCTGCGATGATTCATCGTATGCTTTTTCAAATCAACAGCAAAAATCATAATTAGTTTATCAGCTTCAGCTACCTTTCATCAGATCATAAACACCAGTCTTTCATTTGCTGACACCAGGTCCCATATTGAGCCAGGGCAACAGAACTCTGATGCAGACGGAACTCAGAGTTTTTATTGCCCCGGCACAGTATGCGAACCAATAACAAGGTTTATTCGATGATTGAATATTAAATACTGGGCCAAATGTGGTAAAAAAAATGGATACCTTCATATATCACTTTCCTTTGCTGGTAGAAGGTTACAAAAAAGAGCCACGGCGATAAGACTCTGATCTTAGAAACTTTGACACTGAGTCATGAATACCCCGGCACAGTATGTAAACCTAGAAAATTTGTGTAGACTAATCTGTGGAGTCACCATAATGTTTTCAAATCAATAATAATAATAATAACTTTATTGCAAGTTCATGCCCGAAGGCTAATTGCAGACAAACAGGTACATGGAAATACATGGGAATCAAAAATGGTTATCTAGTCTACTGTGAAAGTTCTAAGTTAAATAAGGTTGACTATAGTTGTGGTTGGGTTTGACTTCTTTATAGCCCACGGCCTGATTCAATTTTTGGCTTCGATGAACTTACAAAAGAAGTTACCGTTGATTGAAGACATCTTTCCCTTTTATTTGTTGACACGTGGTCTCACAAAGAACGAGGGTATTAAGACCCTAAAGCAGAGACAGCTCGGAGTTTTAATCACCCCGGCACTTCATTGGAACCTAAAGAAACAATAAAGAAGTTTGTTTTGAATCATCCAGAGACTAAAGTATTTTCTATTTCTCTGCTCTAACTAAAAAGAGGGAGTTGCCGTATATCATAAACATCTTTTCCTATACCTGCAGGCACGTGGTCACATGGAGAGCCAGGGCAACAAAACTCTGGAGCTAACAAAACTCAGAGCTTTTATTGCCCCGGCACCGCATGGGAACCAAGAGAAACAATGAAAAAGTTATTTTGAATCATCAGAAGTAATTACAATACACAGGCCATTATATTTTTCTGAGAAAGAAGTTTCACGTGGTTCCACATGAAGCCAGGGCAACGAAACTCTGAAGCTAACAGAACTCAGAGTTTTCATTGCCCCGGCATCTTGTGTGAACCTAAAATATAAAAAAAAGTCAAAGTTCCTTCCCGCACCGATGGTGCATAGGGCGGCGCCCATCTCCGTTTCACTAGCCCTTGGGCCACACAACTTTGTGCAATCACTGCAGCAGGGGGCTAGTCCACTGGTAGTCGTGTGTGTTTAACTTCCATACTCTTTCCCACTGAGTGCTAAGTTTGAAAGTCTTTGGTATGACCCGGCCGGGGATCGGACTCACCACCTACTGTATGCAAGGGGAAGACTCTACCCACTAGGCCATTGGAACTAAAATAATCCTATGTTTAATCGATCTTCGAGGGTATTTTTGTTCCAAATTTACGGCCAGACGTTGTGTTTTGTCAGCTTTCCAGAAAAGAAAGATATTCCAAAGACAACTTTCCTTCTTCGAATTTGCTGCTGCAAGGCCCCATAAAGAGCCGGGGCGATAAAACTCTGATTTTTAGAGGACTCAGAGTTTTAATTACCCCGGCACCTTATGTGGACCTTTAATGGCACCTTGTGTAAGCACATTCCGTCTCTTATGTGACAGGGAGGAATGGACGATTCGTCTGAACGTGCTGCTGGACGAACCGGTAACTGCAGTTAGCTGAGTTTTCGCTAGTCGACATCTAAACGTTCCATCCGTACTGTAAGGTAGGAGACAGAAAAAAAACATGAAGTCATGTGATGCATTTTCCTAAAAAGGAAGTCTCATGCATTTGTAAATGAAACGTTGTAAAGGTACAGTTGTGTGGACTAGCTTACAAGATTACTTATTTAAATACATCTTTTTACCTTGGTATTCTATATGAACAATGATGTAAGTAAAGTGTGACAAACTTACCTTACTTTCTTTACACATGTATCACAGAGATGCCGTAATATCTTCTGCATTTGTTTTATCTAAACTAATCTATGCATTTCTACTCCTTGGTGGAGTGAGGAAAGTCGTGTAAAGTGCCACTCCCGAGTGTACAACATTGGTGGCGTCAGGGGATTCGAACCTGGGACCATCGGGTTCAGGGCCGAACACCCTGTCATTACACCAAACGAGCCCAGATTCAGCAGATGAAAGGGTCAAGTGCAGAAAATTCTGCCGGGCTTCTTTCTAATCAACAAGACACAGATGTTAGTTGAATGAGGAACGCGGAAGGCTATTGACGAAGATTTCTATTGTCAAGTCAATTCTTTCAATGCTTCTTCCTGACTAAACGTGCCTTGGATCCGGTCCCGACGCTGACTCGGTGATAAAAAAACAAGTGCCACCACCGGTATTTATTTGCACGGCAATATACAAATCAGAGGTTGCCGAATCTGGCTGCAAAGCGTTTTCCCAGAGCGCCCAGTTGCCACCCAGGGTAGTGTAGCCGTAAACACTCATGGAGAATAATAACAATCAGTTGAAGAGCATGAAGAAAGAGGAGAAAATTAACATTGCCGTCTCACTCTTTTCTGCCAATGACATTTGACAGTTTCCTGGCGGACTGCGGTGAAAACTGTTTCCCAGCTTGTACGGTCATAGCCCATTTCTAGAATTGCTGACACGGCTTTGTCTGAACTGTCTAACAATCACAACCACCCCTCAGCATAACACACAATCTTCTCACATTCGCGGTGGCTTTTGTTATCAGTTACATCGAACAACTGTCACACATAATGCAAACTTGGGCTTTTATTTTCCTCTTTCTCAGAAACTTGGGATAAAGTTAGTTTAGTTTTTGATACATACACATATCATTAATGTGGTTCAATTATCAAAAGCATCATTCAATGAGGCACTATTTCCACCAACACCATACTATCACGAAACATTACAAATAGGGTAACGATAAGAGTACAGGGAGGTTATATCATGTTGATAAATATACACATGGATATAACTGCCCCGTAACCTCATCATAACCCAAGTTATCTGACAGCTTAACGAGATATGATAATGATAAACCCAACATCGATATCTTCTTCAAAAACAAGACATGAAAGTTATAAACCTAATCATGATAAGGAGAACCTTTTTTGTTCGCTGTTGGTGCGTACATATTCATGTTTATGTGGTTTAGATTACCTTAACAAGTATCCGACGCCCCATACACCGTCATAATATCAGATTTATCTAATCCAGACATGGTTGCTGACGGGTCCTATGAGGTTGCAGGGGAGTCCCACCATGTAGCAGTACAACACATGATGTGAACCCCCCGCAAACCCAGTAAGACCCGGAACGATGTGAGAGGATGCCGGTCCGGCGGCTCAACCGGTAACGATCCGAGACGAGCAGCGACATCTACTTCTTGTCATGATATCATAAAATATGTCTTTCTTCTAGACATGTTGTTGCTGATAGGTCCTATGAGGTTGCAGAGGAGTCCCACCATGTAGCAGATGGACACATGATGTGATCCCCCCGCAAACCCAGTAAGGCCCAGAACAAGTTGGGAGGGTGCCGTGTTTCCATTACATATCATATTTATTTCATACCAACATTGTTGCTGACAGGTCCCATGAGGTTCCAGGGGAGTCCCACCATGTAGCAGGTGATCACACGATGTGATCTCCCCGCAAACCCAGTAAGACCCGAAACTAGGTGAGAGAAGGCCGGCGTCTCGAATGGTACCAATCCGAGGCGAGTAGCTACTTGTACTTCTTGTCATGATATCATCAAATGTCTTTTTTCATCCCGACATGTTGTTGCTGGCAGATCCTATGAGATTACGGGGAAGTCCCACCATGTACCAGGTGAACGAACACATGATGTGATTCCCCGCAAACCCAGGACGACCCGGAACAAGGTGGGAGGATGCCGTTTTTTCATTACATATAATATTCATTTCAACCAACATTGTTGCTGACAGATCCTATGAGATTACGGGGAAGTCCCACCATGTACCAGGTGAACACATAATGTGATTCCCCGAAAACCCGGAAAAAAATGGAACAATGTGAGAGGATGCCGTTACACCGACATTGTTGCTGTTGACAGGTCCTATGAGGCTGCGAGGAATTCTGACCATGTACCAGGTGAACACATGATGTGACCCCCCGCAAACTCAGGAAGACCGAAATCCAGGAGAGAGGATACCAACGGCTCAACTGGTAGCAATCTGAGACGAGAAGCCACTTGTATCATCGTCATAATATCATACACTCTTTCTTTTATCTCGACATGTTGTTGCTGACAGGCCCTATGAGGTTGCAGGGGAGTTACATCATGTACCAGATGACAACATGATGTGAGCCCCCCGCAAAACCAGTAAGACCAACATCGATGTGAGCAACATGCCAATGCCTTAATTTAATTGGTAAGAATCCGAGAATAGAAGCTACGTCTACTTCTTGTCATGATTTCACAAAATATCTCTTTCTTCACGACGTATTGTTGCTGACGGGTCCTTTGAGGTTACAGGGGAGTCCCACGGCCACCATGTCGCATGTGAACACATAATGTGATCCCCCCGCAAACCCAGTAAGACCCGAACCAGGGGAGAGAATGTCGATGGCTCAACTAGTAGCAAGACGAGCAGATACTTCTACTTCTTGTCATGATGTCACAAAATCTCTCTTTCTTCACGACATATTGTTGCTGACAGGTCCTATGAGGTTACGCGGGAGTTACATCATGTAGCAGGTGAACACATGATGTGAGACCCACGCAAACCCAGGAAGACCCGAACCAGGGGAGCAACATGCCGGCGGCTCAACCAGTAGCGATCCGAGACGAGCAATGACATCTACTTCTTGACATGATGTCACAAAATATCTCTTTCTTCTCGACATGCTGTTGCTGACAGGTCCAATGAGGTTGCAGGTGACTCGCATTATGTATGAGATGAAGACATGATGTGAGCCCCCCCCGCAAACCCAGGAAGACCCGAACCAGGGGAGAGAATGTCGGCGGCTCAACTGGTACCAATCCAAGACGAGCAGATACTTCTACTTCTTGTCATGATATCATAAAATCTCTCTTTCATCTCGAAATGTTGCTGTTGACAGGTCCAGTGAGGTTGCAGGGAAGTCCCAATATATAGCAGGTGAACACATGATGCGAGTCCCTCGCGCCGCAAACCCAGGAAGACCCAAAACCATGTGCGAGGATGTTGGCGACTCAACTGGTAGCGATCCGAGACGAGCAGATACTTCTACTTCTTGACATGATGTCACAAAATCTCTCTTTCTTCAAGACATGTTGTTGCTGCCAGGTCCAATGAGGTTGCAGGGAAGTCCCACCATGTAGCAGGTGAACACATGATGTGATTCCCCGGCAAACCCAGTAAGACCTCACTGGTAACAGGTTCGAGGCATCCATATCCCTCCGCGAGCGTTTAATAGGTTCAAACAGATGTATGCTATCAGATCAACGACAACTACCGAAATCATTGTCTAGTTGCTGGCTATTCGCATCCTTTGTTTCACGTTTCAAAAACTGTTGATAGTAGGTCCATCAAGAGTACGGGGAAGTTATTCCATGTTGTTGAGCAAAGACATGGATATAACTGCCCCGTATTCCATTTAAACCCACACTTCTATCGTCTGCAACTGGACGTATATCGGTTTCCTACGATACAATATATACAATTTATAATTAGACGTTCAATAAGGTAACGGGTAGCTATACCATGTTTTTTTTCACAAAGACATGAATATGAAAGCCCCGTCTCCTCTTTATAACCTAGAACAGATTCGTGCCAGTCGTACCATTATTTTGCATACTTCTATCAAACTATATGATGAATCCAACATTGTTCCAATAAGGTTACGGGGAAGTTATACCATGTTGTCGAAAAAACACATGGATATAACTGCCCCGTAACCTCATAACAACCCGGGTTGATATCTGCTCCAGCTAGAAGATGCAATAAACTCGCCTGAAGGACCTATAAGAGAACGGGGAAGTTCAATCATGTCGATGAAGAAACACATGACTAAAACTTCCCCGTATTCTCATTATGGCCCCAGCTTATAAGGCGTATATCTTCCCTAACTAGATAATATGATGGATTTATTGTTGGTGAACGTCCCAATAAAAGTATTAGGAACTAGGACCAAGTTTATGTATATGTATATATACAAACACATGCGAGTTGCCATCGAGTATTTTATTGCGGTTTGAAATACTGCTAGCAGAGGATAAAACTACAAAAAAAGTTACCAGTTTACTTTTAGTGACAGAATCATTATTTCGAATCCGGAATGATCTTTTCTATTCCACTATGGGTTTTTTTCCGTGCTCTGTTCTACTCGTTAGTTGAAGCACGTTGAAGTGTTGGCTCCCATAGGGGGCTTAGGAAACGAGTCTATGTTGGTAAACTGAACACATAAAATCGATACCCTCAGCACACTATAGTGACAAAGAAAAGACATGCTAAACTTACACAACAACATACCAAAAGTACCGGTATCCGCACCACGACAGAGCCAGGGCAAAAAGACTCTGATTTTCACAACACTCAGAATCTTAATTGCCCCGGCACCGCATGTGAGCTAACATGTGTAACGAAGAAATACATGTTAAATCACTGAAATGTGTAGTTTTGAATCCGCAGTAAACAACAGTTCCCGACATGGTCAAAGAAAAAAGCTACAAAATGTGTCTCTCCTTAACATTTGCTGCTACAATGCTCCATGAGGTGCCAGGGCAAAAAGACTCTGATTTTTACAACACTCAGAATCTTCAATTGCCCCGGCACCGCATGTGAGCTAATATGTGTAACGAAGAAATAGACGTTAAATCACTGAAATATGTATTTTTGAATCCGCAGTAAACAACAGTTTCTGACTTAGTCAAACAAAAAAAAACTGCCAAATGTGTTTCTCCTTAACATTTGCTGTTACAATGCTCCATGAGGTGCCAGGGCAAAAAGACTCTGATTTTCACAACACTCAGAATCTTTAATTACCCCGGCACTGGATGTAAGAAACAGGATGAACGAAGAAATACATGTTGAATTAACGAACTACGTGTTTTCAACACCAGCACGAAATCACCATATGCTTCACACTTCACCTTTGCTGTAACTGGGCCCCATAGAGAACCAGGGCAATAAGACTCTGATTTAGAAGGAAGTCAGAATCTTTATTACCCCGGCACTACATGCGAACCTATGAAAGAAACAAGAAAAAAGGTTTGTGCCGAGTCACGATACATGTATATAATTTCAAATGTACAGCTAGAAGCATTGTCCGATCCGATGTATTGAAAAGAACAAGTGCCCACATGGAACCGAGGCAATAAAACTCTGATTTAGAGACTACTCAGAGTTTTAATGACCCCGGAACCACAAAGACACAATGCATAAGCCCTCTTGCAATCTTTTTTTTTCAGGTAGAGCAACTTGAGTAACGTGGGTTCGTGTGGCGTAACGGTAGGGTCTTCGGCCCAGAACCTAGTGGTCCCGGGTTCGAATCCCCTGACGCCACCGATGTTGTGCCCTTGGGAAAGGCACTTAACACGACTTTCCTCACTCCACCCATGTGTACAAATGGGTATACTGTTCTCTGTACCTGGCACTGTTGAAATAAGTTGAGTACAGTGCCACTTCGTCCTTGTCTGTCCAAAAACGCCGTAAAAACAACTAAAATAACATCATAATAGTATCATAGTGACTTTCTTTTATCTCTATATTGTTGATTGTGGATCCTATAGGTTAATAATAAGAGTACGGGGAAGTTATGCCATGTTGAATGATAAACACATGACTATAACGGCCCCGTATCCTCATTATAACACAAGCTGAAATTTGCAACACTTAAATCATCAATCTGACATTGTTGATATCTGATCGAAAAAATATGCAGGATAGATATTAACCTAATCCTAAGTGTTGTCTTATATACCATAATCATGCAAGCATTAGACGACGAGCTACTTCTACCATTGTCATAACATTCTAGAATACATTATTTATTTTTTTTCATCTCAATATTGTCGCTGACAGGTCCTATAACGTTACGAGGTTTGGATAACCCTAGCAAATACCCGAAGTTGTTTGCACCATCGGCATAATACCATATTTCTTTTTTCTCCAAATTGTTGTTGACGGCTCCTATAAGTTTGCGGGGAATTCCCACCATGCAGCAGGTGGACACATGATGTGAGCCCCCGGCCCCGCAAACCTAGTAAGACCCAGATCCAGTTGAGGGGATACCGTGGTTCAACGCAGCAATACGAGACGGGGGCTGTTACAGTTTGCCGGGAACTTTTGACCCTTTGGTGATGTCACACTTCCGTTCATGTCAGACCCGGAACCAGGTGTGAGAATACCGTGGCTCCACTCACTCACTCACTCACTCACTCACTCACTCACTCACTCACTCAATCACTCAATCACTCAATCACTAAATCACTCAATCACTCTCCCCCCCATCTCTTCGATGTCATATCATATTTTTTCTATTTTATCCCGACATGTTGTTGCTGACAGGTCCTATGAGGTGGCGAGAGAGTCCCACCATGTCTCATGTGACACATGATGTGAGCCCCCCCCCCCCGCAAACCCAGTAAGACCCGGAACCAGATGAGTAAAATGCCAGGTCTCAATACGAGACGGGGGCCGATACAGGCAACTGGGTACCTTTGCCCCGGTGATGACGGCACACTTCAGATCAGCTAACGTAACGTAAGCTCACCGTATATTGTTGGTAACGGGTCCGATATGGTTACGGGGAAGTTATGCCATGTTATCGAAAGAAAACATGACTATAACTGCCCCGTATCAATATCATAACCCACCGATATATCGCCTCCATCTGGACTTAAATGAATCGAACAATATGATACATCCAAAATGGTTGGTGGTTTGGTTGGGCTTATTATCCATACAGGCTACGGGGAAGTTATACTATGCTGTTTAGTTAAGACATGGGTATAACTGCCCGGCATTCTTGTCAGATATGATAAATCGTATACTGTTGGTCCAATATGGTTACGGGGAAGCTATGCCATGTTATCGAGCAGAGACATGACTATAACTGCCCCGTAGCCACATTGTAACCCACCATTATATCATCTCCAACCGGACTTATGATTAATCAAACGATTGATCAATCCAAAATGCTTGTTGTGAGGTCAAATTAGGCTATGGGGAAATTATACCATGCGGTTGAACTAAAACATGAGTATCATCGTCCGGGATCCTCTTTTTTCATGACCTAGGTTTATATAATCTGCTCCAGACGGATATGATAAATCATATACCCTTGATAACTGGTCCAATACGGTTACAGGGAAGTTATGCCATGTTATCGAACAGAGACATGGCTATAACTGCCCCGTATCCGTATTGTAACCCACCATTATATCATCTGCAACCGGACTTATGATTAGTCAAACGATTAATCAATCCAAAATGGTTGTTATGGGGTCAAATTAGGCTACGGGGAAGTTATACCATGCTGTTGAGCTAAACCCTGAGTATAATCGTCCGGCATCCTCTCTTTTAATTACCTTAGGTCTATATCATCTGCTCCAGACAGATATGATAAATCATATACCCATGATAACTGGTCCAATACGGTTACGGGGAAGCTATGCCATGTTATCGAACAGAGACATGACTATAACTGCCCCGTATCCACATTGTAACCCACCATTATATCATCTGCAACCGGACTTATGATTAGTCAAACGATTGATCAATCCAAAATGGTCGTTATGAGGTCAAATTAGGCTACGGGGAAATCATACCATGCTGTCGAGTTAAGACATGGGTATATTTGCCCGGCATCCTATTTTTTGATGATATATCTGCTCCAGACAGATATGACACAATGTATAAGTTCGCTTGCAATATTTTTTTTTTCAGGTAGAGCAACTAGAGTAACATGGGTTCGTGTGGCGTAACGGTAGGGTCTTCGGCCCAGAACCTAGTGGTCCCGGGTTCGAATCCCCTGACGCCACCGATGTTGTGCCCTTGGGAAAGGCACTTAACACGACTTTCCTCACTCCACCCATGTGTACAAATGGGTATACTGTTCTCTGTACCTGGCACTGTTGAAATAAGTTGAGTACAGTGCCACTTCGTCCTTGTCTGTCCAAAAACGCCGTAAAAACAACTAAAATAACATCATAATAGTATCATAGTGACTTTCTTTTATCTCTATATTGTTGATTGTGGATCCTATAGGTTAATAATAAGAGTACGGGGAAGTTATGCCATGTTGAATGATAAACACATGACTATAACGGCCCCGTATCCTCATTATAACACAAGCTGAAATTTGCAACACTTAAATCATCAATCTGACATTGTTGATATCTGATCGAAAAAATATGCAGGATAGATATTAACCTAATCCTAAGTGTTGTCTTATATACCATAATCATGCAAGCATTAGACGACGAGCTACTTCTACCATTGTCATAACATTCTAGAATACATTATTTATTTTTTTTCATCTCAATATTGTCGCTGACAGGTCCTATAACGTTACGAGGTTTGGATAACCCTAGCAAATACCCGAAGTTGTTTGCACCATCGGCATAATACCATATTTCTTTTTTCTCCAAATTGTTGTTGACGGCTCCTATAAGTTTGCGGGGAATTCCCACCATGCAGCAGGTGGACACATGATGTGAGCCCCCGGCCCCGCAAACCTAGTAAGACCCAGATCCAGTTGAGGGGATACCGTGGTTCAACGCAGCAATACGAGACGGGGGCTGTTACAGTTTGCCGGGAACTTTTGACCCTTTGGTGATGTCACACTTCCGTTCATGTCAGACCCGGAACCAGGTGTGAGAATACCGTGGCTCCACTCACTCACTCACTCACTCACTCACTCACTCACTCACTCACTCAATCACTCAATCACTCAATCACTCAATCACTAAATCACTAAATCACTCTCCCCCCCATCTCTTCGATGTCATATCATATTATTTCTATTTTATCCCGACATGTTGTTGCTGACAGGTCCTATGAGGTGGCGGGAGAGTCCCACCATGTCTCATGTGACACATGATGTGAGCCCCCCCCCCCGCAAACCCAGTAAGACCCGGAACCAGATGAGTAAAATGCCAGGTCTCAATACGAGACGGGGGCCGATACAGGCAACTGGGTACCTTTGCCCCGGTGATGACGGCACACTTCAGATCAGCTAACGTAACGTAAGCTCACCGTATATTGTTGGTAACGGGTCCGATATGGTTACGGGGAAGTTATGCCATGTTATCGAAAGAAAACATGACTATAACTGCCCCGTATCAATATCATAACCCACCGATATATCGCCTCCATCTGGACTTAAATGAATCGAACAATATGATACATCCAAAATGGTTGGTGGTTTGGTTGGGCTTATTATCCATACAGGCTACGGGGAAGTTATACTATGCTGTTTAGTTAAGACATGGGTATAACTGCCCGGCATTCTTGTCAGATATGATAAATCGTATACTGTTGGTCCAATATGGTTACGGGGAAGCTATGCCATGTTATCGAGCAGAGACATGACTATAACTGCCCCGTAGCCACATTGTAACCCACCATTATATCATCTCCAACCGGACTTATGATTAGTCAAACGATTGTTCAATCCAAAATGCTTGTTGTGAGGTCAAATTAGGCTATGGGGAAATTATACCATGCGGTTGAACTTAAACATGAGTATCATCGTCCGGGATCCTCTTTTTTCATGACCTAGGTTTATATAATCTGCTCCAGACGGATATGATAAATCATATACCCTTGATAACTGGTCCAATACGGTTACAGGGAAGCTATGCCATGTTATCGAACAGAGACATGACTATAACTGCCCCGTATCCACATTGTAACCCACCATTATATCATCTGCAACCGGACTTATGATTAGTCAAACGATTAATCAATCCAAAATGGTTGTTATGGGGTCAAATTAGGCTACGGGGAAGTTATACCATGCTGTTGAGCTAAACCCTGAGTATAATCGTCCGGCATCCTCTCTTTTAATTACCTTAGGTCTATATCATCTGCTCCAGACAGATATGATAAATCATATACCCATGATAACTGGTCCAATACGGTTACAGGGAAGTTATGCCATGCTATCGAACAGAGACTCGACTATAACTGCCCCGTATCCACATTGTAACCCACCATTATATCATCTCCACCGGACTTATGATTAGTCAAACGATTGATCAATCCAAAATGGTCGTTATGAGGTCAAATTAGGCTACGAGGAAATTATACCATGCTGTCGAGTTAAGACATGGGTATATTTGCCCGGCATCCTATTTTTTGATGATATATCTGCTCCAGACAGATATGACACAATGTATAAGTTCGCTTGCAATATTTTTTTTTTTCAGGTAGAGCAACTAGAGTAACATGGGTTCGTGTGGCGTAACGGTAGGGTCTTCGGCCCAGAACCTAGTGGTCCCGGGTTCGAATCCCCTGACGCCACCGATGTTGTGCCCTTGGGAAAGGCACTTAACACGACTTTCCTCACTCCACCCATGTGTACAAATGGGTATACTGTTCTCTGTACCTGGCACTGTTGAAATAAGTTGAGTACAGTGCCACTTCGTCCTTGTCTGTCCAAAAACGCCGTAAAAACAACTAAAATAACATCATAATAGTATCATAGTGACTTTCTTTTATCTCTATATTGTTGATTGTGGATCCTATAGGTTAATAATAAGAGTACGGGGAAGTTATGCCATGTTGAATGATAAACACATGACTATAACGGCCCCGTATCCTCATTATAACACAAGCTGAAATTTGCAACACTTAAATCATCAATCTGACATTGTTGATATCTGATCGAAAAAATATGCAGGATAGATATTAACCTAATCCTAAGTGTTGTCTTATATACCATAATCATGCAAGCATTAGACGACGAGCTACTTCTACCATTGTCATAACATTCTAGAATACATTATTTATTTTTTTTCATCTCAATATTGTCGCTGACAGGTCCTATAACGTTACGAGGTTTGGATAACCCTAGCAAATACCCGAAGTTGTTTGCACCATCGGCATAATACCATATTTCTTTTTTCTCCAAATTGTTGTTGACGGCTCCTATAAGTTTGCGGGGAATTCCCACCATGCAGCAGGTGGACACATGATGTGAGCCCCCGGCCCCGCAAACCTAGTAAGACCCAGATCCAGTTGAGGGGATACCGTGGTTCAACGCAGCAATACGAGACGGGGGCTGTTACAGTTTGCCGGGAACTTTTGACCCTTTGGTGATGTCACACTTCCGTTCATGTCAGACCCGGAACCAGGTGTGAGAATACCGTGGCTCCACTCACTCACTCACTCACTCACTCACTCACTCACTCACTCACTCACTCACTCACTCACTCACTCAATCACTCAATCACTCAATCACTCAATCACTCAATCACTCAATCACTCAATCACTCAATCACTCTCCCCCCCATCTCTTCGATGTCATATCATATTATTTCTATTTTATCCCGACATGTTGTTGCTGACAGGTCCTATGAGGTGGCGGGAGAGTCCCACCATGTCTCATGTGACACATGATGTGAGCCCCCCCCCCCCCCGCAAACCCAGTAAGACCCGGAACCAGATGAGTAAAATGCCAGGTCTCAATACGAGACGGGGGCCGATACAGGCAACTGGGTACCTTTGCCCCGGTGATGACGGCACACTTCAGATCAGCTAACGTAACGTAAGCTCACCGTATATTGTTGGTAACGGGTCCGATATGGTTACGGGGAAGTTATGCCATGTTATCGAAAGAAAACATGACTATAACTGCCCCGTATCAATATCATAACCCACCGATATATCGCCTCCATCTGGACTTAAATGAATCGAACAATATGATACATCCAAAATGGTTGGTGGTTTGGTTGGGCTTATTATCCATACAGGCTACGGGGAAGTTATACTATGCTGTTTAGTTAAGACATGGGTATAACTGCCCGGCATTCTTGTCAGATATGATAAATCGTATACTGTTGGTCCAATATGGTTACGGGGAAGCTATGCCATGTTATCGAGCAGAGACATGACTATAACTGCCCCGTAGCCACATTGTAACCCACCATTATATCATCTCCAACCGGACTTATGATTAATCAAACGATTGATCAATCCAAAATGCTTGTTGTGAGGTCAAATTAGGCTATGGGGAAATTATACCATGCGGTTGAACTAAAACATGAGTATCATCGTCCGGGATCCTCTTTTTTCATGACCTAGGTTTATATAATCTGCTCCAGACGGATATGATAAATCATATACCCTTGATAACTGGTCCAATACGGTTACAGGGAAGTTATGCCATGTTATCGAACAGAGACATGGCTATAACTGCCCCGTATCCGTATTGTAACCCACCATTATATCATCTGCAACCGGACTTATGATTAGTCAAACGATTAATCAATCCAAAATGGTTGTTATGGGGTCAAATTAGGCTACGGGGAAGTTATACCATGCTGTTGAGCTAAACCCTGAGTATAATCGTCCGGCATCCTCTCTTTTAATTACCTTAGGTCTATATCATCTGCTCCAGACAGATATGATAAATCATATACCCATGATAACTGGTCCAATACGGTTACGGGGAAGCTATGCCATGTTATCGAACAGAGACATGACTATAACTGCCCCGTATCCACATTGTAACCCACCATTATATCATCTGCAACCGGACTTATGATTAGTCAAACGATTGATCAATCCAAAATGGTTGTTATGAGGTCAAATTAGGCTACGGGGAAATCATACCATGCGGTTGAGTTAAGACATGGGTATAACTGCCGGCATCCTATTTTTTCATGACCTAGGTTTATATAATTTGCTCAAGACAGATATGATAAATCATATACCCTTGATAACTGGTCCAATATGGTTACTGGGAAGTTATACCATGTTATTGAACAAAGACATGGCTATAACTGCCCCGTATACATATCAAGACCCCGGCTTATAACTTCTCCAGCTGCAGTGTGTTCTATTGACCATTGTGCGGATGATAGCAAGTCCAACTAGAGTTCCACGAACACATATCTTCGCCGAATAAGCAAGGGTTTCTATAAAGAGTGCAGAGAGCGGTGTTTTATAGAGTTCTTAAATCTATTATGTTTACAAATGTTACCTCATATATTAAGTTGAGTCTATTAATTGACATGTGTGTGTTATGTACAGGGTATAGTAGTTTGCAAGTTAGATAAGAAATATATGTTACAATCAATGCCTATGTAAGTATAATTGCTGTTGTTAGAAGAGCGTTTGAATTATATGTGCCAAGGGTTAACATGTCAAAAATGTAGATTTGTGTGTATGGACACCTTACTGTGGCAGTTTGTTGTTATATCAAGGCAACACAGACCATGTCGTGGCCTGTATAGTATGTGTCTATTACAGTAACTCTGATACTGTCCACGGACGTAAACGTGATCTAGAAGTGTACTCTTGTCAGTGGAGCTTGAACTGTCCCGTTACGGATTTCAGGATTTGGGGATGAAGAGGTCGAAATTGAAATCACCAAGAATAATTGTCAAGATGTCACTTGGACGTTGATGTATGAAGTTCTGCAGTCTATCGATAAAGGCTGCTTCAGGCAAGGAGTGTGGTCTGTAGATGTTAATGCTGTTGAGTGGTCGATAGTTTAGTGACTGTGGTAGCTACCATCCTCGTAAAATTAGACAGGGATCGCGTTGGCAAACAAGCAATTGCCGACAATACAAGAAAGATTTACCCAAACGCGGTACCCATTAAAAGACTTTAAAGAGAACGTTCGGTTCCCCAACGGTTACGACAAGGGGACGATCCAAGTACAACGAGAACATTACCCTCTGTCTTTAGCATGGGGCTGTACATATACTGATATAGTTCGAGGTAAATCACTGGGCAAAATTGTTGTCCCATTTGAGCACAAAGTTGATTTTTCCCAAATCAGTTATATGTTGCCTTAAGCCGTGTTGAGTTTGAACGGATTGTATCTATTGGGATTTAGACCGTATGCAATTACAATACCGTAAACCAAAATATATGTTACTAAAGAAATGGAACGCCTAAAACAGCTACCTGTGCCAAAGGTTACACAACAACGCAACACAGAAGACCACGATACTTGCATTAATGTCAAGTTCCTGAATATACTCCTACGCGGAACATCTAGAAGACATGAGAGCTGACAGATCAAGACGTCGATGTCTTCTGCTTCGTGGAAACCTTCCTGAATGGCCAACAACAGACTAAACATTTTCTGCCACAAGCAACGGCCTTTAGAACAGACAGAAATGAAACAGGAGGAGGGGTGATGACTGTTACTTAACACAAGACGTCAATCCTACACAGCTCCATATTTCAGGCATCATGACCCGTCCTGTCAATGCCTACTACTGTTGCTAATGCGCCCTTAACAATTCCGTCTGAAACGTTAACGTTAGCAGTGACTGTGGATCTACTGCTATTGACACTATCTCTCTCAAGCCTTCTGTTTTACTTGGTTTTTTGGAGTGTTAGATTTGTGAGACCTGACTGTTACTGTTTTATGATATCTTTTTTCGTGTCTCTGGCTTTAATGTGAAACACCCTGGAGAGGAGTTTAGTCAGGTGTTGCATATTGTGCTCATGTGCCTCGGGGTTGGTCCTAAAGACGTGCAACGCTAGCGCTCTTGGTGGGTTTGTTTTGAAGACTTTCCTGGTTTTGAGGATATTTATGTCACTATCTGTGCAAGAACCTTTTCGTACTCTCATCTACGAAGGACTGTGGTCCACATCAAGGGTAAGTGTGGTATATACAACGGCATTTCACAAGCAACATAAAGCTTAGTATAATGCCTTCTGTAATGCCTGCTGCTTGCACATAATTATCTTCGCCGAGTATTTGTACTCGGAGAAGATTATGTTTTCGGTTGAAAAATCTGTTGCGTGGGTCTGAATGTATGTCAGGAGCATAACTCAAGAAAACTTCAATGAATCTTTATGATTTTTGGTAGGTGTGTAGTGGTTGTGTAAAGGAAGGTCAAGTTCGAAAATGGTTTACCTTGCGTTTTTCAATAGTACTGCAGCGGACTTAGCATTTTTCTGTGTTTGTATGTAGGCAAGAAAAGTGACGGAAACGTTCATGAATCTTCATGATTTTTTGCAGGTGAGTAGATGTTGTAGAAACGGAGGTCAAGTTCAAAAATGGTTCCCCTGGTATTTTCCGTCGGTACTGCAGTGGGCTTTGTGTGGATGTGTATTTGTATGTCGCCAGCATAACTCGAGAAGCTGTTGATTGATCCTTATGATATTTAGTGGATGGGTAGGGTTTACAGAAAGGAAGGTCAAGTTCGATTATGGGCCTTCTAGCGGATACCTAAGGTACTGCAGCAGAGCTTCAAAATTTAGGGGCATATTTTCTGAAAGTGCTATGGTAATGATTTTTGTGTGGTAGATAGTTCATGCCACAGAAAGTAAGTTCTGTAAATTTTGGCCCCCTAGCGGCTTGTTAAGAACTGCAGTGGGTGTTTTTGTTTTGACATTCGGACATGAATAACTTGAGAATGGGTCGACAGATCGTCGTGATGTTTGGTATGTAGAGAGCTCGGATGGTGCTTTACATAATCAATGACTAATTATGCAAATAAGGAGATAATTTGCATAATTAGTAAGGAAAGTTTGTTAACCCACTGCCTCTCAATGTGACATGGGACAGTGTCAGGTTATGTAAACAGATAGCCTTGCATAAACGTACATGTAGGTCATATAAACTATTCTCCAAGCAGAGGTGTGGGTCCTGCTGGTTTTTGACGCGTTCAGTTTAAGCATTTTTGTTCAACACGGTTGGTGACGTAACGAAATAGGGACAAAATAGAAAGCCTGACTAGAAACACCTAAAAACGTGCCAGATTTATTCTATTCATATGTATTGACTGTACTATTTCATCATCACTTTCAACTTTCAACACTGCCATATCGAACCTTTGTGGCCCATATAATATCAACATACTCATATTTTTTCATGACCAGTTATAACATTTATCAGCACACTCTACACATATACTAGTCCTGTACCACCAAAAGATTTTTAACCCTATCTAGACTTGACTCATTCGCCCAATCATAACGTCCAAATGGTATGGTGCATGATCAAATTTGCAGGGGGTGATAAGCACGTAAATATTAATCACTTTCTATAATAAGCCTTGATTATTTGGCGAAGATAATGTGTTTGTGGAACTCTAGTTCTTTATATGTATCGATCGCCAACGTTTTCATTTTTGTTTTCACATAAATGTTGTGTAAAGAATTCTTGCAACATGCCATGTATATAGTCACATGTGTGCAGTTGAATATATATGTATAATGGCGGTGAATTGAGAAACGCCGTGTCCAGTTTTTGTTTTGACTTGTCCCGAGCGAACAGTGAATGCGTAACAGTCCTGTGTTTGTTGATATGAGCTCCCTCCAAGCGGGTGATGTTGTGCTGCCTGACCCATATAAGGAATGCCGAGCATCAATCTTAAGCCCAAGTGACAAACAGGTGTTGTTCTTAGATGTAGGTCGACAAGAGATACTTTATAATGCAATTATAAACAAGCCTATTTCACCACTTAATTAGACCCTGATTACAATTTCATACATTTGCTAATCATTACCTCAATAACCTACCTGTCAAAAACAATGCATATTCATCAAACCCTATCCGAGATATTTGCCCCCAAAGGTAACATGAAAAAAGATCTCTGCAGTTCTATGCAATCCACTAGGGGGTCTAAACGTACATCACTTACTCCCTGCCCCAAGAGCTATACACCACTTAAAAATCATGACTATAACACTTGCATGAAATTTGACTACAAGCCTTTGGCGGATTAATAAACTTTCCTCATTTATTATGTAAATTATTTCCTTATTTGCATGATAAGTATTCAATAATGTAAAGCATCACCCAAACTATTCACATGCCAGAAATTATGATAATCCATCAATCCCTGTTGGAGTTATTTGTCTCCAAAGGTAACAATAAAAACGCCAACTGCAGTTCCAAACAAGCAGCTAGGGGGCCTTAATTTACACCACTCACTTGCTGTCCCAGAAGCTATCTACCACCTAAAAATGATGAACCTGACTCCTCCCGAAAATTTGGCCTCGAGCTTGGAAGCTCCGCTGCAGTACCTTAGATACCCGCTAGGAAGCCCATTATCGAACTTGACCTTTCTTTCTGTAAACCCTACCCATCCACTAAATATCATACAGATCCATCAACAGCTTCTCGAGTTATGCTGGCGACATACAAATACACATCCACACAAAGCCCGCTGCAGTACCGACGGAAAATACCAGGGGAACCATTTTTGAACTTGACCTCCGTTTACACAGCATCTACACACCTGCAAAAAATCATGAAGATCCATCAACGTTTCCGTCACTTTTTTTGCCTACATACAAACGCAAAAAAATGCAAAGTCCGCTGCAGTACTCTTGAAAAACGCAAGGTGAACTATTTTTGGACTTGACCTTCCCTTGCACAACCACTACACACCTACTAAAAATCATAAAGATTCATTGAAGCTTTCTTGAGTTATGCTCCTGACATACATTCAGACCCACCTAACAGATTTTTCAACAGAAAACATAATCTTCTCCGAGTGTACTCGGCGAAGATAATAAGAATACGGGGTTGTCATATTTGATAAAAAGACACATGGATATGACCTCACAGTATCCATATCTAGACCCATGTTGATATCTGTTCAAGCTACAGTGTTTCTTAGTCACCATTGCCGATAGCAAGTCCAATAAGAATACGGGGAAGTTATACCATGTTGATAAACAAACACATGAATATAACTGCCCCGTATTCTTATTTAGACCCAGGCTGATATCTTTTTCAGATACAGTGTGTTATATTCACCGTCGTTGATGGCAAGTCAAATAAGATTGCGGGCTAGTTACACCATGCTCATAAACAAAAACATGAGTATTACCACCCCGTATTCCCATTTTGACCCAGGCGTATAAATCCTCCTGCTAATTATAAACGATATGATAAATGCAACATTGTTTAAAACAGGTCCAATACGGTTACGGGACGTCATACAAGCACATGTATATAACGGTCCCGTATCCCCATTTCGACCGAGCATTGACTCTACCTCGAATCAAAAACCGCTGATATTTGGTCCAATACGACTACGGGGGGGGGGGGGGGGGGTACTACTTTGTTCACGCCCATTGATGTAACTGCTCCATATCCTCATTATGACCCTTATTATCCTCATATGAGCTTTGTCTTTACATATAAACTAGCTACAAAAAGTAGATGCCCAACTATATAACAGCAGGTTGCAAGGGGGCTTCAATCTGATGGAAACCTCTTTGGTTGTTTTAAAATTGAAATATTGCAAGCAGGAAAAATTTTTTGTTTCTCATTCAGTTTTTAGACCAACAACAAAATTATTAAGTAAAATCAGATAGTATCCCATCTGTTCTGTTTCGTTATATTTCATTCTGTTCTGTTCTATTCTATTTTTCATCTATCTTGTATTTATTCTGCTCCATGTTCAACACAAACTCGAAGTTAGTCTCCCATAGGGAGCTGAGGAAAGGAGTTTATGTGGGTAAAACTGAACACATAAACTCGAGTCCCTCAGCACACTATAGTGACCGACGATAAGACATGTTGAGCGAAAAAAGCCCCCATCTCCGTACTTTCTATTGTTCTGCTGTCTCAGATCTGTTCTACGTGTTCTATTCTATTCTATTCTATTCTGTTCTTTTCTACTATGTTTGTCTTATTTCATTTTGATTCATTCCATATTTGGCACCAGATGGCAGAGTATCCCATAGAGTGCTGTGGAAACAAGTTTATGTGGGCAGAAATAAACACATAAACTTATATTCCCCAGCACTTTATAGTGATGCAGGAAATATACTATGGTCTATTTCATTCTATTCGATTCTATTATATTCAAGTACATATTATTATCATTTTATTTCTTTTCATCATTGGGTATGGCTCTCCTCAAACATGGGACTATCCGAGGGACGTCCCTAACTGAAGCTAGGTACTCATTTACACCTGAGTTAAGTGAGGAAAGTTATGTAAAGTGCCTTTACTAAGGGCACAACATCGGGGTATATCGGTGGTTTGAATCCGGGACCTTTCGGTTGTGGGCGAAACACCCTGCCGATTGCGCCACAAGATGCCGATTTATTTCGTCCATAGCCTATTCTTTTCTATTCTATTCCGTTCTATTTTACTCCATTCCTTTACAATCTACCTGCACTATGTTGATAGAAGATTCCATAGGGGGCTAAGGAAACGAATCTATGTTAAACAATGAAGACATAAACTCGAATACCTCAGCACCCAATAGTGACCCAAAAAAGATGCTTAGAGTCAAAATAACAGTATATAAACTATGTATCTAATTTACACTGTTATGCGAGACATTAGACATACTAAAAACCTAGATTTACGCTGTTCTGATCAACACACATCGTCTGAAGTTCTTTTTAAAGGCTGTTCATGAATAAAAAAAATCATTTCGTGGGTTTTATATAAGTCTTGGTTGGTTTTGTTCATTGTTGTAATGTTGTTTGCTTTTAATCTACTCTGTAAAAAAATTAACTTAGTCAGTGCTGTCGACATTTCGTTATACATGCTGCTATGTTGGTTTTGATAAAGGTTGGAAGTTAGGGCGCTGCTGGGAGCATGGTAGTGAGTACTGTACGGGGATACGAGTAGAACTTGATCCCCTATTCCTGTGGCCTAGCATCCGATTCAATTAACCTCTACAAGGCCCCAGACGTGGCTGGAAAAAGTAGAAATCGGTCAGATATTGGAGTTGGCCAGCCGATATACAGTTTGCCACGTCTGGAAACTGTATCCATCGGCCGGCCAACTCCTCTATTTGAACGCTTTCTACTCTTTCCAACCACGTCTACTCTTTCCAACCAGCCAAGCCCCTTGTAGGGGCTACGATTCAACGTATCGTCTGACGTTTAGGCATGTTAGCTATTCCGGTTCTCGCGAATAGCCTTCCACTAGCTAGTCATCGTTGATAGCAGCAAAAGGGGGGGGGGGGGGGGGAGGCACCAGCAAGCTTGTTTTCATAATGACGACCAAAACCATTATCGGCACCATTAGCCAGCTTTATAGAGTTACGTTTTTCCGTCACAAATAAGAAATTCAGCTCGGCCGACGTGTTGGCGAGCTTCAAATGTGCATTTTCGGCCAAAATACGGCCGACGTCCTGTCGATTACGCGGGCTTCGGGCGATTTTTAGAAATAAAAGTCGATGCAAATATAATTGGCCTTTTACCAGGTTACTAGTGACCAGTCGATATTGACTTCGTCCATGTCCAAGGGATGGCACCATCTCATGGGGGATTTTTAGATTTTAGTGTTCGACGGACGTCGCCCAAGATTGTCATTGGGAAATACGGTCGACGCTCGGGCGAATTTGAAATTCGGTGAGCTTCGGGCGATCTACAAAGTCGACCGACGGTCGCTTGCATTGTGACGCCGGCTTTAAGGCCACACTGACTTTATTATATGTATGCCGCCGTACCGGTACAAAGGTCACAGTGTTCGCCTTGCACACGGTAGGTCGTGAGTTCGAACCCCGGCCGGGTCATATCAAAACTTTAAAACTGGTACATACTGCTTTCTTTCTCTGCTTAGCACTCAGCATTTGGGAAAGAGTATGGAAGTTAAACACACACATCACTACCAACGGACTAGCTCTCTGCTGTACGTAGAGACTTGCACAAAGTTGTGTGGCCCAAGGGCTGCGAATCGGAGATGGGCGCCGCTATATGCTCCACCGAGAGACGTGGGAGGACTTTAACTAACTACTACCATCCATATAGCGTCAAAGAAAAATATGTATAGGGAAAAAGTTATTGCTTGGAATACCATGCTTTCTGTGTTCATTCATTTGTTCAACCTTCCTGACGACTTAGATTTCATACTGAAGACAACTTTTTTCCGCACGCTTGCAGCAGTTTTGGGATGCCCTGATGATGTTATCCATGCAATCAAATAAGCATGGCCTTAGATAACAATCGTCCATAGATAATGTTCGAACGTAGCCCAGAACGATACGAACCCCCTTAACTGTATTGAAGATACTGTAAATGCATCTAAGTTCGCGTGGTTTTTATTTCGCGCTAATACGAAAATGGAGTGTTCGCGGTGGTTTTAAGTTCACCGCAGTGCTATAGTCACATACTTTTGCAGTATTGGGCAAAAATGTTCGCGGTGGTTTTTAGTACGCGGTGAAATGGTAGCCGCAAAAACCGCGAACATTTCTGCATTTACAGTATTCCAAACTCCTTGACGAGACGAATGTTTGTTTTGAAGACAGGACTCGGCAAGTCTGTGTTGACGGATGATTGGTTACTCTCCTGTCACATCTGCCAGCACTCTTGTAAGCGCCTGTCTTGTATATTTTCGTTCCCACTGTAAATCTCTCTACATCCAAGCTTCTGGTAGCGTGCTTAGTCCTGTTGTTAGTGGCCCTACCTCTGGAACTAGAAGCCCCGAGTTCGATCCCGGCTGTGTCGCTCACCCGACATGCATGCTACCGGATAGGGTCGCAGTCCTTAGGACGGGACGTTAAGCCGTGGTCCACTGTTCATTGTGCTTGTCGAAAAGAGCTAGGGGAATTTCCCCGTACAATGAACCTGTAAATACTGTATATAGCGTCTGTTTTCTCTGTCATGACCAGCGGAAGATTAGCTCATCTGTTCATTGAGTTCATTTGAGCTAAACTAGATCGAGATCACTTTCCTTTCCTTTTTCCAGAGAGCGCTTCCACGGACGATGTTACTCTGATGTACACTGCAAATGCAGAAATGTTCACGGTGGTTTAATGTTTGCAGTTTCGCGGTAAGCTCTTCGCCGCGAACTTAAACCACAGAGATTATTTTGACCCCGTATTCCCTTGTCTATCATAGTCTTAAACGCGAAATTAAAACATCCGCAAAAACTTCATTTTCTCCCTACCGCGAAATCAAAGCCACGCGAACTTAAATGCCAAATTGAGTTGCAAGTGTTTTACCTCGTACATTAGTTACAAATAGCCTGATTTTTCATGCAAGCGAGTGAAGGAGTCCCAGTAGTAATCGGATGGCAACTAGGTTAACATAGAAGGTTCCAGATTTACGTTTCGATTAGTTGCACCTACCTAAGAGGATCTGCATGGGATGTGTCCCGACAAGCTTTACGTTGAATTCAGAAGAACCCCCTACATATTACGCTAAAATCAAGGAAGTCAATTACGCAAAATTTGGTCGTCTTGCTACGAATTACGTGAATAAGACAGATTTCCCTACGAATTACTGGAAATAAAAAAAAGGCTATCTACGCCTTACGAAAAAGAGCATGCATACCCTCAGCTAAGGGTACTGTAAATGCGGGAATGTTCGCGTTGGTTTTATGTTCGCGGTTTTCGCGGCGACATTTCACCGCGATCTTAAAACGACCGCGAACATTTTTGTCCAATACTGTAGCAGTATATGACTACAGCGCTGCCGCAAACTTAAAACCACTGTAAACAATCAAATTTCACCATAGCGCGAAATAAAAACCACGCGAACTTAGATGCATTTACAGTATTACGTAAGACTGTTAGATTCTACGCAAGTCACAAGTGCCAGCATTGTATGTTTTGATACGTACAGTAGTTCTTTCAAAATAGAAGCTTCCAGAAGACGTTTGAAGGAAGTCATAGTGTCCTCTAGACCTTGAGCGAGCAGGCGGGAGAACCACCGATTGTCTTGGGAACAAGTTTGGATTACTTCAAGTCAGACTTTGGTGATTGCAACTTGGATATGTTACGACGCATTGTGGATTAATTGTGACGGCAATACGTATGGATTTACCAACAGAAGGGACTGCGCGCTAGACAGCTTCTACAGTCGTGTTTGGGAAAAGAATATGCGGTTTCTATAAGAAAGGTTTCCGAGTTTATCGGAGCAGGGATTGAGACAAGGAGTTGTAGATTTGTTGGTGTAGATTTTGGATTAGATGATGCCCGGACTGAATGGCAGCGACGATCTGAACACTGACCCTAAACATGTTTGAGTACATGTACAGTTTGTATCAATCTATTTCCTTTGATATATGTAACGTTGGTGGATACTGTCAACCAGAAATAGTTATCATAATACTGTATGCACAACATTATCTACTCATCAATCATCCGTTCTCTGACTCTTCAATCTGTTTTAATCATCAAGTTTTACCTAATCAGTATTCATCTATCACGATAGACTGTTAAAGAAACTTTGTCGTTCATATTTTGTAAAATATATCTTCTCTGGTCCCCAGATTTGTAAATAGGTCACCGTTACCCGATAGGTAATTCCCGTAGATAGCTCCCATGTAGACCTAGCAAGAATACAGAAAGGCGAATTGAAGCTAGATTCTAGCTAGATTCTAGTTAATGACTGCTAGGTATTTTCTGGATTATTCAAACGACTTTGTATGTCAGGATTTTATTTGTAATGTTCTCATGGAGTTTGTTGAATGGACCAGAACCTGATTCTTATCTAATAGCATATATTTACCGCTATATGTATTTTTTTTTCAATCTGTATCACTGATCTGGAATAAGGAACATTCCTATTACCAAGTCTTTAACGTGTGCTTTTATTTTGCCTTCAGCCTTTCGTACAGAAAAAAGAACGGAAAGATACAATGCTGTACGTTTTGAAAAATAATTCTTGGTCTTCTTTCTTCAAGTTTTCAGACTAGGTCAACCTGACCTAGTGTACAGATAATCTATGTTGGGCATAATTCCTAAAGACTGAAGACGGCCAGGCGTTTCAGTATGGCGGCCGACAGGCTAAGATGTATAACACTTTGATTCGCAACACTTTACGTCGCGCGAGAGATTAGTTGCAAACTTATAGTCGGGCAAATTTCTTTTGAAATTCTTGAAATCTCAACTATTTGTAGAACATCTGTTTGTTCAAAATTGAATGTGACGCAGTAGGAAAAATGATTGGCGTGTTTGATACAAACTCACGGTCTTAAATATTAAAACGACAATTGATATAAGAAAAACACTCGCGCACAGGTGAATATTCGTTTCTTTGTCACCATATAATAAAGTTCGATCACAACCTATTATATGCACTTAAGATATGAAAATACGGGTTCCTTATCAAATTTTACTGGCCCAAACGAAAAACATCAAGCTTCATGCACCCTCTAATCTAACAACGTTTAGTCGTGTAAAAAGAAATGACATTTACGGACTTTTGTCTAATTTTACGGAAGCTACACTATATTCTTTTGTTGAGTTTAATCGAATCTACAATATTATGATACATATATACTTCGATGACAAAACCTACCTTCAACGTATTCACTCGTACGATCTTTTCTTGATTGTAAATAATGATATTGAAATATCCTGCGTCAAAAATTAAGGTTTTTATTAACAATCTATCTAGTTCTTTCATTTTGCATTCAGACTAACACAGAAAGAAGGGGAAAATACAATGTAGTACGTTTTGAAAAGGTATGTGGCCTCTTTTCTTTAGATTTTCATACTAGGTCACCTTGACCTGGTGGGCAGGTGATGTATGCGGGACATACTTCCTAAGATGTCTTTTTATCAATCATATCTCTAATATAGATTAAAGAATATCTGCCTTATATTTCTAGCTAATGTACTGATCTTCTTCAATTGATATTTATAACGATCATCAGTTTTGTGATCTGCATACCTAAAATTAAAAAGTTGGCAAGTAAATTGGATCAAACAGTTTTCTGGTGTACAACTATTATCATTTACTACTGCGTTCAGATAAAATGTATGGACACTTGATGAATTCTAGCATTAACCGATCGGTGAATAAGTTCCTCCTGGTATTTGTTTTTAATTTGTTCTATGCTTTTCAATTTTACGTCATGTCCTGATGACCTGGGTACGAGATCGCAAACTCGGGGTACGAGGTTAAAATTGTAAACCAGGACAACTTTTCCCCTTCTAAAAACATGCAAAAAAAAAAAAAACACGGCAAAGCCATCGACTCAAAGCTAGCCTTACTAACTCAAAGCCAAAAACATTACAACAGTTTTGACAGAGAGTTGCAAGGAAAACCAGTTATATTTTTACAGAATTGATAGCTGTTCTCCCTCATGTTGAAACAAGGTAAACAAAACTTCCGATACATGAGGAAATTTGAATAAAACAAGTACAGAAGTGCGGGCCATCTCAGTACAATACATGTGAATAATGAGGGACAACAATCGGGATTCGAACTCGGGACCTTAAGATCCAGAAGCAAGGGCACTGATGACAAATCCACTCAATCTGGGAATGAAAAATTAGGAATAAATAGCAGGTCGATGTGTTTTTTTTGGCATGTATGAATCAGTATAGTAATGTCAGGGCCTCTCCGAAAAGCCGTTCTTAATAAGTCCATGAGGTACCCTGGTTTAATCAAAAACAGAAAGAGATTGGCAAAGGTAGTGATGATGCTTAAATAAACGCGTTTGCTTGAGTGCGGCATCGCTATGTGTTGTTCTTTTGACGTTGCAATAAGAATTAGATTTTAAAAAAAGGAGCACGGAAGTCGAGAGTGTGACAACAGCCGGGGTTAGAACCTAAGACCTCTATGATCTAAAAGTAGTCTTATGTCTTGGCAATCTCCTACACATATATGTGTT
This sequence comes from Branchiostoma lanceolatum, assembly GCF_035083965.1. Classification (NCBI taxonomy): domain Eukaryota; kingdom Metazoa; phylum Chordata; class Leptocardii; order Amphioxiformes; family Branchiostomatidae; genus Branchiostoma; species Branchiostoma lanceolatum. The sequence continues at coordinate 31,714,571 of NC_089722.1, read as the reverse complement.
TTGATAATGATTCTCTTAGACTTTCTTTGTTGCTCTATCAACTTATACATTAAATCTCACATTGATGTGGGTTTTTTATCTCTGGTGAACAATAAAGAAAGATCAGTAGAATAGCATCATTATTCCAGGGTATCATCACTCCTTTGGAGGAACCCCTCCCTTGTCAGACTCCAAGTTGTCCTCTGTTGAGCGGTTCTTGGCCATGTAGGGCCCAGGTGTTTAGTGAGATTGTCCTTCCAACTTATTTTGGGGCGCCCTCTTGGTCTCTTCCAGTCTCTTGGTGTCCATTCTGTTGTTCTTAGCGTCCACCTGTTGTCCTGTAGCCTTGTTATATGTCCTGCCCAGCGGTGTGTATAGAATATCAACTAAGTGTATATAATAGCTAACGCCTTACAATACGTTGCTGGTCAATATGATAAGTAAAAGTGATAAAAAAAGCAGGAATCTTTGTGAGTAACTTCATGTTTTCTTGCGCATAAAGAAGCCAGTAAACTTGACCTTACGCCCCCTAGCGTCCCCCATGGGCACTCCTGCCAACTGCAGTTGGCTTTTGCCCTGGAAGCGTCAGTCACCCCGGACATAGCCTCCCCTAGGGAATGATCTACTGTATTGCTTGAAACTTGAAGAAAAGTGGTCTTTGTACATAAGACGTGCTAATGCTTTTCTTTACCACCTCAAACTTAGCCGGTTTCCCTATTTCAGCGCAGACACGACAGTGTGTGCTGTTAATGTTTCTTAAGTTCCTTGTTTGACGCCTTAGCACGACATATGTCTGGAATGATATCTGAGGTGAAGAAGACAACAGAGATATGAGCAAACATGTTGCTTACTCGTAGTAAGATGGATTAGTTTGTCGTGCTAATTTCAGGTGCCAAGTCGGTCGGATGTGGCCGTCGTATGAAGCGTGGTGCTGTCATGAGAGAGCAGCAGCGTAGATTAAACAGTTCTGTATAGCTCACGAATTCTTCAAATATCGGATGATTGTTTGTAAACAAGCAAAACAATAAACACAAACAGCCTCATAGGGCAGCATGCTACGGCTACGTACGTACTGCTGGGCCGTGTTCCTCTAGTCTATTGAAAGTCGGTTGGAGAAATACTGGAACAGACGGCGAGACTTACAACCACCGGGCCGCACTTCGCCTGCCCTCGGGACACGCTGAACATGTCTCCGCCCACGGTTAACCATGTGCAGCGGGATTTTGAGCTTTTATAGACAGCGTAACTCATTAGAAAAATGTAATTAGAGAGGTTGAAATATCAAACAATTCTGATATCCTGTCTCTCTTGTGTCATCGCAGATTTACTTTGAAGTATAGCAACAAAAAACCTGTGTGTGTCTCAAAATATAGTCAAATCTGTCTTTTACAATAACGAAATCAAGAGCACTTTGTACCTTGAGAATGGATCGATGCCATGTTGCTTGCAGAGAAAGGTAAACCGGCATTTCTTCTCCTGTGCCTTCTAGAATGCTCCGCCTTACAATGGTGACGGTGAGACAAAATAGAGATACCTCTCACAAACAGATCTGGAATTTTGGAACTACAATGACTAAGATTATTATTGAAATAAAGCTATCTCCATTATAACTAACCAACCAAGAACAACCATTTAGAGGTTTTAAAACCACGCAAGACAAGACGTAAGACTTTAAAGAGCCACGGGATGCCGGAAACAGACATGAATATGAAAATCAGCTAAGTCTAATTAACAATTAATTACTACCTGTGGTGGATTTGTATTCCCTTTGCCACAGGAAGCGCATCTTTACTCCGTATATCAGTGTAGCAATCTGAATAGAAATATTTGCCCAAACATGTCCAAATGCAGGTTAGACAAGGCTAGACGAAATAGGCGTGAAGCGTTTATAAAATTAACATTGCTCATTTTTTCATATTTAGTGAGAAATATCACTTGCCTGTGTTGCTAGGCATGTGATTGTTAACATTTTGCATCCACAACATTGCACACATACTTCGCTTCCTAGACTTTGATGCCGAAATTTATTTGTGCATGGCCTTTAATTCTAAAGACTGTAAATTTTTGGTGAAGAAACCTGACTTTCAATCCTCTTCTTACAAGAACGCCGCAAATAGACGGCCATATTGTCTCTACCTTTTTTTTCTCAGGCGTATGCAGTGTTTAGGCATGCATTAAAGGTGTAAAGCAACCATTTTCGCTGCGACCTAATCTTGATTCGTTTCATCCTTGCTTTCATAATTTGAATATCATACAAAATTTGAAAGTATAACTGTAATGACATCAAAACAAACAAACAAAGATACGTTTTTTGTCTATAAAATTTGTTGAGCGCTCTATAACATTTGAGGTCGCAGAGAGCGCGCGGTGAGAGCTCGAGTGCCGTCCTAGTGAAATGGGGGTATAACAGGATGCACAAATTAAGTGAGAATCTGATATAAACACCGGATCCAAGTATAATCATACATATATGTCTGAAGACGGCCAGGCGTTTCAGTATGGCAGCCGACAAGGTAAGATTTGAATACCTTGACACCTCTGACGTGAGAAAGGAAAAGGTAGATTATTTTTGCAATAACCGTAAAAAAACTGATTAAATCCTCTAAACCTACAATTTCGAGAATGATATGCTGAAAAACGATAACGTTACTGAACAAAAAGTAATATACAGATTTTACCACAACAATAAGTTGCATGTATTCCGAAAAGTCTTCAAGTATCCGTATCTTCAATGTATCTAAAAAAATCTAGATTGAGCGTATTTAGATTTGAATAATAATGTTCGGAAAATAGTGAGATGTTGGGAGATTCTCCCAAAAATATTATCCACTTTGTAATGCCTTCGTTTTGGCAGTTTTCACTAAATGCTAATATACACAAAAGCTATCAACATTTGAAGGAACAAGCACGATGAAAGTTTCTACCCTGCATTTTTGTTGTGGACATCTTAAATGTCTTTGTGTGGTATATTTCAAAGCTGTCCCCTTTTATTTTGTTTCATTTTATTCCTTGAATCCCCGCATTCTTCAATCACATATTTGAAGATAAAACCAACACAAGTTCAATGTAAATTTATTTGTCAATAAGTCCATATACATATTTCTAAAAAGCAGTAAACATTATCATAAAGTGTGTTCCCTTTTTAACGTCGGGCCTGTACGGTCCTTTACACCGAGGGGCATGTGGTGACTCGAATACGGCAAACCCTCACTGTTACTCTGTCTAAAAACATTTAGCAGCACGGCAACTGAGTCAATGTCGGAAAACGTTCGGGCGTTTGCAGTCCTATACACCGGGATTGTGGTGACTTGGCTACGGCATACCGACGCTTTGACTCCGTTCACATACATTTAACAGCCCGGTGACTGAGTCAATGTCGGAAAAAGGTCGGGCGTTTTCGGCCCTATACATCGGGGTGGCGGTGACTTGGCTGGGGGGTACCGACGCTTTGACTCCGTATACAAACATTTAGCAGCCCGATAATCTGTCAAATTCGGGGGAAAACTGAGTTCGGGTGTTTGCTGTCCTATACATCGGGCCGTCGGTAACTTGGCTACGGCGTACCGACGCTGTGATTCCGTCCAGAGACATTTAGCCGCCCGTTAACCGAGTCAATGTTTCGGTCCTATACATCGGGATGGTGGTGGTGAGTCCGTCTATAACATTCTGCAGCCCGTTAAATGAGTCAATGTCGGAAAAAAAATGTCGGACGTTTTGATCCATGCACCGGGATGATGGTGGCTTGTCTTCGGCGTTCCGAAGCTGTGACTCCGTCTAAAAACATTTAGCAGCCCGGTGACTGATCATTCAAATTCGGGGAAAAAAAGGTCGGACGTTTTCGGTGCATACATCGAGTTGGTTGCGACTTGGCTTCGGATAACTGACGCTGTGTCTCCGTCCACGAACACTCAGTAGCCCGGTAGCTGTTTCCATGTCGCGAAGATCTCCTGTGAGGTCTGAATAAAACTATTGAATACTTTAGAGTACGTAACTATAATCGTGTATTTTGATTAGAAATGGCCATAAGGTATCATTTCTGTTAATAAGTCAGTGTGATTGTAGCTGGAGCACAAAAGATCACATCCTATCGCAGTTGAGTAGCTGTAGTGGCGGCATGGGGGTGGCGTGAGGTGTGCGCCAGTCTAGAGCCTGATGTCTAGAAAGTTTCTATAGTATTTCCTAATATCTACAGTACATTTTCGATTAGTCTTTAGATAAACGTCGGTGAAATTGCGACAGTTTACTCAAATGTTGTAACGGTGTTCACACGTCGCGCGAGAGATTCGTTGCGGACTTTTATTAGTCCAGATATTTCTTGAAATATATCAAAATTGAATGTGACGCTGTAGGACAAGTGATTGGCGTGTTTGATACAAACTTATGGTCTTAAATATTAAAACGCTACTCGAGATCTATGTATTCAGGCGCGCTGGTGAATCTTCGTTTCTGTCTCCGTATCATAAAGTTCGATCCCTCCAAGAAGTCCTGTCCCTCTGCTAGGTAGGCATCTGCTTCCCGAATATATTCCCAAAGTTGGTATATGTGTACAATAAAGGTCTTCATTAATTCGTATTAATTGGTTGAAGCCTGAGGTAGAACAATAGTGAGCGTTTAAACGATGTGCATGAAAGCCTCTGACTGCTTTTCAAGCTCGACGACAGCTTTGTAGATTGAAGAAAAGTACTGTTCTGTTAAATGTATGTCATACGCAAACCGTTTAACAATTGAATTGATATCTTCAGAATTTCACAGCCAAACTTTCATGAAAGGCAATCAACTTACTACACATTATGGCTGTGGCAAACTTTCACTACAACTTTTACCGGACTTGTTTTCGGGGTTCTGTATCTGACGGTAAAGTTCGATTGCTGCAATATGTACCAGGGCGCTAGCGACTTCTCCACGGGACTTCGTCTCTGTTGCGCCGAGTGCAGAGATTTGTTTGTACGGAAACCTGACTGAACGATGGCGGCTACTTCCTTCCCAACATTGATGCATTGGGGTCTTGAAAATTGATAATTAGAAGTGATGGTAAAGCTGAAGTAATTATCTTCCCCATATACATAGTAACAGATGAATCCTCCTAGATATGCTGACACCCCGGCCCCATTCCACCAAGTCGGTGCTTTTGCCTTTTCTCTGCGACCTAACATTTGACAGAGCGCTGAACGAATTTCATAGATAGAAATCGAATCTCTTTACGCTTAAAGTGTTTTCTAGTCTTTTCAGTCATACTTACATTTACCAGTTCCGTTTCAGTGTTGGCATTTCCATGGCTTTAAGGTCGACTTATTAACATGAATTGAAAATGACTTCAACTTAAGTCATGCGCATACAGATGGACCTTACTTGGTATAGAATTAGTCTAGGCATACACATTTTTTTAAGTTTTTAGACTTATAATTTCTTCAGAAATATAAAAAAATGTGACAAACGTATAGGTAAGGATCCTATGAAGCATTAAAGGACATACCTTGTAACAAGTTCCTTCACAGTAAAGTAGAGAAATCCATAGAATGATGTAAAACGCATTTTTGGTCCAAAAATCAGCCCCAAACTTGATATCTATCCGAAAAATGAGATGCATCGAGCCAGAATTTATTGACCAACCAAAAATGTTTCATATTATGGCATATATATCCGCAAATAAGTAAAAACAACCGCAGGAAAGCAAAATTGGCATGAAAGCTCATAGTTTGTTTGTAGTGAACATATGAATTGAAGAGCTTACGCATTTTATAATAAGTAAGCGCATCGAATACTTCACAATCCTAAAACAGTCTTCTTCAGACTTCAGATGACTAATCACCGACACGATGAAGAATGCAGTAGGATAATCAGAATACGCATCCGTGTGTATAGATATATTGATGTGTGTGCCGAACAACATAGTAGGTTTGTACTATACAACAAACGGTACAACAATATCAATTTGATATGCGGAGATTAATTCCTCCGAATTTAATCCAGTTCTAGAGTTTGAATTGTCTTTTCATTTTATTTACCTGGATGGCTAACCTTCATAAACGTATAAATATGATGTAATATTTGCACATTCCTGATGTCTAGATAGTTTCTATTGTATTTCCTAATATCTACAGTACATTTTTGATTAGTTGTCTTTAGAACCCGACAGTGAAGTGGCGACAGTATACTTAATTCTGTACTGCGGTGTTTTTACAAAAATGGCACACCGCGCAACAGATTCGTTTCGAACTTATTCGAGTCCAGATATTTCTTTAAATCTCCACTATTTGTAAAAAATTTGCTCTGTTTTATTCAAGGCCGTAGGAAAATAACTGGCGCATTTGAGATAAAATCGTGGTCTAGAATATAAAACGCTACTCGAGATCTTTGAGATATGTATTCCAGCACGCTTGTTATCATGAGTTTTCGTTTAAATTTCTTTCATCATTTTATAAAGTTCGACTCAATCTGAACTGAAAATACAAAGATTCGGGGGCTGCATTTAATGTTGCTGGCCCCCACGAAAAATATCAAGCTTTAGTACCCTGCGTCACATATACTCTTGATCTAACGACGTTAAGTCGTGTAAAACACTTAAATTAATGACATTTTTGTCCTTTTCTGCAAACAGCGTACACAAGCTTTTTATGGTAAGTTCTTTTTCGATAATAGACAGTTTCCATGGTATTTTTGAATGACTTCATTACAATTTCGATTAGTTGTCGTAAGTCGTCGGTAAAATGGCGACAGTACAGTACAATGTTTCAGTGCGGTGTTTACGCAAATATATCACGTCGCGCGAGGGATATTTGTTGCGAACTTATACTAGTGCAGATTTCTTTTAAAATTCTTGAAATCTCCACTATTTGTAAAACATTTGTTTCTTCAACATTGAGTGTGACGCAGTAAATAAGTGATTGGCGTGTTTGAGACAAACTCATGGTCTTAAATATGAGAACGCTACTTTAGATTTTTGACAAAAATAGCGCACGCGCGCACAAGCTAATGCTAGTTTCTTTCTCACCATATAATAGAGTTCGATCGTACTTTTTGTATGAACTTGAGATATGAAGATACGGGTTCCGTATCAAATTTTACTGGCCCACACGGAAAAAATCAAGCTTATAAGTATCATGCGTCATGTACACTCTAAATATAACGACGCTTAGTCGTGTACAAAGTTTAAATTAATGACATTTACGGACATTTTTTATTCTACGGACAAAAAACAAAAGATTCGTTTGTTGAGTTCAATCGGATCGACATAATTCTGATACATATATACTTTAATGACAAAGCCTACAATCTTGTCTTGATTGTAAATGATGATATTGAGACATCCTGTGTCAAAAATGAAAGTTTTCTCTTAAATCAACGAAATCTTAACGGGGCAGTTTTCTAAAAGCAAACTCCAACGAAATATTGAAGTGAATGGCCTGAAATCTTCTTGTGAATATTAAGATTGAACTAAATCTACAAATTTATTGAATCGGAAGGAATGGCCATTGAAACGCAGACCAGTGGGGATGGCCTCACAAATGATGGAGTAGACATTTACAGTTAAGTAAGTCAGAATCGAATAGGAATGGTCACGCATTATTTTCCACAATGATAAACAAGTTGACATTTAAAACCTGATTATTGGAAGGCCCACAAATCATGATGGTTTCAACTGTTGATGCTATAGAAAGCTTAGAGCAATATAACAATTCCAGGGTTTGCACATAAAGTATTCATAACGAATTTCTACACATTTAGGTAAATAAACAAAAGAAAATACCGTGAAAATACTCACATATCCTTCGGGTGGCGGAACCGTTAGGACTAATAATGCATAATATTGGATTAACAACAGGTACAACTAGATGACCGTAGAGCTCAGTTTTCCCCGTCCTTCCTTCTGACTGCATGATGACGTGTGGTTGGTTACCTCGCACTTGGCAGCAGGTACGCCTAGTCTCCACTAGCCTGGAATCCAGACCTATTATAGCTCCCGAGTCTCTATTTGCGGAGAGAGACTCGGGAGCTATAATAGGATCTGGATTCCAGGCTAAGTCCCCACCAGACCGGCTACGCTGGCTGATGTTAATGGGGAGAATGATTCACCATGGGAGTTTGGCTATCAAAGGGGTTAAGCGGCCGCGCAGTGGAAATCATATAACCTTACCTCGGACTGACTCTCTTGGCCAATTATTCCCTTTCGTGCCCAATTTTACGACTCGAACCTCCTTATACCCATATTCCACCATGACGGCGCTCTCTATTGTGTATTTTGTTGCCTTTTCAGCCATACTTAAACATTTTTGGTGTTATTCCAATTATGAAATCAAGGATTAGACAAACCTAATTTAGGTCGGGGTGAGATCGCAGCGTGATGGCCGTCTAAAGGAATAAGGCATTAGGGCCCTGTCACACTTGTGGTATATGCAAGTCCGCATGAGCTGCGTATTAACATGTTTTTGGTTGAGGTTTAAATTTGCAAGCGAAAGAACCGAAAGAGGAAATATTTTTCGCTTCATAACTAGACTGCTCAATGGTGGGTCGAAGTAGAAAACAACTTCCTCCCTGCTAACTTTACATCAACCCGAAAATGTTGCTGCGGAACTCATGCGCACTTGCATATACGCACAAGTGTGACAGGGCCCTAAGAAAGGCCTGGTTGAGGCTAAGGTGTGCCCATGAGCAGAACCAGATGTGCCAAAAATAGTTACTCAGGCAACTGGATAAGATTTTGAAACAGTAGAACTTTTCATACGTCAGTGATGACGAAAGACAGCGGATGCTGTCTGAAACGTCTGACTGTTTCAAAAGTTTATTCAGTTGCTTGAGTAACTATTTTTGGCGTATCTTATTACCTGTATGTCTAACCTTCATCAACGTAAGAACCTGATGTGTTTTACCCGATGAAGACAATTTTGTAGATTTCATGAAAACAGGCACAGGCCAGCAGAGACATTCCAGATGTTTGAAAACACCCAACTTTGTATATATTGTATATCTTCGGCATTATATAGGACATTTTAGGTGGAAAGTTTTGTTTTGAGCATTGTTGGAATATTGTCCGGTTGACATGTTTGGGTTAATGTTCTTTATCCGTTTCACCTACAGCGTTTTGAGCATAAAAGCCCCCACCCCCTCTCACTGGACCCCCCCACGCGTTGGCGTCCTCGCTGCGTCATAGTCAAGAGTCTGCAGAGAGTCCCAGATGTGTGGAACTTCCGTCGGTACTGGAGTGACGGTAGTGATAGTTCGGTGTAGAGACTTTCGTATGAAGGACGATTCTGGTGGTTTAATTGATACTGGACGGATTTTACAGTCCTACAGGGTATTCGTTATTGCAACCTAGGGTCACAATATGGATCGGTCGTGGAATGGCGCGTATCGTGATGAACAATAGCTTTGCACTTGTCTATGTTGGCTTCAAGTTTCCATTGAGACAGCCAGGTAGACACAGATCTCAGGTCTCTGCTCAGTGATGCAACTACATGTTGGATAGAGCGTCGGGAGAAGGACAGCGAAGTGTCGTCGGCGAATAAGTGTGGTTGGGATTGCTTACACCTCTATACAAGGTCGTTGATATAGAGTATGAAAATAAGAATGAAAAAGTTAATACATTTTTCTTTACTAGTTTATCTAACCACACTGGATAATAGAAAACAAGATTTCGTCGGAATAGTTAATAAGAAAAGCAACATGCGTCAAACAAAAAATATATATCAAATATAAGTTTCTAGCCAAAAGATATAACAACATCATCTGTGTTCATCATCATTAGCAAAATTAGGGAAAATAATTTCGCTCTCAATGAAGAGACGCACAATGCTTTGATATCTTAGGATGCGATTCAGCAGCCCAATCATCAAAATACGCAAAAGTTATGCACAATCTCCCCAGAGCAAACTCTTTATGTTGTGTGTAATGTGTAAATAATTGTCAGAAGTACGCAAAACTTGTTTTTTGTTTTTGTCGTGTAGCTCTTCCGAGCGAGAAGATCATCTATACAAGAACCAGTTGTCAAAACAATGTTTGACTGAAGCGCTCTTACCGTGATTGTTGCCTCTGGCAGCTAACATGACAGGATCAGTCCATCAAGGGAAGCAAAGATCTGTCCACCAGACTTCTCAAGCGCGCTTCGTGCCTTCAGCAGCGTACCCAAAACTCAAGATTCGTTCTAGCCCGGCTCTGCAAGTTTATTTATTAATGAGAAGTTCCAATCGCTCTGCAGGTTGCTTTTCATTGAGGTCATGAGGAAAATTGTAAAGGTAGGATTAAATATAACAAGGACATATAACAAAGTCAGTTTGATACTGTATACTAGATAGTCTCGCCCAACTCCGTCAAACAACTACGATTGGTATCAATGATCTTGGTCCTACCATCGGATAGGACATAATTATGTAACATCTCAAATAAGACATGGAATTAGGCATGTGAGGCTTATTCAGGAAACTATGGGATCATCATCATCATCATCATCATCATCATCATCATCATCATCTTCATCATCATCAACATCATCAGCATCATTAATCTTCTTCTTCATCATCATCATCACCACCATCATCAACATCATTATCATCACTATCATCATCACCATCAGTTGGCTGCACAGTTCCTTTTATAGCTGGCAAAGTCAACTAGCTACTTTGGTGTAAGCTGTCCATTGTTGTCTTCGGGGAGCTGCTGAATGCATGTATGATAATTGAGAGGCCCCACATTTCATAGACTGTTTAATACGACCTTATTGCCAAGCTTGTAAACTTTGAATTCGTACTCTCTCTCAGTCGCGTGCGGAAGCTATATATAAAAAGGCTGATATTCAGATAAGACTAAACCACACAGGTTCAAATAATTCGTAAGGGAGTTGCTTGGCAACGGGTACCATACATAAGTTGCGGGATGCGCTAACAGATAAGTTAGTGAATTATGCACATCTGGATAAGGATTATTTTATTAACTGTAAGTTCAGCAGTGACTGGTGGTGTAAGAAAGTGTAATATTAGTAATGTAGCATAAACAGTTTATTCTAAATGTGTGATAGTGAAAAAAAAAAAAAATGCAACATCAGCTTAGTATTTACTTGTGACATGACTTTTTCATATAATAAAACATCCTTCCGATAATTTTGTTAAACCATTTTTCATGTCTCTATCATACTATACACTAGTATATACATCCCTAGAAAAATAGCATAGGATGCTAGGGGAGTCAGTCTCGGTCACATAATGTACTCCAGGGCCGTTTAACTAAATAAACCTGTCTAGTTTGCCAATACATGTATTTGCATTTTCCAGCGACATGTGGTCCAGGACCTTAGTTCTTTAGGGCCCTGTCACACTTGAGCGTATACACGTTGCGTGTGAGTTGCCTAAGGACAAAATTCAATACGCAGCTGTACGCACAACAGTTCTGGAATTTTTCGATTATTTTGACGAATGTGTGACTCACGTTTCATTATTCATGTGTAAGATGTGCCTCCACATACATCAAAATAATCGAAAAATATTTACAACGTATAACTTGCGTATATGCGTAATTTCGTTCATACCCAAAATTATCATGCCTATTGGGCCATATTGTGCGTATGCCGGCGTACATAAAACTTACACAAATCGATTGAGAGGCATGTGAGATACGTATTGTGCGCAAGGCGACGTATGAAAAAAAATGTCAATGCGCAACTCACACGCAACGGCTATACGCACAAGTGTGACAGGGGCTTTAGTTCTTTAGACCCCTATTCCACGGCAGGGCGATCGCGCGGTGACATGGCTTGGATTTATGTAACCCTTAACCTCGTAATTTGAATATCATGAAAGTCTAGAAGTCTGACAGAAAAGACAACAAAGCACAGAAAGCTTGAAAATATCATATTCTCATCCATGAAATTTGCTGAGCGCTCTTTTAAATCGTTCGGTCGCAGCGAGTTCACCATCTTAGTGGATTGGGGTTTCATGAGCCCCCCCCCCTCTCTCACTAGACCCGCGACGCGTTGGTGACCTCGCTGCGACCCAGCGATTTGAGACCGCGCTAAACGAATTTCATCGATAATAAACGAATCGTTTTACGCCCTTGTGCGATTTGTTGTCTCTTTAGTCATACGTGTACGTTTTGCATGGTATTCCCATTGTAAAGTCATGGCTAACTCAATTTCAACCTAGGACGCAGCGAGGTCGCCAGCGTGCCGCGGGTCCAGTGAGAGGGGGGCCGGGCACTTCTTTTCAGACAGGCCCTAGGTACATACCTCTGTATACAAACAAAACACACGATCTACTTCTATCAAATAGTATGTCATGAGCAAACACTCGTCTTGGTTAGTATAGCTCTTTACACGCGGCCCTGTGACCCAGAGTTCTGACCACTGCAGTGCCGGTTACACCTGTTCAGGCTGCTGCAGCCCTGGTCCTTTCACATGCAAATCTGCAGGTCCCAACGGTTACATGTTTGAATAGTCAGCAGAAATTTGAGCAGGGAAACAAGCCAGGAGCTCCATTATTCGTGAAGACGTGCTAGAGTCGAGCGCCTGTTGCATAGTTCGCACGACAAGTTTACAACAGCAAAGTAGTCGTGGTTGCGTTGTACAACATTTCTGCTGTCTTGCAACGAGAAAGGTCATAGTTAATTCCTATCGTCGTAGCCGATTCTGTGACAGCCTACCTAAACATCGTGCAATAGACTCTCGAAGTACGTCGTATGTGACTCGCAGTTAGTTCCACTGAGTTTCTACGTGTTGGACTTTAAAACTCCGCGTGTTCGTCATTTTGCAGTACTGTAACAACAGGGGCCGTCGGTGGTTAATGGTCAACTAGAAGTTTGTGCATCGCCACCTTGACTTGAACTTTGTGCTCGTGCGAGAAACTGAGCTACTAGAACACCTGTTCTTGAGACTCATACTTGAGACGTATAATTGAGACTTCTTCTACAAGATGAGAAGATATCTGGTGTCCCTTCTTCTTCTCCTGTTGGTGACTAAAGGTAGGGAAGAAAACAACACTTGTTTTGAGGTCGATATACGCAACAGGTGGCCATATGTGTACAAATGATAACAAGTGTTTTACAGCTCCTTATACTACAGCATGTAATTGTAAATTTATAGGTACTGATTAATTTATTAGCTACAACGTAGAATAATCACCTGTTTGCAGGTATACCACTGGACGTAGACTCTGTTGACTTAGGGTAAAGACGGTCAGATATGGAGCGTTTACATTTGCTGTTAGCGATAACAGCGCGACAGGTGTACATAAGTCACATATGCAAGACAACAGTTACTCCAGCAACTGGATAAGATTTGAAAACAGTCAGAGTTCCCCGCTGTCATTTTTCAGTGACTAAACGAAAATCTGGATTTCCCAGCGTTTAAACCAAACTTTGAATTAATACGTAAATGAGAGGAAGACAATTAAAGATGGTTCAACAGAAGACGGAGTGAAGACAAGGCTGTATGCTGATAAGTCAATTAGCTACTTTTTCCCGTGTTACAAATGTTCCATAAAGGGCCATGTGAATACTTTGTTTCATTTCTAAAGATCATTATTCTGCATCTATTAGTTTCAGCTGACTTTTTGTCTTCGGGGCATACGCTAATCCGTGTATATCGGCTGATATTAACTCCCCTCTTGAAAAAAATAACGCCCCTCGACGGCCTAACCTTTGTCCGTGACGACACGTTAAATGACCTACTCGTTATTTACACTATACTTACGGCACAATTAAAGCTATCGAACCTTTATTACTGGCCTCTCGTTTGCGGTCTGTTTGTTTGCACACTGTGGCTGGGTAAACTCTCAACAAACACTGACCTGACCCAGAATTACAATAGGTAACCGTCATTATTAATTATTCCCCACTTTGAACAAAAGTCTTCTCAAAGTACAGCATCCCCAGGTATGTACATTGAAGGCATACAGGAGTGCATTATACTCCCAATACTGGGGGGCGTTGCATTGGAGACACTTTTTGAGGATCGTGGATTTATGTTAGACTCTACCAGTCTCCACGGCTCGCTGGGAAAATAGTAGAAATTGGCCAAATAGAGTCAAATGTTTGAAGGGAGTCGGCTACGGAGATAAGGTCAAATATGGGTCCAGAGTTGCCATATTTGACCTTATCTCCGTAGCCGACTCCCTTCAAACATTTGACTCTATGTGGCCAATTTCTACTATTTTCCCAGCGAGCCGTGGAGACTGGTAGAGTCTAGATCTATATGACCTGATGGAATCGTGCCAGTAGATGTTAGTTGTAACAAGACCACCTGTAGAGCTATTCGCACCCTTATGTGTGCTATTACCATTCTCGTTTGCGGTCTGCTAGTGTGCACACTAGAACTGTAGCTGGGTAAACTCTGTACAAACCCTGCATTGCACAGGCCTGACCCAGTAATAAAACCCCACGTCGGGCTATTAGCCGGGCGGAGTCATGCCAATAGATGTTAACTGTAACAAGAGCTTTTAGCACCTTTGTGTTAACAAATTTGATACTTAGTCATCATTCACCACACTGAGGTCGACATGATAATAGCTTAACGAACAAGGAGGCATAGAGGAAGATCTATGGACTAAAGCATATAGATCTATGAATTAAGAACTGTAATTCATCAATGCATCTATTTCACTAGACGGCGATCGCACTGCGCTCTCGCTCTCTAACCTGGATCTAAATAACCCCTAAACATGCAAAATTTACAAGTATTACTGAGAAGACAAAAAAAAAACAGTAAGCGCAACATGATTCTGTAAAATTCGTTGAGCGCTCTGTCAAATTTTGCGTGTAAATTATTTGAAAAGGTCGGTTAGACTAAACCTCGTTCCCAGTGGGTCAACTGCCGGTCACCCGTGCCCTGAGGGCAAACCGGTAAACATGCTTACTTAGCAGCGGGTATGTGTTTGGGGTAACAGTTCAAGCGTGACAGGTACGTTAAGAATGTAGCAAGTCATGGGGGTATTGTAACAGTACTTGTCGATAAGGCATGGGATTTAAGGCTATAGAACTAGCACTGATGGCTTAGGAATAGTGTTCAATGTACTTGTCGAAAAGAGCAGGGGATTTCCTAGTACATTGAAGCTTTACATGGTGCAGTACATATACAGCGTCGGTCCTCCTTTACAAAAATGCATGGCAATGCGTTAAGATTTGCTTCAAGTCGTGGTCTATTGTTACGGTGAATAGGTGAAATACTCCCTGCAACATTACATCACACAAGTATGTATAGTGCGTGCTTGTGGCCCTTTTTCTAGTGGGTGTAACGACCCGTGTAAAACAGGGCGCAGGTCCAACGTTTGGGGAAAAAAGCAGGCATGACAAGTAAGTTAGGGTGACCGTCCTTTGAACTAGGCTTTGCCAGCCATTGGCAATGTTCTTTGTATTTTTTTAAGGGAAGTACTGAGATGACCACGGTACAATGAACCTGTATATACTGTACATGGTTTTTACCTTCGCCGAGAAGGTTATGCAGAGGGTAGCGTTTGTCTGTCTGTTTGTTTGTTTGTAGTGGCACAGCATAACTCGAGAATGCCTTGATGGATTGTTTTGATATTTGGTATGTTGGTAGGTTTTGATGAGACCTAAAAACGATCAGATTTTGGGCCCCCTAGCGGCTTCTTACGTTACTGCAGCGGAACTTCCTGTTTTGATAACTCGTGTTCCGGACATGCTATGGAACTTTTTTTTGAGTGGTAGATAGATCTTTGGACAGAGAGTAAGTGGTGTGGGTTTGGCCCCCCTAGCGGCTTTTTTGGAACTGCAGGAGCAGGTTTTGCGTCTGACTTTGAAAGGGAATAACTCAAGGGCTTGATGGATGGTAATGATTTTTGGTAGGTAGATAGCTTGAGTGATGATGTCCATGATTAGACACTTCCTATGCAAATCAGTATCTAATTTGCATAATTAATGAGGAAAGTTTATACATCCACCAAATTCCATGATAGGACTCTAAAACATGTGACATATGTAACTGAGGAAGAGAGAAATATTAATTGGTAAGAACTATGCAAATGAAGACCTCATTTGCATAATTAATGAGAAAATACTATAACAAGATGGCCTTGATGGATGGTCATCATTTTTGGTATGTGGATAGCTTGTGTGATGCTTAGTATGATTGGACAATAATTATGCAAATCAGATTCTAATTTGCATACTTAATAAGGTAACTTTAAAAATCCGCTTTGTTCCATGATATGACAATTCAAATTGTAACTGAGGAAGAGAGGACTGTTAATAGATAGAAAATATGCAAATGTGGACCTAATTTGCATACTTAATGAGTAACTTGTATTATTCCACACTGGCAAATGACGGCAATTTCATACATTTAATACTTTTTTTGTGGCATCGGGAAGTTATGTGAATGTTAACATTGTTGAATCAAATTATGTTAATAAGGGCCTCTTGTGCATAATTGATGATAGATATTAGCATAACCGTAGGCTCATAATTTGTTAAGCTGATACTTTGGACATGTTATATTTCATGACAATCAACTGGTATGATTTATTATTGATGAGAAACACTCCTAATACGTCAGTCATAAAGGTTAAAATCATTTCGCGAAGGTATGAGGTCGTGGAACTCTAGTTTTTCAATTACATCGTAGTTATTTGTAGAATGCGCATATTTCTGGTCTAGTTCTATGGAACTTACATGGTACCTACGCATGTCTGCGTTTAGTGAGCATTCTAAAAGAAGGTGTATTCATCTTCTATCATTGTCACAGAATGTACACATTCTATCATTTGGTGGAGTCTAAGCGTGTTGGACCTCTCAACTTCAATTAGCAGTGGATGATCGCTGATCACCAGCTAGTCATGGCTCGACGATAATTGAAATTTTGTATATCTAGAGGTTTTCTTGTTCACATGTAACCTTAATAATCGTTAACACAGGTCGATCGGGCCCATGGACAGGGTTCTCCTGACCCAATCCGTGTGACAGTGGAAAAGCAGGACCCACACCAGCCACCAGGCCACCTTCCCTGGACACGAAAGGTTTGTCATTGCTTACTGATCTTAGCAACAGTACGAGGATAGTTAATAAAGATTTCACCTGGCAAACGTATTGTTCTTGTAGGAGGCTGAAATCTACAGTTACTGTAATATGTATTTCTATAGGTTACATTTTCAATTCTGAAATTTTAGTAGTCTATCTTTTACAGGTGCTAGGATGGAAGATTACTAAGTAATTGAGTCAGTTGAATTCATAAAAAATGTCATGTACGAGAAATGAAAATTTGGCGCAGATATTAATATTATGATACCTGATTGCTGGAAAGTTTTCTTCCTCAAAGTGTGCGGACATTAGTCTTCAAAATTAAAAACATTGCTGACTGCTCTCAATCCATTATCTCACCTCCCTCTATCCCAGGAACTGTAAAAGACATGTTAGCTATAGAGATATGTATTATGATATATATTATATTTCAGCCTCCTACATAAGCTAAAAGTGTGTTGGAGTGATTCGTTATTAAACCGCCACCATACAATGTGCTGTGTAGTCCAGTGGTTATCGGCCACTCTGGAGCGAGAGGCCGTGAGTTCGAATCCTGGCTGTGTCGTTCAACATGCACTCTATTACTGGAAAAAGTCGCAGTCTTTAGGACATAGTCTACTGTTATTTGCGCTTGTTGAAAAGGGCTTTGGGAATTTTCCCCGTATAAAGAACATACAAATACTGCACATAGCGTCTGTCTTCTCTGTCACGGCCAGTGAAAGATTAGCTCATCTTTGAGCTCATGCAGGCTAAACTACTTCGCCATCAACTTTCACTTTCACAAAATGCTTCATATCTACTTTTTTAACCTTATATTTCTAGAATCTGATTAGATGTTAGCTTGATGTCAATTTCTATCTGATTACAATAAAACCTTGTACTTTCTACCTTAGCCTCTCTTTTCCGGTTACTATCCAGGCATTAAACAATGCAAGTCAGGCAGGTATTTTAGACGAATGAATACTGCAAAGACTGGTCTTACCCTCCTAACGCTAGCTTGTGACAATGAGAGTACCTTCTTTTTTTTGCATTGCTGTAGAAGTGTCTGGCGGGGGCAACCGGGCACAGATCATCACCTTTGGGGACGAGTCGGGGGCTGGAAAACTGCGCCGCGCACGTGGCGTTGTAATCTCCCCCGACAGCATGGTATGGGTGGCTGATCGGTACAAAACGCACCTCCAAGTGTACAGCTTAGAGGGTGTTTACCTGTGCCAGTTCCCAACCGGTGCACCAGGGCTAGGGTACCCATCAAAGAGGCCATCTGATGTGTCCATCGACGATTATGGCCATCTGTGGGTCCTGATGATTGGGTACCCTGCCAGCCCTGACTCCGTGGTACAGTTCAGTAGGGATGGCCATCTCAAAGCCAGCTTTGACCTACCTGACACTGTGCCACGGGGGGTGCTCCGCGGAATGGCCATGGACTTGCGCAATAACCACGTGTTCGTCACATGGTCTGGCGGTTACGGTGGTGGTGTGCAAGCCTTCGGTAACGATGGGAAAGTTCTGTGGGATGTCAGTTCACCGCAGCGGATGAAGAGGCCAATGAACGTCGCCGTTGACGGGAAAGGCAACATCTTCGTGTCAGACGTCTACGCTCACCTCATCTATATTTACGACGAGACCGGACAGTACGTGTCTAAGTTCGGGGGACAGGGACGGAGTGGTGGACGCCTGAATCGTCCCCGAGGCATCTGTGCGGACAGGTCCATTCATGGCGGACTCAGACAACGACCGCGTAGTGATGTACACAGACCGGGGCAGGTATGTTCGCCACATCACTGTCCCTGCTGAATCCCCAACGGGGGTTGCAGTTGGCCCGGGGGGACAGTTGGTTGTGATCAATGAAAAAACAATCACTGTCTTCCCCCGCTACTGATAATGATGTGCAAGGATGGCCCTAAATGTATCGGTTGGATAAGTGTAGCAGTTTGATGATGGCCCTACCTATTGTTTGATGATGACAATACCTATTTCTAGATCTTAATTCTCAGCTACGAGAGTTTTTAAAAAAACAATTACCCTGGCTCATTTCCGTGTTTGTAGGGGGCTGTAATTCCACTTGCACCAACAATTAACATCTTTATTGGCCGCATACCTATCATCATTTCTGAACTCTGAAATTTTTTCGTTTTTACAGCTGCTAGGATGAAGTTAAGTGTGATAGTTGAGCCAGTGCATGCATGTCACCATGGACCTGAATATTTGGTGTAAATTATCATAAACCGAGAGAAATTAGATTTGGCACACTTATTAGTCTTTTGAAATAAGACGTGTGCAAAGTTTCGTTCCACTTGGTTTTTGGGAATATAGTCTGTAAAAGGCTTTTAATGAACACGCACCGTAGTCAGTACCCCAAAGATCGTTCTGAATTTACCTGAGCTCCACTATCGCACCTCACTTTATTCTAGAAGACGATTAACTGAAAGTGGGTCGGGGAGATTCATTATTGAACAGCTCTCGTACTGGGGAGGGGTCACCAAATGGACTTTCCAATGCAGCAAATGGTTGAGTCCTGCAAAAACAATCACTTTACAAACACAATTACCGGCATTTCAAACCTCAAATCTTTAATTTACTTACACTGCAAGGTTGAATGTGCCAGGTTTGTTTAGGTAAAATAAACAGGTTAACTCCGGCATTTTAAAGAGCTACAGCCATAAGATTTAAATGAGATCAGGACCCAACCTGAGAGAAAGTTGGACGAAAAGTTTAGTTTTGTTGATAATGAATTCTACCAACACAGATGAACTTTCATGCTAAGCAGAGAGAAAGTATTCAGCAGGGGTCAATCAGAGGTGAAATATGGCAGTATCACATATTTTGGCCACACATGACAAAGTTTTACAAATTTTGTATAGATTTTCAAAATTCATATTCTTCTTCCCTCCCTAGCAGAAAACTGGATCTTTCTGAGCAAAATTTGAACAGGAGAAAAATTATCTGAAATATAGATAAAAAGCACTTCCCTGCCCAACTGAAATGGTGGTGCCTCTCCTACTGTATATAGAAGAACTGGAGGCTTGACGAGGATGAACGTTTGCTTCAACATAGTGGAAATGTGTAGCAATTTTTGAAAGTGATCATATGTTTACTTTAAAGTACGTGAGATGTTTATTATTGAAGAGAAAAGTATGGATCTTATTAACTGTATAGATCTGTAGAAAAATCAACTAGTCAAACAAGAATGATAGTTTCGTGTTGGCTCCTACACCAGGCTTTCCAAAGATATTTTCTTAATGTTTTGTCTTCAACCAAATTGCTTAAAACTTCTATATCCAGTTTTTTTTTTAAGTGCATGTAATGTTCACCATTGAAGTAAATACATGGATTGGTTAGTATGTTGATTATCATAATGTATTTAGTGGTAGTTGTGTTTTCATATTTTGTTATCAGGGATACCTGAAAAACAGGCCTAGGCTTGCCATTTTAGTGTATTCACTGTGACATATTATTATTGAATAAATGAATAGAATAAGATATGCTCAACCACACCTCATCCCGAATCCTAGAAGTGAATTTTCAAAACAAAAGGAGTTGCATGCGGCTTGCTATTGAAAGGCGCAGACTGTAAATGAAATGCCTTCTTAGAACAACATGAATATTGAATGTATCGAAGTCGTTTGATGGGATCAAAGAACTCTCCACTGCGTAGTTTGCAGGGTTCTCTCCATGAATTTCCTGGCTAAGGCCTAGGAAAAATGTTTCGTTTTCATGTTACCCGACCGACCCTAGCAAAAAAAAACTGGCGAACACATCCCATATTTTACCTCTAGCAAGGGACATGAAATGTTTGATCTGATATCTGAGTGATTAAAATGCAAAATAGAATCGAAAAAGTCATGCAAATATTCTTACAGAATATCTTTATCTGTTAAGAGATCAAAACTTAGTTGATGTAGGGGTGTGTAGTATACGTAGACATTAAACTTCTTTGTTAAGATGATTGATAAACGTTTGCTTGTACAATGTATATCTATACAATTACAGCATAATGTTGAAAATACCAGTTCCTTAATGCAATCAAGTCTTACATTGGTGAATGGTATTTGTTGAATCGCTTTGACCGAAATGTTTTTTTTTAATTAAAAAAAGAGACCAAAAATGTCGTTAAACACGGTGGTTGTATAAGTAGAAGTGACACCAGTGATGTAACGTTAACCACGATAATATAAACGGTTGTGAAAGTGAACTAAATTTGGGAGTTGTAACGTCAGAGGTAGCACTTTTGTGGTAGGCCTAAGATTTTAGTGAACTAGTAGTTACCGACTTGGTATGTGATATGCTATGCTGTCAGACTAGCTTCACTTTTTGTACTTCTTGGATACATGAATAATATATTGTCTGGCTGTGATACCATGTTTTGACGCTTGTTTTTAATTTTCCACACTCATCTTGTTTTCGTCCCGCCCTTGTATTCAACATTTAGATTCTTTGACTTTGAAATTTACGTTGGTATTCTCCAACATCAGTATCAGTCCAGAACAGAACATAACATATACAAACAGAACCTTCCGCTGATGTACCACGGGAAGCCGCTAGGTTTTTTTTTAGTAGACGGCAGCACTGGGTCTCCTGACATTGTAAGTTTAACTTGCAATTTGTGCAAATGATTTCAGTCACTTGTAAGAAAAACGTCCATTGTTCAAATGCTATCCATGACGAAGTTTGCTCTGTGGTTTCAGCTGTTGGTCAGTTGTCCAATTAAATAAACTAATAGCTTAACTGAATTTTAAGCATCAAAGTTAAAATTTAATTGACAGAAGTAAACATGAAGGAATGCATTGCATATCGATATCACATACGAATATGTTCAGATGATGATTTCAGATGGACAGAGCGATCAGTACTTAGAAAGTTAACTCAAGTAAAATCATAGTCTGTGTTACACAAATTCTAGTCGTCAAGGGCTCAATGGGCTCCTTCTTATGCTTGCAATTGGGTGAGAGAGTCGCTAGGAGCGCGATTCAATATGGCTGCAGCTGGGTAATGTACTAGTATCTCATGTTCCTAATAGCTGTTTGGGGTCTCCTGTATGATACTAACAGCATATCGTTAGAATGAACTAGAGTTCCACGAACACATTATCTTCGCCAAATAATCAAGGCTTATTGTGGAGAGTGATTAATATTTACATGCTTATCACCCCCTGCAAACTTCATCATACACCATACCGTTTGAAAGTTATGATGGGGGGGGGGGGGAGAATGATTCCAGTCTAGATAGGGATAAAGCTCATTTGGTGGTACAGGACTAGTATATGTGTATAGTGTGCTGATATATGTTATAACTGGTCATCAAAAAAATTGAAAGTTATGATTAGATGGTACAGTCAATATATATGAATAGAATAAATCTTTATTCCATATCATACACATTTTGCAAGACAAAGTACATGTTACTTTTCCATACGGTGCTAGGTAATACCTAGCAGTGTACTCTCTGAGCAGAGGAGTTGGTCCGGCTGGTTATTCACATGTTTTTAGGTGTTTTGTAAGGCTTTCTATTTTGTTCCCTTCCCGTTATGTCTCCAACCGTGTGTTTGACAAAAATGCAGAAACTGAACACTTTAAAAACCAACCGGACCCACACATCTGTTTGAATTGTAGTGAGACTGCCCCATTTGTTTATTTATGTACACCATCTGTTTATTTACACTTCTAGGCAAGGCCTTCTGCTGGCCTGTTTCGGGAACACTGTCACACGCCCCATTATGGAATGTAATGGATTTACAATTATCCTTACTAATTATACAGATTAGTTCATGTTTTCTATGATTAACCATCGATTGTGTAAAGCACCATCTGAGCTCTCTACATACAAAACTTCACGACAATCTCTTCACCCCTTCTCAAGTAATACGTGTCCGAATGTCAAAACAAAAACACCCACTGCAGTTCTAAACAAGCCACTAGGAGGCCCAAACTTACGGAACTTACTTCTTGTGGCATGAACTATCTACCACACAAATATCATGACCATAGCTCTTTCAGAAAATATGCCACTAAATTTTGAAGCTCCCCTGTAGTACCTTAGGTACTTGCTAGAAGGCCCATTATCGAACTTGACCTTCCTTTCCGTAAACCCTACCCATCCACTTAATATCATACAGATCCATCAACAGCTTCTTGAGTTATGTTGTCCACAAGAATTGCACATCCACACAAAGCCCGCTGCAGTACCGACGGAAAATGCCAGGAGAACCATTTTTGAACTTGATCTCTGTTTCCACAACATCCGAAATGACGAATGCAATCCCTTACAACATGTCCGAGCTGGAGTCGACCCCTAGAATCAAACTCGGGCCCTAGGATCCACGGAATTTGACCCAGATGGCGAAGCATTGGGTTGCGTTACCGCTTACGCCACGGGGACATGTTAAAAAAGCACAAAAAAGACTTTCTTGAAGTGTAGAAAATTGCGTCGTTTTAGGAAATGACGTAATGTAATGCAGAACTTGTAATCATTCGCAAATTATCGCAATGTTTTTGTAGGGGCCTACCAACGCTCGTTCTCTCACGATGGCTTCAAACTCTCCAGTAGGGCATTCAACTCAGCTTTAGTCAACGGACGTGGTCGGTACGGTAACAACAAGGCTCCGCTAAGAACGTTCTCTGTGACTCCCGGTGGAGATGTTGGATTCCGGATCATCCACGTCGGTCCGGATTATCCGTTCCGGTTTTTCGTCGATCAACACGAATTGACAGTCACCGCCAGCGACGGGTTCGACCTGATACCACGCATTGTGCAGTCTGTCATCATATATCCGGGAGAAAGCTATGACGTTACGATTAACGGAACCTTACCGCCGGATCTGTACTGGATCCGGGCAGAGACCCCCCGTGCTGGACACTGTACAAAATGTTATCCGTACGATGAAGTCAACGTCGTTCTGGATGACGTCATTCAAGAAGTACGGGCAATTCTTGCATACCAAGGATTTACGGCCGACAGAGATCCTACCACAACTAAACGGAACTGCAGCGAAGAGAAGCCGTGCTATGTCTTCAATTGTCCATTTGCTGGGTACCCAGAAAACACGAACACACGATGCATCAGTGTCGCAGACTCCCAAGTTTATTCGTCAGAAGATGCTGAAGAATCCAAGTTCACTGTCAAAGACGACGAAGAGTCCCATAACACGAAAGACCTGGGCGTCACGGAGATATTCTTAAACTTCAACTTCATCATCGGGTCTTCGGTAAACGGCCATCGGTTCGTCGGTCTGACTACCCCGCTTCACCAGAACAACACGGAGGCGACGGTACCGTGTGACGAGGAACAATGTCTTCGGAACGGATGTCGGTACACACATATCATAGGTGGGATAGATCTAAAGCGTCTTGCAATGTAAATAAATGGATGCATTATGATGAGACTTAACTTCACATGACCAACCCTGAAGAAAATTAGTAAGTCCCAATTTCTTTCATTGTTGTCATGTAAAGTTTAGTTTTCTTTCAAATGTCATTTACCAACATATGCTAAAAGGATATATATCTTCCCTAATATCCATGTGACCGTTTACAAAATTATCCAGTCACTTGTCTGTTAAAGTAACTGTTATCCTGGATATCTAACCTTCATCGCCATACAGCCATAAGGAGATTTCAAGAAATTCCTTCTGGCAAAAATCTGGATAGTGGGAATGTTATCTCATTCCTTCACCATAAGAGGATTTCTTGACTGTCCTTCTGCTGAATAATCCCAATTATTCAGCAGAAGTATTCATTTATCCCTTGAAATCAATTTTTGACGCACTTTTATGATTGTACATTATATTTTGATTCATCGACAGCACTACGATGTCTGATTAATTGAAATTACTGTCATGAATCTACAGTCGGTCCATCTCCCTAGCTATTGATCTATTTAAGAGTTTGCAATTGGTTGAACCCATTTTACTGCATGCATTGTAGTGAGGTTGAGGATTGTAGCTGTAGATGTTCTGATCTTTTCATTTGGGATATTGCTTAATCCCACTGAAAATTAAATCCCTGCATTGTATACATTTATTCCAGTACGGAAGTTGATAGACTGCAAGCTAGACGCTTAGTAAAGAAATCAGACCCTTCGTCTACCTGTACTCACCCTGCTAATGTGCCTTTCAAGAAATACAGTGATAAACTGAACTTGATATACCAGTCAGACACTGTATCCCAAATTTTACTCTATGTTTCGCCGTAAGGGGTGAATTAGGAGAATTCCAATTGATCGTTGACAGTAAGAGTGACTAATTTACCTACTGACAGGGTTATGTATAAATGCCAGGATTATCAAAAAAACACACGACACTTCAATCGAAGAAGACCATGACTAGGCTACTGACGTTCAGGACATTATCATACTATGTAGACATGTTTGACGTAGCCCCGCAGTCAATGCTGACCATTTTTGAAATACATTTCAAGAATGTCTGAAAGACACGATTCTCCCTGTCGTGAGTTCTTTGAGGGAGCCATTTAGGAATATCAGTAAACTCCACACATGTATAAAATCAAAGAACTTCGGTAAGGAACAATATCTTACATCAATTCATCATAAACCGTTTGTAAAAAGCATAACTAAACTGAAAATCAGCGCATATTGTCTAGAAATTGAAAAGGATCGACACCACAACACACCAGGCACTCAGAGACTGTGTCCCACATGTATGAAGATATTGAAGATAAGTCTGTTATCCTCTGTCGATGACGTTGACCAGTGTTCTCACCGCAAAAGCGCCACCTACATCGGCTACTTATAGCGGTGAGAAGCAATGCCCCAGTCAGAAGCTCTGAAGAAGGTGTCTGATAGATATCGAAACGTTTGCAGGTGAGATCAATACCCGGTTGTGTACAAAGAATCTCCCATATCCTATATTCTACCAACCTGATGAAATTTATTTCGTGAGGTCTAAATAGCCTTTTTTTTTACTTCTCAGACATCCCGTACAACTGGACCGTCCAACACGATGGCTCCGCTCAGTGTGACGCTCAGTGTGACGCACCACTCCGTCCACATCCACGGACACGCCTTCCAGGTCGTAGGTATGGGATACCCGAGCTACGATAGGACCACAGGTACTGGCATACGCATGCCCGTAGCCAGGATTTAGATTGGGGGGTTTCTTTATAATGTTTGAGGGACCAGCGAGGGCCGTAGCGCGAGACGAGAAGAGGGTCCGGGGGTATGCCCTCCCGGACAAATTTCCACCTTGAAAAAAAAACCTTCGACGTTAAAAATTGGACCCTGGAGCGTTTAAAATCTTAGAAATTGAACATTTTGAAAGGGCATTTCCTGTGTTTTTGAGAGAATTTCAGACGAAAAGTTAGGGACAAAGTTTTTTCTAGGATTCTAGCCTCTGTGGCGTTGCTGGTGATACAAATAAGTCCGCCTTGAAAAAAATCATTGAACGTTAAAAAGTGGACTTTCAAGCCTGTGAAAGTGGACCTTCAAGCCTGTGTGGGGTTCTTCCGAACCATCCCGACCCCCCCCCCCCCTAATACCCCCCCCCCCGGCTACGGGCATGATACACATTTACGGTCTTAGAACATATAGTCATATCTAGCCTGGAGTCAAGCCTTCTTAGCTTTAGTTCAAGCTCCGCTCCCCGTTCTTGCGAAGAGCGGAGCTTGGGCAGCGGACTAAAGCTAAGAAGGCTGGGCTCAAGGCTAAGTCATATCATAACCTCTTTTTGCAGGCTTCTTGTCCGGCGACGGCGTTTATTTCGGGGGGGGGGGGGTAGACTGATTTATGATTTTCAACAAGTCGGGGCCAGGTACTTTTGCTGGAGAAATATATTTGCCGGGTCTGGAACCTGGTCCCGGTATGTTGAAAAGAACGAATCAGCGCCAGAAATCCTGCAGAGGAGGCTAGTCATACTATTACTTTTACAATGGAGCCTTGCGTATTACTATGGGAAGTATATAGGAAGATCTAGAAATTTTGGAGTTCTTGCACAAAACTTAAACTGATACTACTTTTATGATTCTGGCTGTCGTTCTTCTTAAGGTTATCACCTTTCTTATGACAACAGAACTGAGTCAGCTTACGGATGTGATTTATGTGGCAGAGACTGCCATTCTCGTATAGAGCTGTTTAGCCATAGTCGATGCTGTAGGGCTGTTGTGAATTAGGATTTTACCATGGTCAATACTGACCGACGGAGGCTATATATATGACAATGCTGGTAACAGCACCTTCTTCGCTAGGTGGCGTTGTTGCATGAAGAATGTGGTTCCAAATATAGCGTAGTTATAAAAAATAAGAGCAAATATGGCACATATTGTCTAATCTCAAAGCAGATCCACAACGGGCGCGAAAATCGTATATGCTAGCCAGAGAAGGTCCAGTCAGCCAGAGAGGGTCCAATCAGCCCGTAAGCTGATTGGACCCTCTCTGGCTGACTGGACCTTCTCTGGCTAGCATATACGATTTTCGCGCCCCGTGTAGATCTGCTTGGAGATCACATATTGTCTATTTCCTATATATGGGTTATAGATAGTAAATACTAACAAAAAAACAGCACCTAATATGTGAATGACTTGATCAGCTTGGTAATTTATTAGAAAAGAATTTTTTTATAATACAACCTCAAAGACATCAACCTCATTTTCCAAGACAGAAATCGGTAACTTACTAACTGTATTACAAAGGAAGAAATACTAAACAATAAGAGGTGAAAGCACAACCCTTTATGAAGAAAAGAAACGATAAGGTCAAAATAAAAAAGTCTTTGCAAATTATAATACTGTGTTCTCAACCAAACAGGACACTTCTTGCAGCCTAATGCTGACATACAATGCACGAACGATCTGTGCACCGGCGCCACCTGGCGAGATGGACCACCGACGCTTAACCTGAAAAACCCACCGATGAAAGACACCGTTTTGGTCCCAGTCAATGGATACATTGTCGTTAGATTCAGGTAATCACATATATATACATTGATTGAAGAGTTGTCCTTTTGAAAAAAACAGACGCAGAGCAAAGTATGTCGTCTCCTCTCCGGGATTAGTTTTTGTAGCATTGACGCTTCCAGTAAGAATATTTTGTCACTTGTTTTTTTTGTCGACAAGGGAACCAGCTGTTTGGCGTAATCATTGTTATGATAAATAATTAAAATTAAAAAAGCAAACAAATGCATTCCGCTAACAAAATTTTAGTAAACAATGTTGCAATTTAGGTAGCGTGATTATGACTTACAATTATTCAGTATCCGCGATATTGAAACGTTTTTACATGTCCGATGATGTTTGAACTTATTGGCGGTCAATTTACTATGACGACGAATTTATATTTATCCGAATATTAATCTAACGTCTTTGTTTTCACGTGTATGTCTTAAATTATACAGAACCAGAAGATAATCGTATGTACCATTTCTATAGGTCTGACAACCCCGGATACTGGCTCCTGCACTGTCAGAATGACCAGCACATGAACGAGGGGATGGCGCTCGTGCTGCGGGAGGCGGCAGACCGACACCCTTCCCCGCCCGAGGGGTTCCCGAGGTGCGGGGATTTCACATGGAGCTCCGCGGAGAACGAGCACGCCCTGGGAGGGGAAGGTTTGTTTGTTTGTTTGTTTGTTTGTCTGTCTGTCTGTCTGTCTGTTTGTGTGTTTGTTTGTTTGTTTATTTATTTATTTATCTATCTATTTAAGGAAACCCAAGCACTATTAGGGTCCAAAAAACTTGGATATTGATAGTCAATTCATTTAGTAATTTTTGTACATGATTAGTGTGACAACACTAACTAGAGTTCCACGACCTCATACCTTCGCCAAATGATTTTAACCTTTATGACTGACGTATTAGGAGTGTTTCTCATCAATCATAAATCATACCAGTTGATTGTTCTGAAAATATAACATGTCCAAAGTATGAGCTTAACAAATTTATCATCAATTATGCAAAGGAGGCCCTTATTAGCATAATTTGATTCAACGATGTTCACATTCACATAACGTCCCGATGCCACAAAAAAGGATTAAATGTATGAAATTGCCGTCTTTTGCCAGTGTGGAATAATAGAAGTTACTCATCAAGTATGCAAATAAGGCCCACATTTGCATATTTTCTATCTATCAACAGTCCTCTCCTCCTCAGTAACAATTTGAATTGTCATATCATGGAACAAATTAATCTGCCCAGGGCAGATAATGCGCCTTGAAAATGACTAAAATTCATAGGGATGAAAATTCTGCTTTCGTTGGTTCTGGTAACCCCCTAGCACACCCTCTTAACTTCAACGCTTCCTCTTCAACTTTTTGTCTGTAAAACTATGAAAGCTTTGCTATGTGGAAATATAAAAGTTATCTCCATATCTTTATCAGAATTCCAACAGTAGGCATCGAAAGTTCAGTATTTTTCAGCCATAAATAACCCGATTTCGGAGGGTCTCGGAGGGGGGTCCCAGATCTCCATAACGAAAAATAGCTGGAGGGTTTTAATTATATGGCTGTTCATAGTTCAACATACCTATCACACATACAAAGTATGAGCCGATTTGGCCGACCCCCATCTTCCCAACTATGCCTGGTTTTGCCTGGTTCTCTCGTGCAATGACTCTTAATTAACACAGATTTCGAAAACACGATTGCTGGACGGTTAGAACAATTAGATAAACATTCCCATAATTTGCTAGATTTTTCTTTTACTGCAAAATAAGTTTTAGACGGCATACAACAATTCAATCTGGTTTGGGGTTCTTGCTCGAGATTAAGTCAACAAAACAAGGAAAGGTACAGATTGTAGACTCTGCTGGACTTTTGAGGGTTCTTTGTGCGACATCGCACTACGAGAAAAAAGTGTCATCAGGAGAGGCGAAAACGATCAGGAAGGTTACCAATAGCCACGGCCGTGTCATTGTGGTCAATTACAACAACTTCACTTCATCACGTACCGTCCTACCCTGTCTGTTCCGTTTGTAGGCTTTGCTATATACACTGGAATGAAAGATTTTGAATTTGATATATGTGCTGGATTGAAAGCTTTTCAAGACGATCACGCGCTACGACACCTCTGTTCTAAGGAAATGCGCGAATTTGAAGCGCATTGCTTCTTATCTTACGATCCTAGGCTTTCCTGTGCTTATCAGATTAGTGACATTGTGAGATTGATTTTGTTGATATGAATGACCTACTTGCTTTACCTAATGTTCTTCGCCCTTCTAAGGTTATAGCAAAGGCGTTTCGGAGCATATATGAGCTTACACTTGGAGTCCAGGGTGAAAATGGACATAAGCCGGCCATGCGTATTTCAAAACGTCTTCAATTTGCAGAGAACTTAGATTAGATGTATATCGTTGTTTCAAAGTCACCTTTTTATTGTAAAATATGTTACAACTATATGTTTACTTTATCAAAATTAATAATACAATTTCTAAGTTAAAAAAAATAGTGTAAGGACAATCCCTAGAGTTTCAAAACTCGTAGTTTGTTTTTGTGTACAGCTGCTAAACAGTGTGAACAGAAACTAGTGACTTAACTTATATGTCACGTTTCCGATCGCCTCACAAATTAGACGGATGTCTACAAATCCTTAACGACCTCCCTCATTGGCTCTCATATTTACTCCTTAGTTGTTCCTTATTCCCTGCCTCATTCGTCACTGCTATATCGTATGGTGGGTGACGTGCGAACGACTACCCAATACCGTTTCTATCCAGTTTGTGAAAAGACAGAAAAATTAAGTTATCTTCGGAGTTTACTTCACTACTTCTTAAAAAGTCGTAATTCATCCATATCATTGATTATTTCTTAAAGGGCATTTCTTTAATGATCTGTTTATATCAAACCTTCGAAATCATTTTACAAGAATTTCGTAAGTCTTTGGTGTAGAACAGGACATGGCCGATCATCTAATATTTTTCTCTACCCTTCTTTTGTGCTGAAGATTTTACCAACAGGGGCACATTTATCACGCTTTATCCAATCAATCAATTTGACAAGAAAATCACCTAGAACCTTATTGAGAAGCATTTTTAAGGACTTCGCATTTGTATCAGGTCTGATGTAGTGTCATTTGTTAATTCCTATGCGCTGTTCGGTGTGCCAGGCTTGTCTAGCGTTCGTTTTTACCTGACCTTACCTCAACATCCACCCAAACTGACAGGAAAAGACAATAGTAAATGAAATAGAAAACCAAACAGTTTAATTGATAAAGATGTAAGAATGTTACTTCTTAACAGTCGAAGTGCCACCTGAAGTTGCTCACATGATAGATATAGCTAGTTGACAGCACGTCGGCAGAACGTACTGCATATACGGCAATTAGCCTTCTATTTGAACCTAGTATACTATTAGCTTCCAAATCCCTTTTTTTTTCTTTGGTCAATGTTGCATCGTTGCATAAGATATGTCATTAGACACAACTATAAGAACCTATCAACGAGATTTTAACCATAAATACGCAAACACCACCTTAAACCCTTACGTTTGTTTGTTTTATTTAGATTTCCATTAGTGTATACAATCCTACAGTATTCTTCCTGGAGTCCATCTACATTATATACAATTAAATCAATTACAAAAACAAAACTTACACAATTGTTAAACGGTTAATTAAAGATGAAATGTTATAAACTCAATTTTAAGTGCGAGAGGTCAGCGGTCAACTGAAATAACGGAAAACATGATTTGGCTATTATTTTATATGTCCTGCCGACGTGCTCTAACTGACCCATATTTTACAAGGTGACCATGGAAGTCACCCATCACGTGTTTACGTCTTAGTTTACATGGTACTTTTAATTGAAATTTGTTGACCACCGCTGTTGAGGATGAAGAGGCAACGGAAGCTTGAATGTAACAATCCCCACAGTGCAAAAAAGGGAAATATTTAACCGAATTTATTGCTTTATCATTAGAAAAAATACAGAAACTAGTGATTAGCCCCACTCGATTATAAAACTGCATCAAAAACGTTTACTAACCCTTATTGTATTTCATTAGTAATTAGGATGTTAACTTTTATTCTATACTTGGATTATGTTAAACAATTCTTGTCATACGTTGTACCACGTACAATCATCGTGCAATGAAGTTCTTCTTATCAAAGGCATACATGATATAATTATGTTTTTACAAGCCTTGGACTGATGTTCCAAAGGTGATGAAGTGTGTGATACGGACAAGAATACGAGAACTTCAAAGCCACAGACATCATTGATTTTGTATACATTTATTACAATTACAAGCAAACATACAACTATCAGTTGATGCAACGCTGGTAACTCATTACAACATCAATATCAACTATGTAACACTTGTCACTGATCACAGCATCAATATCATTTATGTAACTCTTGTCACTGATTACAATTTCACTTGTCACTGATAACAATATCAATGCTATTTATCTAACACTTGTCACTGATTACAATATCAATATTATCTATGTGATTCTTGTCGCTGATTACAACATCAATATCATTTATGTAACACTTGTTACTGATTACAATATCACTTCTCACTGATAACAATATCAATAGCATATATGTGATACTGGTCATTGATTACAACATCAATATCATTTATTTAACACTTATCACTGATTACAACATCACTTGTCATTGATTACCATATCAATTATGTGATACTTGTCACTGATTACAACATCAAGATCATTTATGTAACACTTCTCATTGATTACAACATCAATATAGACCATGTATCACTTTTTACTAATAACATCAATATCATTTATGTAACGCTTGTCACTAATTATGATAGCAATATCATTTATGTAACACTTGTCACTGATTACAACATCAATATCATTCATTTAACACTTGTCACTGATTACAATATCACTTGTCACTGATTACAATATCACTTGTCACTGATTACAACATCACTTGTCACTGAATACAATATCAATACCATTTATGTGATACTTGTCATGGATGACCATATCAATATCATTTACGTGATATTTGTCACTGATTACAACATCAAGATCATATATGTAACAGTTTTACTGATTACAACATCAATATCGTCCATGTAACACTTTGCACTGATTAGAACATCAAGATCATTTTTGTAACAATTGTCACCGATAACAACATCAATATTATTCATGTAGCACTCGTCACTGATTACAACATTAATATCAGTTGAGTATCCTAAACAATAACCAAAAGTAAGTAAAGGAAAACTTTTCCATTCTCTTGGTTCCATCTCAGTATATCTGCCCTCTGGTTGCAAATGGGTTAGAACCTAGACTGGTACAGATTAGATACAAATAAAGATCCATTTGAAATCCTAGGCCTTGCTTATTTGATTATATGGCATATAGATCGCACTCCTCTAAGAACAAAAAAACAACTTATTCGAGTGTGCGGCTATTTTTCACTCTCTCAACATTTTATCAGGTGTGGATTTTAGTGTTTGCATGACATTCTTTACATTTGTCCCCTTATTTGGACTTTTGTGCTTGTTAAGTACCAAAGTAAAATGTTTTTCTGACTCGATCTCTTTTCGATTCGGACCTTATCGTTGTCTATTAAATGACTGGTTCTGAAATATGGATTCCTGTCAACGGAATAAACACATGGAATTTGAAACTTAGCCCTCTCAGAAACTAGGTCATGATGTGCACCATGTGTTTTTGATCATGTCCTTTAAAAGAGGTCTCTTTACATTTTGACCACTGAACATCATTATAATAATTAGCATGAATGATGAATCAGACTCATAATTGGTTAATTATATTTTTTACTTCCCTGATATTTATTTCTAAAATGCAACCTATATCATGACTTCCAGAATATCATGTCGACTGTATAGTATAGATAGTAGTTTGGTTATAATCAATGGATTTAATGTTGTACATGTGTGTATTGGCTTTTAGATGTAACAGTATTTTAAAACGACAATGTTGAATAGATGGTTTTGTGACTATAAGTGCAATTTTTTTGTGAATAAATACGATTCGTACGATGTATGTCACAATAGACGCAATTCAGTCTGCTAATGTAGTACTCCAAGTTCTGTTGATTAATAAAACCATTTGATTAATTGGTTGATTGGTTGATTGATTGATTGATTAGTTGATTGATTGATTGATTGATTGACAGAGTTGTTTGGTAGGGGCATATGTTGTTGAAGTAAAGCCTTCCGTCCACTCTCTGCCATGACGGGTCCTTGTGAAATTATTTTACCGGGTTGGGGAGCTCAAATCCCAGGTTCATCTTATGATTATAGTATTATTATGATTATAGTACTTCAATTAAAGATAGAACTGCTGTATGCTTTGAAAGTTGGATTTTCTATGCTCATCTGCTTACGATTAATAAGAAGCCCGCCTTTAGAACAATTCAAGATTTTCAACGTATGACCTACTTAATGGAACAGCCACATAGCAATGAAACAAGAAGTCAGGTCCACACCTGATAAAGTGTTTTCATGAGGTCAAAGACTGCCGAATTTGGTGATACCAAAATAATGTCAATTTTGTTTAGAAAACCTTACAACATAAAAATTTAAAAAATATTGATGGAGGTATTGACATCAATTTCGATAGATACAATGTGTAATGTACACGTATGGTATTAAAAGTCCACTACTTAAGAGGTTCCGTCTGTAAAAACCAAGCGTAAGGTGGCCAAAGTTTAAAAAAAATGAATTTTCTTAAATTTTGTGTGGTTGTAGGGCCTAATTGGCTCAATATCTCATTATAGAGCGCAAATTTAATGATTTTTGGCACAGCTCTAGCTGATACTATTTTTAAATATAATTGTAAAGAAGAAAGGGTTCTCGATAGGGCGGGCCACAGTTAGTCTCCAAGCAGACCTACGGGTTGGCAAAGACCGTATCCAAAAGGCAGAAGGAGTTTTTATAGCCAACCCAAGTCTCATAGCCAACCCAAGTCTCCTTCTGCCTGTTGGATACGGTCTTTGCCAACCCGTAGGTCTGCTTGGAGACTAGGCCACAGTGACCAAAAGACGTAGCTATTGTTCCCATTGTAGCAGAATTGCAACTACAGAATTGTAGGTGAAATAAACATATGTAACTTGGTTATTGAGATAAAAATGACTTTTCTATTAACTTTTCTATTCTACAAGAAATCTGTCCTGCACTTACAAAAGTAGTTTGTAACAGTTGACTACTGGTTGCCATGGCAATTGCCATCTTTGTTATTAATGTTGGATTTTTACATTGTTGTAGGAGGAAAACATCCATAGCTTGGCTGTATATGTAAAAAAATGATACCTGTAGTTTTTTTTATGTTATTTTTCTGTAAACGAGGCAAAAGCTCGCATGCTTATGATGTACGATCCGCTTATCTTCGTGGAATCGATGACAACACCAGGCTGTCGAATTGATTAAAAAAAACAAAAACGGTGGCGAATCGTAGAGGAACGGTAGTCTCCAAGCAGACCGACGGGTTGGCAAAGACCGTATCCAACAGGCAGAAGGAGTTTTTATAGTCAACCCAAGTCTCATAGCCAACCCAAGGTCTGCCATAACTCAAACAGGGCGGAGCATTTCTATTCAATAAAGGTGTCGCTGCCCCTCCTCGTTGTAATGCTAACAGCCGTACGAATGTCCGGGGTACTAATCTTTTTATGACCGATTTCTGGGACAAGCGCAGCCACCCGCGCACGTCCCAGTGGGAGGTTCGCGCCTTGTTAGTCCTCACAATAGTACAGTGTTTCCTTCACCCATGTTACCCATCGGTGATGTTTGAGGCATCATCAGAACCATTCTTACAAAAACACAAAAACATTCGTTGGGAATGTTTACTGTTTCAGGTTCAAGCCAACACTCGGACCGCCCCCCACCCCCTTGCATGTAACGTTAGTTGCAAGCGGCACGTGCCGTCGGAGTTAAACCTTATAAGCTAAACCTTTCTTTTGCGAAACAAAACACGCCACGAAGTAAATTATACTCTAGATATTGCTATAAAAACTCCTTCTGCAAGTTGGATACGGTCTTTGCAGCCGTTGGGTCTCAGTTGGAGACTAGACAGGCCGACCTGGCGCGGCCCTGCACGCCCGTGCGGGCGGAGAGTAATCAACTCATAAACACAAGCAGTTTGAATAGGTAACAATTAGATGTTAATAGCCTTTGTTCAGACCGACTTGTGGCAGACCTTGGGTTGGCTATGAGACTTGGGTTGGCTATAAAAACTCATTCTGCCTGTTGGATACGGTCTTTGCCAACCCGTAGGTCTGCTTGGAGACTAGAGGAACGGGCCAGTTTTGGGACTGTATAAGCGGGATTACGATGTTTGTTTCGCCCGGGATCAAATTGCGCCTGAATATGGTTACCGCCAACTGTTGTGTGTCGGCTGCAGTATGATGACCTCCGCCGGGGGTCAAATCAAAATGAACAGGCAAACTTAAGCTCTTTTTCACATATTTTGCATATTGTGTCCTAAAGTCAAACATATTCAATCCTCGTAATTTCCTTGAGCACCCTGCTACAAATTTTCAGGCGTTGAACCTGCTCACTTCAAGGTCCTTAACCATTTAAATCCCCATAGGCGAAAAACTGTGTTCTGCTGCCTTAATGACGCGATCTTCAATGTTCGGTCCCCATTTGCAAAGATCAAACTTCAGTAGAGTAGTTTTCATGTAGTTCACGGTTCCAGGTTTCTTGTGATGATTTCCGCTTGTTCATGGCAAACTCTGTATCCGGCTGTGAATGTAGAACAGCATGGTGTTAAGATTGAAGAGTTAAAATAAAGATTTTCTCGTGAAGATTTTAAGATATCCAACATCACTCTGTGTCTGTCTGTCTCTCTCTCTCTCTCTCTCTCTCTCTCTATATATATATATATATATAGAGAGAGAGAGAGAGATAGATAGATAGAGAGATAGATAGATAGATAGATAGATAGATAGATAGATAGATATAGGTAGATACATAGAATGAGCGAGGGAGAGAGAGATAGAGAGAGAGACAGAGAGAGAAAGGGAAAGAATATATCAAGTAATCTGACTACAAGCACCGTTTCTACAAACTACAGCAAACCATTGCATCCAGGTCCTTAGGGATATTCTATTCTCCAATATTCTATATGCTACTCTACTCAGTATTTCAACCACATTCGACTCAGACAAATACTATACTTTGCTTTCATTGGTTAATTTTGGCGTCTTTTACCTCACAGAAGCACGACGTAGGCCCACAAACACGCGCCCCCTGCATGCCCACAGAGAACGTGTTGTGGTAATCTGGGAACCCAGGGGAAGAGAACGGATCGTGGTCGCCGGGGATCCCAGGGGCACTGGACTGGCAGGCATCACCCATCTGGCAAAAAAAAACATGCAACATGCTGACTTGACAGGCATGCTTTATGAATCATTGACATTGTAACACAAAGAAACTCTCAGTGATAAGACGCAGCTGCACTACGTTAAATTTAACGCGTGCAGATGCAGAAATCATATAGCATATCACAATTTCGTTCCTGTGTAAATATCAAACTATATTTTTTTCTTTCTCCCTAATTCTACACAATGCTTGAAAACAACTCATAGTGAAGCGCCTGGCACACATTCAGGACCATTCCTCGACTTTGCTTCCGACCACTTCCGAACAAATACAAGAACCGGAAGTAGCCTAGAATCCATCTCATTCTAGCCCCAGTTTACTCCTTTGGTCGCATTCAAACAGAACATGCATGGCTTTCCTGACTTTTCAACAACTATAGCCAGCTAACGCAGAAAAATTTTAAAGGTCACATGGCTTGCAGGAGACCTCGCCCCCAAGGTCCAACCACAGATGACCCTACTCACAACTAACTCCCATTCATTGTCTGAAGGAGGTCGGTGGACATGGTCGGCTATGTGTGTCTGAGCCTTGATGTTAGATACTAGCAGTTAAAGGCATGATAAACTGGTTTAGTATGATATGTCGAATATGGTCAAAATAATCCACTGAGTAAGCAAAAGTGTTGTTAAATTTATAACTAAAATGAATTATTTTCTATTAACCTTACGAGAGTTTGCGGTAATGCGTGCGTCATAAGACCAAAACAAACAAAGAAAGTAAAGTTTTTGTACCGTCTGTGTCTTTCGCTTGCAGCAGTGCATCCAAATGACCTCAATCGCCACATAGATGATCGGTAGCACTACTCCAGCGCCAACGATGATGAAGATTCCGTAAAAGTTGTCCAGTCCCAGTTGATCCGCATCCGTTCGTTCTATATCCCCCCCGTCCAACGCGCAGCCAACTGTCGGCCACCTGACGTTACGAAATTTGTCTATCTTCCCCTCTTCTTTCAGCTTCAGGATACTGAAGATTACAAGGAGAACAACATCAATATAATGTGAAATTATTCATTTATTATTTAGGCCATTTATTGATTTGTTTAATGGATTACATCCTCTGGACACCCCTAAACTGTTGCGAACGTGCAAAGAAAATCAAGCTGGGCAATAAAAAGTGCTGCCTGAACAAATGATTGAACATAATGATTTTTTGTTTTTGTTTTTTTAGGATCTTTCTTTTTGACTTTGTCATTGACTTTGACATTGACTTTGACATTCTATGACATTTGTATCCGTTTTTTATATTTTTTCCATTTTCGGCATATATTTACACATTTCACTTCTTGAAATATTAACAGTATGGTCACAAATAATTTTTTTTTTCAAATCTAACGGACGAGAATACATTCGAGCGCAAATTTCATCAAGAAACCGATTCAGCGTAGCCTTACGTGTGTCAAAACTAGTGAAATAACTTCATTTTCCGTACGCCAATTTGATAGGTGATACACAATCACTCCTCGAACACCACAATTTCAATGTTATACTCTATGTTACTAATAAGTGACTGTAGATAGCGTACACTAATGATAGCTTATGTGACAGCTTGTTCCCGTGCTTGGTTGCTAACCCATATCCAAGTTGGCGGAAAGGCTTGCCGACCATCATCAATTCACAGTTCTCGTCTGTCATGGTGAGGTACTCCAACATTGGCGTATCATACATGAAGGCAAATTCACCCTGCCAACGGAGAAAAAATACATATTGCCAAGAATCTAAGTGAAGCATGGTAATACTATAACATTTGGCTCGCATCTGAGGCGTCGCAAAAACAACTGAAATAAATAAGTGCATAATACGTATACGTGTGCGCAGGCTACCTCTACAACACAGCATCAATAGTACATACATATCAACAACGTTTATTCGATACTCTTTGATGTAGGACTATTTCAGCCATAGGCAGTGATAATACACAAGTTTTTTGACCCGTCTGAACAACAGTTGGACATGCATTGTTGTTTTGTTCTGCTCACCTTCTTAACTTGCTTTATCCCTTCCGCGACTTTGCTAACCATCGTTTTCCTTGTGTTCATGTAGTTCCACATCTGTCCATAGACTGTACCTGTGGCTGAATACACAACACAACATTTTTTTTGTCAGTCTGCGCTTCTGCGGCCCATACCATTATACTGCGTTGCCTTCCTGCTTCTCTATACTGTAGCCATTATGACGGACACACAGGCAAACACACATTTAAACAGACACACAGAAATCAAAACCTCCGTAGTAGATGATAACCTACTTTGTTGATCATGGAAGAAGGCGTAGGTGCTACCGCCCTTCGGGATGCCATATTGGATTTTTGTTTGCACGACCAGATCGTCCATGAATCTTATCGGCTGCTCCAGTCTCCTGACCGTGAGGAAGGCCGTGAGGTTGGCGGAGTAGGTTGATATGACGATGAGGCCGAACAGCCACCAGGCGCCTGCTAAAATACGGTTCGGGGTTGACCTCGGCTGAGGCTCTACACCTGTAGGATATATCGATATGATCACCTTTATTGTACATCATTGCGCTTTTAGACTAGGTACAGAAAACAACCACAAAGGTGTAGAGCATAAATAATGCCAGGACTTCAGATACTCAATATAAAACTTTTGGTTCTAAAACTACAAAGGTTCTGCTTCTCCTCGTCTCTTGGCGATGTTGAATGTATAGGATGGAATGGGTTTACATGTATTTAAAACAGGATCTGCAAAAGCATATGAAACATATATTTTTGAGTAATAGCTTTAACCCAAACTAGACTGGGGGGGGGGGCTAAAAGTGCCCGCGCCAACTTTGACATCACATACCTGCCGAAATACATATACTAGGAGTACAAAATTTGGTGAATTTTCCTGACATTAAGTTGGCAACAATATTACGATAATAGTATAAGTTTACCTTATTTCGTGTTGCCATGGCAACGGGTTTCTGACAGGCATTTTATGCAAAAATCACTATTTTTTTAAACAATGATATTTCTTATGTTTTCTTGCTCAACCACACTAGTTTTCTTCCATGTATATCATCATATGTAATCAGATGTAACTTTCATGATTCAATATTCATAAACTATGCTAATTTGATGACGTCATCGGTCAAAATCCAAGATGGCGGACCATTACATTATTTTACCAGAAACATTTAGATTAACGTTTCTAGTCTACTTTCAGTGTTTTGTTGGGTCATAAATGGAATAAAAGTATTTTTGAAAATTTCAAAATGGCTGATCCAAAATGGCGGATCTCAATGGGTCGCTAACAACACGTAACGTAATATTACGACGTCATTTTGACGTCAACGTAGTTACCACTAACCTAATATGTCTTGGTTTACCTTAAAATCAATAATGCACACTACTTTGTTTAATACCTTGAGATATTACGGGAATTCCCTATTTAACCAATAAAATCACATTAATGACGTCATAATTACGTCATATTACGTCATAACATCACCAAAATTACAGGAATTATAAAACTTGACCTGAACATCACTCCCTACAAAATTGGTGATCATACATCATACCGTTCGGAAGTTATGAGGGGTGGGCCAAATGAGCGCCCCCCACCCACCCCCAGATATCCCCAAAAAGCCCAGTTTAGATAGGGTTAATTATATGTATAGTGAGGAAGCTTTGATTTTATATCTTGACAAAAATAGTTATGATCTGCAACAATGTGGGCTTTATGTTCTACTTTACGTATATTTGTAGTATGGTGATGGTAGTTCTTTGTCATGACTTTGGAATTTTAAGAGCGTCTTCATCATTAGAAGTAGATTTTTATTATTTAGGGCCCCTCTCACTGGGATGTAACTTGTTGGCGACAGTCGCACAGTTGTCAAGTAGTTGCCACGCGGTTTCCAATGAACGCCAATTCGTCTCCTGCGGTGGCGATTTTTTTTGCCAGTTAAAACAAAATCGCAAGTGTTGACTGGACGCGAACAAGTTGCCAACTAATTGCCAACTAGCTGTGAACTAGTTTCCAATATTGGCCCCCTATTAATCATTAGTCGCTAATAGGTCCCCTTCAGTCGCCAAAAAGTGTCATTTATTTTGGAAAAAGGCAGTTTCAATGTTTTTTGCCCTAATAAATCTATAAACATATCATCACACATACATGATACAAAACACATAATCAAGTGAAAATGGTATATCGTTCGTGTCAGTTCGTTTAAAGTAGTCTATTGTTATGCTTATATTTCATAATATGTTTATCATGTTGTGCCGGGTATCATAAGTGAATATCCTTTTAACACCGTTTATCTTTTTGGCGAAGCTTTAGGAGCGAGCTTAATAGTATATTTTACACCCGTTTTGCAAGAATTCCAAGAATTGTACAGGAACACGTCCGCACAAACTCCGTGTACGCCCGCCTGTCACTCTATACCTTGTTAGTACGGTCTGACATCCCGGCACGAAGGTCGATGACAGATTACCTACTTACGTACGTGGTGTCCGATTCCGTACTAGTGTGCACTGTAGTGGGAGCGTGTCAGTGAGTTCTCGAGGCACCGAATCTAGTATTCTAGCTTTGATAAGGGGTTTCAACCCACCTCAGTTGATCTATTATCACAAGGACTTGCTGAACTCCATGCCTCCCTAAAAAAACCTCTGTGGACACCAAAATATGAGGAGCTCCAAGCATATATAGCATGGCAAAGTTTTTTTATAACGGATCGATAAAGAACTTGGAAAAACAACAGAAACACCTCAAAAACACAACGTACAGAGCCAAAACCATCCTAGAAGCCCCAGGAAAACAAATTTCTAAACGTCTGGCCTAGATTCTCACTCCACCTATCCAAAAACGGCAGAGAAAGGACACTACAAAGGGAGTGTGCTCCGGCCTTTCGATATCTGTCGAGTAACTTATGGTACCTTTCTCTATCTACTTTGCAGACGCCTTTCTGATTTCTAAGTGCTTTTTGAACAAATATCATGGCAGAACTAAGATTGTTACGTTGTTAATTTCTTTATAGTGAAGTTAAATCAACCCAGACACCTTCGCCATGGCAATGATTTTTAATTGCCACACTTATTTGATGTGTTTTAGTCCTTTCACATTGCATTGATTTTTGATTAAGTTCAAACACTGCGGTTTCCGATACCCTGCTCAGCAGGGCTTCATTTGCAAATGTGTCGCATTCAGTGTGCCAAGTCGTCGCCACTTTAAGTCGCCAACTTGTTCCATTCAAATGAGAGGAGGTCTTAAGATCGCATGATCGTTTGAACAATTGAACTAGGGAATGCCAAAATTACTCTCATTAAAATGTGATGCTGCAAAAGATGTTGAAGATTATTTTGCATCATTGGTGGAAAGATAATAGGCATTTTAAGTTACCTAATTGGCATTTTAATTTATAGCCTCAGAATCTAGCGGCGTTTTCCAAATGAAAACCTTTTTTTAGGTCAACATGACCCATCGCATTGACACGTTATTAGCCATTGAAAAAATGTTGTCTTTCCGGTTTTAGTCATGACAACAACAAAAATTTGTTTTGTTTATTTCGGTCGAAAAATACCTACCGAATTATCAAAATACCGAGGTAACAAGATGCTTGTTTACTAACCCTTTCTCACAAGTGACGCGTATGAAAACCAAGTGCTGTTTCTCAGGTCAAAATCGGCATCATTTTCGCGCCGTGATTGATCCACGAGATTCAACTTGACTCTGACGCGACTTAGGAGATTCAGCTCAACCGCTACCACGACGATGGAGGCCACGACACCGATCCAAACCGTCATTTTGAACGGTAGGATGAACGCAAACAGCTCTCGCATGCCTTCCTTCGGCCTGGAAGAGAAAAAAAAAAGAACAAATATAGCGATAGTTATAGTAATAGTCATACTTGGAAAGCACCGTATATTGTGTAACAGTGGCTGTGTACATATAGAATCGTCGTATTCCGTATAGCCCGAGGTCGCGGCCCTCCCGCGGGTTGGATAGCCGCACGGCCGAAGGCCGGTGGGCGATGCGACCCGCGAAAGTGCCAGGACCGAGGGTAATGTGGAATACGCCGTATGTATTTCATCTATGTCATACCCACCCCCGAAAAACACATTTTAATGCGAAATGCGCCTGAAGTTCAGAGATATTGTACCCTCAAAAAAAATCGTAACAACGTCGATTCCAACCTCCAAATCCGGTATTCAAATTTTAGACAGCGGGCAATCGGCGCACTTGAAATACATTCTGAATATTCTATGGAAAATTAAAGATGGCGGACCCAAAATGATGGATATCTAAAAGATATATGACTTCATTTATGAAGTCATTTTGACCTCAGTGCTGTTGATATTGACAACAAAAGTCTTAGCAGACAGTGATATACTGTTTACCATTTCCTCTAAGAAATAAGCTACAGAACCTCCCAGTCGGTCACTCTGACCGCCTCATGTCTCTTCGGCATTTCCGTAAAGAATTACTGCATGCAGGGATCTGAAGGTGAGGACCTCAAAAGTGCCCCCCCCCCCGCCTCGTCCCAGGATGACCAAAAAGCCCGGTACGAATCGCGTTAAGGCGTGCATAAACATTGAATTTCGTTCAGTTATATAAAGCTGTTTTCTTTAATGCTGTTTTTTTAACAATTGTAAGCGGCCTAAACTTACACTTTATCCCTCATCCGACCGTATGGGATCCGTTTGGACCCAAGGCGTATATTTGTATGTGCCATGTCAACATTTTTAATCGGAGAAAAAATCTTTCCATTACTTTGTTTGTGTACATTTCTTGCAACTTTTTAGACTGAGATTATCCCATTTGTAGTATGAGTTATCCTCTAAAGTTTGTGTGTGATCCGGTGGGGTCCAAATTGACCCCCTGATGATATTGCATTGTATATTACAGAATATCAAAAAAGAATTCCAATCCAAAAGCAGACATTTCTTACCATTGCTTTTACACTTAAACCAAGTCAGAATTTACCAGTGGATTAATAGAAAAAACAGCAATCACAAAAAAGGAAACGTTCTATGTGTAGAAAATTAACAATCGTATACAATGTCATTTAGGTGGCAGACTATGACACATGATTTAATAATAAATAAAAAAGTTTTCAGTTATATATTCTAACTTTCTTATTCAATAACATGTTCATGCCATAAGTATGGTTTTATAATCGTTTCAATTGTTTCGTAAAGTAATAAAACACCTATACTGTTATACTGTTGAAATAAGGGGAGTAACATTGATTTGTAGAGGAAAATGCGGGTTCTTCTCAATGTTTGCATAAATTATGATAATGAGCTATTGTTATTGACACCAGAACTTGTCATAATTCCCATAATGAATTATTGAAACAGTATATGCATACTGATTACAAAAAGAACTACCGGAAATATGTTTTTTTAACAAAAGGGAACG
Source organism: Branchiostoma lanceolatum (assembly GCF_035083965.1). Lineage (NCBI taxonomy): Eukaryota > Metazoa > Chordata > Leptocardii > Amphioxiformes > Branchiostomatidae > Branchiostoma > Branchiostoma lanceolatum. The sequence goes on along the minus strand of NC_089722.1, from coordinate 31,670,014 downwards.
GGGTTCGGTTGGACCCGATGCGGCCAGATTCGTCACAAAAATGTATCGGTCGGATTATAGCTTATGTTAGTGAACATAGTTTTTTTTCATTGGTCGACTACAACGACTTTACGACATTTGTGCAATATGTAGGTTTCAGAAAGTATACAACAACTGGCATGCCTTTGAGGTGAAGGAAAACTTCATATCATTTTACATTTTGATGTACTAAATTTTGTCTCATTTAGAAAGGGATATTGCTCACTTTTTCATTATCAAGCCAGTCCCATAGTCCATGTACTGGGATGTAAAGTCGACAACTTTCTCCCGTTTGGAACTGATGGTCATTGCAGCTAGAGCGATGTCAGCGCGCTGTCAGGTGAAGAGAAAAGCGTAGTCAGGAAATCTGTCAGCTGTAAATAATATTAAAACTGACAAAAAACTACATCGTGGCTAACATAACATCGGAACAGCACTGGACAAGCAAGGAACTCTACGCTGATCTCCCAAAAGTGTCAGACAAGATACAGGTCAGATGTTTAAAGTTTGCCGGACACAACCTTAGAAACAGCAAGGAAATAGTCTCCGACTTAGTGCTATGTTCCCCAGCAAAATTGGAGAAGAAGACAAGGAAGACCACCCCAAACATACTTAGATGTACTAAATAGAGACACTAGTAGTAGTATACAGGCTGATGGCATTGGGAAGGCTATGAAGGACAAAAATTTCTGGGCGGCCATGGTGGTTCGGATGACAGATGGAGAACTTCATAATACCCATTTATAACAGAAAAAGTTCGATTGACAGTTTGCCTTGCACTGCTTCCAAAGAAGAAATCAAACCCCAAAGGGCTAGTTTGTATTCCGCCGTAGTTCTTATAGAATAGTCGCTGCACTGGCATGGGTTCTGAACTGGCTGCTATGTTCACAGTGACGTCATCGGCAGTCATAATTGTATTATCTTGCAACAAAAACATATATTCTAAAAAATAATTTTTTTAAGGTGTGATGTTCGGTAAAAATCAATCGGTGTTTGTTTGGCGCCTACTTTCATACGGAGTAAGAATACTATTAGTTGTTAAACATTATCAGAAAATGTTGTAGTATTTTAGGTGACATAAAACTTTAATTCAACTCAAGGTTATACAGGGTTGGAGCGTCGTATTGTCGTAACGGACAGGGTATTTTGCCCTGAGGTCTTGGGTTCGAATGTCTAACATGCCACTGATGACTTGTGACTTTGTAAAGTTGTCCTTACATGACTTTCCTCACTTCACCAAGGTGTAAACGTGGGTACATAACTTCGGTTGGAAAGGTAATAATTGAAAAAAAATTCAATTTGTTTCGTTTCAATGCATCCTCATACAAGGGGCCACCGGCTATACGTCACCATCTGAAATGACGAATGCAGTCCCTTATAACATGTCCAAGCTTGAGTCGACCCCAATGATCAAACTCGGGCCCTAGGATCCACGGAATTTGATCCAGATGGCGAATCAGCGGGGTTGCGTTCAGGCTTGCGCCACGGAACATGAAACCTTTACTTCAAATTTCTAATACGAAATGTCAAAAGTAGATCTCTTACCCCAAATACGAGTTCCCCCACCATACCGGACCACGTCCCGTCATCTTTCTCCGCTCCGTACTGGCCGTCCTCCGGCTCGTACAGTTCATAGGTAAAGTCTAGTTGTTCCGCTAGGGCGTTGATAAGATCAATACAGAACCCTACGTACCGATAACCCCCTGACTCGCTCTTCTCTTTCATTGTGAAAGGAGCCTCCTGCAGCAGAGAGAATTGAAGAAAGACTGATTGCAGCTGCGGAGTATGGAGACCACTGTGGCAGCAGAACACAGTGGACATCGTTCTCATTTAAAGCCATCGGATTCTTCCCCGGGGCAAGTCGTAAAGAAAGTGTTCCTACTGTGACTTGTCCAGCAGCTTGAATGGTGGATTGACCCCATAACCACATAAATTCATAAAAAACAGCTATCCCAGAACAATGGGCAAGGACAGATTACCATTATACTGGTAAAGAAATTCAAAAACCTGTACTGGTTTTAGGAACATTATCAAACCATGCAGAATGGCTCAGGTAACTGTAAGAAAGTTACATAATCCAAGGAGGTTTCAATCAGATAAGATCCTTTGGATAATCCAGATAATACAGATTAATTCTACAACTTTCAGGTTTTGGAAAATCAACCTTGTTCCAATTTTCAAATCAACCCTGACAATGTACTGTCAGAGTATCTAACTGTATCTACATTTCCAACTTGAAAATGTCTTTCCCACATTGACTTAAGTAATTGTGTGTCTAGAAATATGACTTGTAATTTTGCCGTCTACTTGTAGTCTAAGAAACCAGTATAGACTAGGGCTCTGTAGAACTGTACACAAAACTGCCAGTCACTGTCTCAAACTAAATCACAAGCCATTGTTGTCATTACTTTATTTCTAGGCAAAGTGTCCTTGATGTGTAGCCAAACTTTAATTTCTGACGTCTGTTGTTATTTCAAACATAAGTTGAAGAATAAGTTGTATTTGGTAAACTGTCTCAGGCAGGACTCCACTGATGTGCGCTGCACGGTTGCCAGTAGCATACTGAAGCCTATAGTTTACATTATCCAGCCTTTATATCTGGGGTCTTTAAATGTACACATTTTTAAAACTTCCGTTACCGTTTGATGTAAGACGTTCCTGACATTAAGATTTGCCACATATAAGATGCCAAACTGTCGTTTCTATGACGACTTAAAACTTTTATAGGTTTTAACAAAGACAGTTTATTACCTTATATGTGGCATATCTTAATGTCAAAGAACGTCTCACTTCAAACGGTAACAGAATTCGAAGTTACATAATGGGTACATTTAAGTGAGAACGAGCGTGGATCGGACTAGTACTACTAGTCCTGCGGGGCGATGATCAAGGTAATAAACTAATTCAACATCATCTGTTCTTTCATAAATATTCACATGTACATAGAAACTACACTTTACAATACTGATACTGAAGCTTCTGATGTTGATATCATTAAAAAGAGGTTTGTTTTCAAAAACACAAATTGGAGTAAGATAATTTTACCTACCAGTACAGTCACAACTCGGAAATGTTCCTTGCCACCTAGGTCAAATGACGTATTCGATCCAAATTTGGAAGAGGTTTGCCCTTCCATTCGCGATGTCACTGGAAGCGCTGTTGTGGCTTGCGGGGAAAAAGAAAGAAAGACACAACAGTAAGTTTATATAGGTTAGACATATACAGGTATTACAGCACTTGAGTAAAATTCAATCTCTACAAAGGGATAAGATTAGGAGATAACTTCCGGGCGTTTTCAGTATCCATCAATCTTCTTCAGCGTCACTAGAATAAAATAACGAATCAATACTGGTACAAGTTTGCTATGGTGTTGTCTTACCATAGAAACGATACCTACATGATTTACGTTTAAAATACATTTGCATACGATCCCTAGGAGTTAGTGACTTTTACATATTCAAACAAGTTAGATGCACTAGTATTGATTCGTTCTGCCAGTTAATTCAAGTGACACTGAAGAAGAGTGATGGATGTCACTCGAAACGTTCTGAAGTAATATTCAGATCTTTTCCAGTTGTAGAGATTAAATTTCCTCGAATAAACAACAGCACGACGTCGTCGGTGCAAAACATGCTGCTACTTATTCTCCAAGCAGAGGCTTCGAGAGGGGTAGTTTTGTCCGGGATTTTAACGTTCCTCTCCTCTCACCTCTGCAAGATATCGGAAGGCATCAAGCCTTTTAAATCTAATCACTTTGACACATAAAGGCCATTTTGAAAGTAGGTGCTAAGTCTGCCAAGGGATTCTAGTGTTTCTGCCCTTGCGCCACAGGTGTTTCCGGTCTGCCGGTCCAGAAACGCAGTGACCCACTGTACATACTTTGGGAAAAGAAAATGGTCGTTTAGAACTACTGTAGACAGTTCAATGTAACAGTATAACGCCTACTTTGATTCCTTAAAAACATTTATCATCATGTGTGGAATGTTTACATTATGTTATGATGCTTTCAATCTGGCGGGAGCCATTCAAACTGAGTGTAGAGGAGACAGCAGGGTGTCCGCCCAGCTGGCTGCACACTCCCCCAAGTTACCGGAGCCGCGCTAATCCCCGGGCAGTAAAACTCTTTGCCTAACGATAAATTAATGGTACAAAGGGAGGGGCAGCCACACCGATTCTGAAAGAACAGCCCCGCCCTTATGCGTTCTGAGGCAGAGGTGAGAGGAGAGGAACGTTAAAATCCCGGACAAAACTACCCCTCTCGATCGAAGCCTCTGCTTGGAGAATACCTTTATGAGCCCTGCAGTACGAATAACACTTTAAACGCCGCCACTGTTACACTCATTGCACAAAATGCCCAATTGTAATCAACGTACCCTAATTAGCGGGAATGGGTGATAAGTGTCAAACCTGTGTTTACTGTATGATTGACATGCTTAGTCGTTATCATCTTTAACATCCATGCAGTAAAGAATTGTATATGAAGGGATATGATGTAACTGATTTTAATTTGTATCTATTGTGAAAATTGGTGCGTCAGAACTAGAACGGCATAAGTTGCAAATGACGAAAGAGCCCTGAACAATGGCGGACGTATCTAAAACAAGAGAGGACTTGAATTTGGGGTATATTTAAAAAAATATAGAAGACTTTTCAATTTTAAGTTCAGCCTCCTTTAATTGTTCAATACAAACCGCATCTTGTCCTTGTTTTCTCCTTTTATTAGAGAACGTTTCCAGGCCAGAAACAATCAATTTTGTCTGTTTTGGATTACGGCATGTCCAGACATTGCAACACCGGTATCAATTAAGTCATTGTATAAAGAAGAAGAGTATTTATCCATTAGCAACATCAAACACAGAGTTGCTACTACTAAACTCCGGGTTAGCTGTCATAAATTACATGTCGAAAAAGGAAGGCACAACCGCACGCCTCAACAACCTAGACTTTGTCAATTTTGTAATTTAAATCGAGTAGAAGATGAGCAACATTACGTCCTAGATTGTAAATTATACGATAGCGAAAGAAGTGTACTTTTTAACTCAAAGAAAATAAAACCATATTTCGAACATCTTAATGCAACAGACAAATTCATATTTTTATTACGCCTGGATAATCCTTGTATAAGAAATATTGTCTGTTCATACATTTATACATGTACAAAGAAGCGAGAAGAAGTCGACGCAACTGGACTAGCTAAGTTTGATAATACGTTTGTCTACTCTGTATGTGTACAGCTTGTATTGTTGTATTTATGTCCTTGTATGTTCCATGTGTTAAGTTAGACGACCTGTACCTAGCCCCTCGGGGCATGAATGCACAATAAAGGCCTTTCATTCATTCATTCATTCATTCATTCATTCATTCATTAATAGTTGCATATATTATCCTGTTTTACTATCAAGGGTTAATGACCTGCTCCGATGTATATATGGTGTCATAACGCCTGGTCATGTGCTATAACCACCGAATAAAACCACCGAGTGAGCGAAGCATTCATAACTTTATTGATTCGATTATTGAACTCTAAATACATGTCAACGTCCTCAGCATAGCTTAATAGCGCATTTTAGAAATGTGTAGTACATATAACAAAATCTAACTTAAAGCAACTAGTACTATACAATTACAATGGGAAAGAAAAAGTCGTTCACAATTACAACACTTATCTTACAGAATTACATCCTACGTATGTGTATAAATACACAAGAAATACAGTCTCATAGATGAAATAAGAGATACAAGATAAAAACTTATCATACAAGGAATTAAAGAAACAAAATACAGGAATTCTCACCGTACAAGCAATTAGAGAAGAAACACGGTTTATCAACATGCTGTAAACTAGGTGAGTCGACATTGGAAGATGAATGTATCTCATTGATGAGTTAAGTATGGAACGGGGCTGTTTCTATGGCGGTTTATTTTGCTAATGGATTACAAGTTGGTGGGCACCTTTTAGATTTCTAGCGTGAATTTCCCAACGGGTTGGGGGTAATCAACTCCTGAAAGTAGGATTACTAAGTAGAGATTTTGCGAAACGATGGCTAAGGTTTTTCCTCCTGTTCTCTAAGGTGGGGAGGCATGAATTTGTAAGAACATTTATGCCAAGTTTCATGCTTTCACCATAATTTGAACAATATTTTGCACCAATCGCCTAGGCTATAGGGCTTTGTTATAACACGTGTATTTTGGGGCCGAGAATAATCGTTAGGGCACGTGCACGTTTTTCTATTCGCTCTATCTTCATGGAATGTTGCGCCGTGATACTCTAGGCAGGTACAGCATACTCTAAAGTGGGCCGTATGTAGCCTTGGTAAAATTCACGGAGGTCTTAGATTGGTAGTCCAAACCGTCTGAATTCTTTTTGCCAAAAAAGTCGTGAGTTTTCCTTTTGTGTAATGATGTCAACATGCTTATCCCAACTTAGGTCACGGGAGTGCCATAGGCCACGTATGCGTGCTGTTTCGGTGTATTCTAGGGGCGTATTCTTAAGTGAACTTGCTGCGGTGGGTGGTAGTCTTTCATAACCGAAATCGATAATTACCTGCATTTTTGACCGTTTAGCTCATTCATTGGAGAAAAAAGACGTAGAGAAAAAAGCAATTTATTTGGCCTGGAGTAGTCACCTCTAAGTCGCGAACAATTGCCGTCGTTTAATGATGCTGTGTTACCATACCTCAAGAAATTGAAAGTACGAATACAAAGTTGTACAAGTCATTGTAACCATGGGCGCCTTCCGGTGCGTAATCAAATATAGGTTTGATCTGTAAACATCGGGAAAATATTCAACATATACACAATTTACATCGGAATATTTTGTCAAATCACATGACTTTAGATCTTGTGTAAGTGCAAATCACATAAATTTTACATGTCAAAATTTGTGAGGTGATGTCAATCTTTTCATATTTTGTATTTTCGTGAACATCACACAAACTTTATATTTATCGGCATGTCGGCTGTCTTCACAATTTTTTTTTTACATTTTGTAGCCGAACGCATTTCACATAACTTTAAAATGAAGTTTAGTTTGTAAGTTTATAAGATTTGATTCAATTTAACATTATTTCACATTTTCATTGAAGACATGCTTTACATAAAAATCACATAGGTATAGTCGGTGAAAAAAATGCACGGGCAGTCACATAATTTCACATTATCGGTCAACGTACAGCCAGCGTCACATTTAGATAACATGTTTTTATATTTCAAATTTGGTTCTTCTGTACCATTTAAGAAAAATGTGATAATAAAACAAAACAAAGCATAAAGCTCAGGTAGTTTCAGTATTACGCTTCAGAAATGTGGCATGGATGTTATGATTATTTTAAGTCATTATCTGTCAACTTATGTGATAAAATATAATGCGTTTGGATCCGGACCTCAAATGTTTCACAACTCAACTCAGCTCAACATTAGATCACATTTCCCTCGTCATTATTTCTATATTTATGCACCTGATTTTAAAATGGGGTGGTTAAAAGTACATGAAAGGACCAGAAACAGATTTTTAGGGAATAACACGAAAGCGAATCGGACAACTGCAAACCTCCGTAATAGTAACAAAGTGCACATTTAGTTGTTGCCTGGAAAGCTAAGATTGCGGTCAATGGTTCCTACATAACGCCACCAACCCAGTCTGACATTGACGTCTGAACTATCTGCTATATGTTGTGGACTAAAATTGTACTTGTTGTTTGTTTGTATTGCATACAAGGTAAACCGCCACATGCTGTAACACACCAGATCTATTTGATCCAGTCATACTGGGATGGACCCCTACTCTTCATGATAATGGTGGTGTGTCTGTCCTAAAACATAAGCTCCCCGTTTATAGTCTTCAACTTCTGAAATAGCTTAAAAACTACATCTTGTCTGGATACTTTGTCATTATGATAAAACGCTTACACCATATCTTTGGCTTTCACTTGAGATTAAATTTGTATCTGTATCTGTATAGCCGGTATAACCGCCCTTCGGCGTAACACGCCAGCTTCGCAATTGTGCTATGTATTTGTTTTCATTCAATTGGTATGAGCTAATTACATATCGTTCAATTCCATTTTCATTGATACATGAATGGAGAGATGGAAGCATTGATAAATTAATTTTTTCGAGTATTTTACTAACATGTCATTTCACGCCACTGGAATTAAAACCACTCTCACCTACATGTTATTTTTGATCTTAGAGGCACCATTCAGTTATAATGAGATACATTTTATCTGTGAATGTCCCAATTTGAAGCCGAAAGAAACAGATTATTCACGAAAGTATCTTAAATCTCTGAAAGCTTTCCTATAATACTCATATTCCTTTTGAAATCATCCAACCCACTCATAATCGAAAGTGTTGAGCTTTTTATTTTCCACTGCTTTCAAAGAAGAAATCAAACCTCACATTAGTACCGTACATATAGAAACTCATTGTAGACTAGCAATATAGTATGATCTTGTATCACATTGATGCCTTATACTAGTATTTTACTTTGTGTTTGTACCTCGACATTGTTGTCAACATTTGCCTACGGGCATGAATTTGCAATAAACTTACTATAATGTCGGTAGACCATTTTACATTGATGTGTGTCAACTTGGTTAATGCTTAGGATCTTGGATGTGTCAGGAAGTTGAATTTATTAAGCAGTTATTATTGGTCTATTGTACCGAGGTCCCCGAGGCATGATGTTATTCATCACGAAGCGTTTCAGAAATACTTACTTGTGTACATCGCAATGTGGACAGTTATATTACAACTACAACAGTCTCAGACGCCATTGCGTAACAAGGCGCTCTGCCCTAGCACACAGAATAATTATCACTTTACTGTGTGCATAGTTATCCCCTACCTTCACCGCCCATAGCACTAGTTCAAACCTACCCACATATTGATGTTCTTTTCAAATGTATTAAGGAAAAATTCTTATACTTTGAATATCTTAACGCAAAGGATGAATTCATTTTTTTTTTGCTTCTATACCACGCTGTAAGAAACATGATCTGTTCATACATCTGCGCATGTACAAAGAAGCGAGAAGATGTTGACTCCACTGGATTAGCTTAGCTTATCACTTTCGTCTACCCTGTAGTATATATATATATTTTACTGGGTATGTATGTCACTTACATGTTAGTAAGGTTTATGTTAGACAACCTGTATCTAGCCCCTCGTGGCACAAATGTACAATAAAGGTCTTCATTCTATCATTTATTATATTTTTAGGCTTATCAAGTCAACCTAAAAAGAATTCAAACGCAATAACCGGATGTACAAATGGTGTATAACATCGACTGTCAACTTTTTATGTAGCCGAAGCGGCCACCATGAAATGATACTTGTCGGCTATTCCTCCCCTTTGTATTAGGCTGTTCCACAAATATGACATCACATGAATTATTTTCCATACCACCCACTTATGCCATCACACATAAACACACGAACACACACACAATCTCACCTGCCCAGACAGACCAACACGTCAGGATCCCTAGTAGAACCCACTTGCTGTATCGGAGCATCTCGCAGTAATAACGGACTGCTAAACGAAGTCTATCTCCGCCAAACAGTTGTCCTCAATATAACGTTTCGCTGATTTGGTGCCGAGCTTGGAACTTTTGATACGTTACGTTCTACAGTTACGACGATATCTAGCGAGGGGAAGCAGCGTTGAACCAACACCGAGCATTCTCTCTCTGCTTAAAAATCCAATCATTTGTAATCGTTGACCCGCCAATCGTCTATCCGCTTGCATCTTGTTTGCATCGCATTAGCCTTTGTGTACCGGGATGATGGTGCAATTTCCAACCCACCACATTCCCAGACTATGCCCCGGCAATATAATATTATAATGACATTAAAATGAGCAAAGTTCCTAAATATGAGAAAGTAGGGCGATAATTGCTGTAGCTTCACCGCCCACATACCCTTCTGCTATTATGCAATGATTTGCGCTAATAAAAAAGGAAAAAAGGAAAGTGATCCCGAACCAGTTTAGCTCAAATGAACTCAATGAACGGATGAGCTAATCTTCCACCGGTCATGACAGGAAGACAGACCCTATATACAGTATTTACAGGCTCATTGTACCGGGGAAATTCCCCTAGCTCTTTTCGACAAGCACAATGAACGGTGGACCACGGCTTAGCGTCCCGTCCTAAGGACTACGACCCTTTCCGGTAGCGTGCATGTCGGGTGAATGACGGAGCCGGGATCGAACCCTGGTTTTCTAGTTCCATAGACAAGATCGCTAACCACTGGACTACGCACGCTTACCTAATATGATACCATGTTGAGTCGTCCCGGTTAAAACATCCCATCCAGCGTGCGTCTCTCTCTCTCTCTCTCTCAAAAGCTGCATGTCAGGAACGAAAATGTGGCGACTTACGAATTTTCTAGACTAGACAAAGGCAAATCAGATAAAGAACTAATAAACTCTACTACGTTTGATACACGACACCTTTTTCTTTCCATTGGTTAGATAAAGCACATGGTCATCACAACTTTTACCCGGGTATTAATTCAAATCACGAACATAATCCGTGTTTTTTGTGTAAATGGAGCATTAGGTAATCATTTGCTCTTCAGTTTTGGTAAGAAAACACGTAGAATATGTCAATAAATCAAGGGATCTTGTGCCACAGCCAGGGCTTGGTCTTGTCCCGGTAGAACAGATTTATCTCTAATGCTGCTGTCATCGCGACAGCTGTTACAGTAGGTGACTCAAGGGTCCAGAATGCCCTGGTCGTAGTGTACGTAGCGTACGTACGCGATGAGGTTTAACCTTATTGTTGTACTTCTTCATAAGGCCACAGCAAGTAAATGTAATGGATTTTTACCTGATTTTGAAATAAACAAAAAAACAAGAATTTTTCTTTTACCTCGGCAATGGCCAATATACCGAACATGTGGAAATATGACGCAAACATCTCTCGGCTCTATAACAAAAACATTACGGATGCCGTGATAAGACGTTTGTACATGTGTAAATTGCTGTATTACGATTGCTCCTCGTCACCAACTAACAGGAAGACACAGTTCAGCACTCATACCAAACTTGTAATTGAATTGTAGTCTGTAATAGCTGTGCCATTATTATCAACAACGTGTAATCTGATGTGTTATCTGAATCCCACTGCCTTTTTGTATTTAGACGTATCGGTCTGATAAGGGGGTGGGTTTCAGAAAATGGCAAGGTTTCTCGTTCCAAGCTCAAGGGACGTTCAAGAAAAAACATCATTGTTTGACCTCATTGGGGTAGTGCTACAAATATAGTGTACAACACGTATTCCGTATCGCCCGAGGTACCGGCCCGACCGCGGGTCGTATCGCGGGAGCGCTGGGACCGAGGGAGATGCGGAATGTACCGTGTTGTATTTTATTTATGTCATACCAACCCGATAAAACACACATTTCAATGCAAAATGCGCCTGAAGTTGAAAGAGTTTTGTGTCATCGAACAAAGAAATCGTAACAACATTGATTCCAACCTCCGAATCCGGCGTTCGAATTTTCGACAGCTGCGCAACAGGCGCACTCGAAAGGCATTTTAAATATTCTATGGAAGGTCGTGTGATACAACTTAGAACCCTCTGTGATATGGAAAATTATCCGGAACTTAAATAGGCAACGTACTGTCAAAAGAAATGTGATGTTTCGATATAAATTTTTGATGTGAATCGATCGGTTATATACATGGTTTCTCTTGTAGACAAGTAATGAGTAATAGATGTAGACTGGTTTATGTCCATTGTATATGTAAGGATTTTAATGGATAAAGACAAGCTGGAAGTTCCAAAAAGGTACTTACAAAGTGGTTTATACAACGCTAAAGATGTCGGTATTGCGTGCGTAGCAAATATCTGTTGAGAATAAAGAAAGCAGAATCTAATCAAAAGAATACATGTGTAAAATATTTCAAGTTAAAAGTTGCACGCATTAAAACAACAAACATCATTAGTTTGTCTATCGATCGTATCTTTTAGTCGTATCTTTGTTGCCCTTCATGCACAGAGAAGAAAGTGTTCTGGTTCTGCTAATAATATTTATTCAAATACAAGAACATAATTGTATTGGCAACTTGACCTTGAATCTGGGATTGGCAGCAGTAAGATTATACAGCATTAATATTCCGATAACCCCTAAGTACCCTTCGCTGTTTAAGGGCTAATAAAATACTAGTATCTTATAGTTTAGCAGTTGTATATTGTCTATATTTCTTTACTTATACTTTGGCATTGTACACGTAATCAGCTTTGGCGAGGTAGCATAATAATGGTAAGTTCCGCGCGAATAGTGATTGATTGCAAGTTGTTAGCGTATTGGTCACTTCTCATGAGTTAGGCCGCGGAATGCCCATCGATTTCAAGTTCATAATTTGACCTCAGTTTACTGTCATTAGTGACCAAGGAGGTTAGAGAGAGACTAAGCTCCACATTTGTTTAGGTTGCTCTGTTATTGGTTCCGCTTTAGCTCTATACCTTTTTTTTCAATTCTTAAACGACGCTGTTTATGGGAGACAATACGACAAATCGCTGCCATCGCCCCTTAATTACCTTTTGCATGTGTAATTGGATTGCTGCCTCACCGTCCTCAAAATCCCATATATTATCAAACCCGTGCTCCTGTGATATGATGTGTAGACGCTCGACACAATTTTCCTAAACTTTAAGCCAATCGCTCAGTCCTTTCTGGTAGCATGTTACAGACCACAATTCTTTCATCATTTGATGCCGTTTTCATTTTAAAAAGAAATGTGTATGGTCCTTTCAGTTGTCATTTGAATCTACATGACAAACAAGTGTAGCTTGTAAATAGTTATTGTCGATAAAAAATCCAATATTTTGGTCGCTCAATGGCCGTCTTCAATGGCAAAAAGCAGGGAGCTTTTCAAATTAAAGAAACTAGCTACCCGTATGCTTTATGCCTTGATTGATGTGTTCACACGTCACAGACTTGAGTGGCTTCAGTACATGGTAACAGTGACTATCTTGACCCATCTTTCACAAGGTGACCCTGAAAGTCATCCATTAATTACGTCTTACCTACATGGTGCTTTCAATTGAAAATTTGTTCACCACCGCTGTTGAGGATGAAAAAGCAACGGAAGCTCGGACGGATATCTGAGTCATCGAGGGAGATAAATGTACCCAGTAATCCAGCCATTTGTCAGTTAGACGCACCTGCCTCTGTGATCAATAACTAAGAATACTAAGAAAGATTGGTCCGTCCGTAAGAGCTATCCGCATTCACACCTTACAGTACCGTAGCCAGATCCAGAATAGAATGATTTAGCTGCATCCATCTGAAAGACCTTATTTTGTGACAGAGGGGCCTCTGCTTTATCCCCCAACATGATTTTATGCTCTAATTATGGTATCACATTTCTACTACCGACGCATAATGGTAGAACACGTATTCTGCACAAGTTAGAAAAAATTCTGCCTTTGTCAAAAAACCTGGGAGTTAAAAGATGCTAAAGTAATTTTGGTAAAAAAAAGTGTTTATAATTATTAGTTAAGTTACGACATCATTATTCATGGACAATCGTTTAACGGTCATTTATACCCCCGTATGAATATGGTTAAAACAGTTATCTGGCCCTGTACTAGATTATGAATTTTAAAGTCATGTTTTATTTCAATGTTCTGTTCTTTTCCTCTGATAACGGCAGATACTTAGCAGATATCAATATGTGAAAACGTACGTTTGTAGTTTTGATTATTATGCACATGAAAAATAATGTTTCATTGCTGCCGTATGTGCCAACATGCTGTATTTTCTTTTTAGAAATATAATATTAGGGGCAATGACATTTAATGACGCCATCCATATTGTCAAAAAAATCATATCATTTCATGCCCAGCTATCAATTGCAGTTCTTTCTTAATTCATCAATGAGAAAACAATGGGCATGCAGTAAAATTCAAATATCTAATCGATGAAACCAAGGGTTCAGCGATTGCCCTCCACTGTTCCCAGGGCCTGCTCAAAGGGATACATATGGCTGTCATAAACTAAATATAGAAACGGGGAGATCTTAAGAACTTCCTACCGACCAGAGGGTCTGTCCATCTTGTCCAGAGCTAATTGAATGCGAATATCACTTTTGGATTGTAGGTCCCAAATATTTGCATATACGTAATTCACTATACTCAATGCTATCGTCGTATTTACCAGGATTTATCTCTATGGACTTGAATAGCAAATCTAAGTACATAATGACTTGTGACAACCCCTGTATGGTTTACATAGGAAAATATATCAAAGAATGTCTAGACGTTAGGAACTCCTCCAATGATTGTAAAATCACACTGTCATCCCATACTACTACACAATATTGTAAAAGATAGATTGATTAGCCTAATAGAACTTTATCCAGGTACCAAAGGATGCCATAATTTGTACCTTGTACAATTGTTGTGCAATAAAGTAATTATTATTATATTCTTACTATTATATTCTAATGTTCCATTCAACTGTATTATTTCACAGATATGTTAATTATGCGCAAATTCAACGTGGATAATAACAAGGGAATTGCCATTTCAAGTTGTCCTCCAATGCTTGTCTTGGGCTGATGATCTTTTTTATTCTTTGTCTCCAGTTGTTTGGCATGTATAGTTGTACAAGACATAATGTGATCCGTCAAGTCTTTGGTCGCTCAGCAATCGCACCTCGGTCGCAGCCACTAGACGGTGCAAATTGACTAGAGAGTACAATGATAAGCGGGGTTACGTTGTTGGAAGATTGCTTTGGTTATATGATAAAAGTATAGAATTTATTTGGCCTGTATACATAATGGACTGTCTATCCAATTCTAAAACCTCTATGCCTATTTGATTAGAAGTGCCATATGAAATACAATAGACCCCCCCCCCCAATTGAGACTATCAACAGGTAAGGTAGAGTGAGTCTCTTGAAGACAAATGTTATTGTATAGTTTATCTCTAAGCCAAGTAGAAATACCCCTACGTTAGATAAAACTAGAGTTCCGCGACCTCATATTTTCGCCAAAACATTTATGACGGACGTATTAGGAGTGTTTCTCATCAACTATAAATCATACCAGTTGATCGTCTTCACCCAAATAACAGATGTTGTCCAAAGTATGAGCTTAACAAAGAGGGTTGTGCTAACATTTGTCATCAATTATGCAAATGAGGTCATTTTTTTCACGTAAGCTATCTACATACCTAAATTCATGACCATACGTCAAGCCCATCTTGAGTAACAGTTTTTTCTCAATATTTATGCAAATTAGGTCTTTATTTTCATAGTTGATATCAATTCGTATTCCTTTCTTCCTCAGTTACATACGTTGCATGTTTAAGAGTCCTATCATGGAGTTTGGCGGATGTATAAACTTTGCTAATTTTAATGCAAATAAGATACTTATTTGCATAATAAGTATCTAATCATGTACATAATCTATTAAGCTATTTACTTACCAAAAATCATGACCATCCATCAAGCTCTTCTTAAGTTATTCCCTTTCAAAGTCTGAAGCAAAACCTGCTCCTACAGTTCCAAAAAAGTAACTTAAACTTGTATCGTCCATTAGGCACATGATCACGATAACCACTTTAGATCCCTTTTTCAGAGGCACGTGTGCCTGTTATGATACCAGTTACACCACACTGACTTAATTATCTGGATGACATCCACGCGCGCATTAATTTTCGTCTTTTCCACACAAAAAAACGTGAGTGAAGTCTTCGAAAGTCAAACAACATGATGTGAAAGATGTAAAGAACGTATTGTTCGGTCATTCGTCGAACTTTCCTGACCACTTCATTTGGTGATGAAGGTGTCGATATATCTTCAGGAATGATGCCTACTTCTACTACCACCAACACTACTACTACTACTACGACTACTACTACACAACTACTACTACTGATACTACTGCTACTAATTCTATTAGTAATTCTACTACTACAACTACTACTTTTACTAATACCTTACTTGCCCATCACAATTGAGAAGCAAAGTTTTAAAACAAAATTCAAACCAGAAACATCATGCCTTCGTCAGAGTTTGCGGAAATTGGTTGATATATTGCATGTTGTTGAACTGCATTATGGAACATTAATCAAAGAAGCTGTGATAAACTAGGATGAGTTTCGCCGAAAAAAGTTAGCAATTGACAGGCAACTAGATAAAATTTTGAAACAGTCAGACGTAAATTTCAGACTGCATCTGCTCTCTTTCGTGAGTAACTAAAGGAAGATCTTGCAGAACTAGGTTTTATACCAAAACTCTGAATGGATAATGTTAATGAAATTTTCATCGAGTAAATCAACTAATAAATACTTGTTTTTTTGTTTGTCGCAAAACTACCTAAACATTTCAAGTCCAAACTTTGACAAATTAAAGGACGACCTTTGAAAATCAATGTACATTTTGGTAATTCCCATGAAAGGTTGTAACTGCCCACCAGTTGTGATTGAAAAGCATTATATTGGTGTATTGAAATTCCTTGCCCTTCCCCTTTGCCCCTTTGGAAATCCAAATATAGTTTATTTCACCTGTACAGATTAAGTGTTCTACCTTTATGCATTGGTAGCAAACAACAAAGACATAAAAACATGTTCATCGATAGAGAATATACCCATCCACAAAATAGCTTTTCTTTCAGATGGATGCAACGAAATCATTTTTTCAGGACCTGGCTCCTGTACTATAAGGTGTGAATGCGGAAAGCTGTGACTGACGGACCGATGTTTTAGTTTTCTTAGTTCTTTGATCACTGAGGCAGGTGTGTCTAACTGACAAATTGCTGGATGACGGGGTACATTCATCTCCATCGGTGACGCAGGTTTTCCGCCCAAGCGTCCGTTGCTTCATTCCCAACCGCGATGGTGAACACGTTTTCAATTGAAAGTACCATGTAGATCCGGAACTACGACGTCAACACGTAATGGGTGACTTCAATGGTCACCTTGTAAAATATGGGTCAGCTAGAGCACGTCGGCAGGACGTAAGCGTTCATACTAGCTTATGGTTAATATCTCGTTTATATACAATTAGGTTCATATAGTTGTGTCTAAGGACATATCTTATGGAACGGCTGTTACTCCGATGCAACGTTGACCACAAAGAAAAAAAAGGTATTCGGAAGCTATAATTGGTTTGAAAAGAAGGCTAATTACCGTATACGCAGTACGTTCTGCCGACATGTAGAGGAACAAGTAAGGGGTGAATGCGAGAGCCAATGAGGATGTCGTTAAGGATTTGGGAAACACGTCTAATGTGTGAGCCGATCGGAAACGTAACATATGACTTAAGTTCAAAGGTTAATGTTAGCAGCTGTGCACACAAAAACAAACTACGAGTTTTGAAACTCCAGGGATTGTCCTTACACTACATTTTTACCTAAAAAAATGGTATTATTATTTTTGATAAAGAAACAAATGGTTGTAACATATTTTGTAACTATAAATGTTACTTTAAAACAACGATATACATCAAATCTAACTTCCCCGCAAATTGGAGACGGTTTGTAATATGTATTGCCAGCTTATGTCAATTTTCACCATCGACAAACAAGTGGTAGCTCATTTATGCCCCGGGGTACCTGTTTTATCTTTTATCATTTTTATGAAAAATGGAGATGCAGTTTTATTTGGGGGGTGTCTGTGTGTTTGTGTTTCCGGACTATTGTAGTCAGCATAACTCAAAAACCTCTGGATGTATTATGATGCCAGTTTGTATATGGTTAAGTGTTGGAAGGACGAAAGTTATGGTAGATTTTGGGCCCCATCGTATTTATTTTTCATATTATTTATTATGAACAAATAAACCATGTCTATCACACCAGGTCCAACAAACCGTCACCCTGGGGAACGGCCGGGTTCCGTCCGGCGCCGCGCGGCTGGAGCAAAACGGAGGAAGAGACGATCGGGGAGGAGCAGCTTCAGAGAAAACCGTCACCGAGACGATCCGAACCGTCACCACCGACGGGCAGGTCAAGTCCGAAACAATCATTTACTGACGAGGCTGCACTAGCACAACGTCTGTGTTCTACACTAGGGACAATCAAGCCGCGGCTTCTGTGTATCAAAGTACCTTAGGATATATTATATATATATATATATATGATATCAACCTACTCATTCAGAACAATCAGTTCTTTGTATTTTTTTTTTGTTCTGATGTGGGTTAAAAGTTTGCTTCTGGTAAGGATTATTATACAGCAATGAATATAGGTTATATGAGAACTGTAACAAGTGACCTGAAGCTCACGTGAAGATTACACGCAACTGTATTATTCAAGAACAAACATGACTGTCGGTTGCACAACCAAAGCCACTGAACCGCGTCGTGTGGCGCAAGTGGTAGAGCGCGCGGCTGTCAAACAATGGGACCCGGAATCTAATCCCGGTTTGTGCCCAGAGACTGCGCCACGACGTTGTGCTCTTAGGAAATGCACTTAACACGACTTTCCTCACTTCCTTCAGGTGTAAATGAGTACCTAGCTCATCTAGGGAGGTCCCTCGGATAGGACGTTAAATGGCGGTCCGGCCGTGTTTGGGGAGAGTCACACCCCGCGCACGTAAAAGAACCCACCACACCTTTCGAAAAAAGAGTAGGGGCATGCTCCGGTGTGCGATGGTCCAAACCGTCAGTCTGGTCTGGGATGACATCTTGAAAAGGTGATAGTTCACCTGTTATGTCAATCCTTCCACAAATGTAGTAAATCTGAATAAATAAATAAACTGCAACTACAACAACAATTTCTCACTTCTAGCCTGACATATAAACTATTGTAGGCAGGTCTGTGTTGTTTGCTTTGCCTACAAGTTAGATGGGAAAAGGCTGGTGCAGTAAAGCCCAAACGCACCTGAAGTCCAGGCTATGAGAGATCCGTGTAGTGTCTTGTACATCTAGCTTCTTAAAGGAACCAAAACTTTGTCCTGGGGAAGTCGTAAAGGGAGTGCTCCTACTGTGAGCTGCCCACCAGGTTGAGGGCTGGATTAATCCCCCATACCCACATAAATTCATAAAAGGATTAGATGTCTGCCAGCCTGGGACAATAGCAGGGACAGATTACCATAATAACCGTCAGAGAATTCAAACTTTTTTATGTTTAACCATACCTAGTATGGCTAAACATATTGTTTTTATGTTTAGCCATAAGTATGGCTAAACATATTGTTTTCTCTCATGTTTCTTCTTCTTCTTCTTCTTCTTCTCCTCCTGTCAAATCTTCAAATCGATTCATCTCTGTCATTTTTTGACCAAATGACCTGAAATTTGGTACAGAGGTAATGTAGGCAAAAACGAATGTGCGTTCTTTTCCTTTTTTTGATATTGACCTTGAAAGTGATTTTATTGAGGTTTTTAGGCTATTTTTAGCATATCTTGGCCTCCTGCGCCCTGGTATTTCAACCGAATGACCTGAAATTTGCTGTATATGTGGCTTGAACAAATATTTAAAGGACTACATTCCCATTTTTGGCATACATATATTCAAAACGATTTATTTTGGGCTTTCTTGACAATATTTGCCACTTCTGTCACTTTCAATACTACATATGACCTACAGGTCATTGACCCCTAGTGCCTTGCACCTGGCCAAGCTGGAAGTTTGCTTACGAGGAGGAAAGACCGGACATAAACATTTAACGTGATTATCGGGAAAACACCATGTTCCCTTAAACTCAGTGGTTAAATTGCAGTTTAGGAAATTTTATAACAGAAAACAAGTTAAATCAATGATTTTGTGAATGTTTATTCTAGCATTAGTTATTCCAGATATTTTCAAACTCCAAATTCTTCAACACAACACGGGAGATCGTTTCTCCTCAGACTGGCGCGACACTCCTGTCAAAATTGATTGATGATCTCTCTCTGCCGCCGACTTCATACATGATCAAAGGCGGGTGGTAGGCGGTGCGCGGGGAAACTTAAACATATAATGTAGCGAAGTGTTGCACAAGGAATTCTCACGCTGAGGGGTACATGAAATAATGCTTACAAAATAGACCTCTATGAATCGGACTACATTCAGCAATGGTAGACGGATTCGGGGCATGCCGCGCAAAACACATGGTCTCACTGGGGACAGGCGTTTTGGTCCCGCACGTTGTCGCAGCGGTGCGTCGCCGCTACGCGATCGAAAGCACGCCGCTGTCTGTCTCGGACCAACACGCGTCTCCCGTGATGTGTAGCGTCCACCACCAGGCCTTCCTACATGTCCTACGTACGGGCGTATGGATCGTAGAATTCGGCAAAAAAAGGAATGATTAGGCCAGTAGAGTCAGTCCCCGGTAAGGTCAATGATTCGCCCCTTTGCGCTAGCTTGTAACGTTAAATGAATGTACCCTCTGGTGGCCAAACTTCACTGACAAACTTTCTCCCTATTATCATCATGAGCTTGCGTTAGTCTGGTACTAGTGACTATTATGTGCCGGGAATGTTTATCTATCGCACGCCTTGGAAGGAAGTTCAACCATGATAAATGGTCGGCCGTTGCGAAAATTTGGAATCCCATGCTGTTGATTTTCGTGATTGAATCTGTAAGAAAATATATTTTCATGTCGTTCATGTTTTTGGGACGGACGCCGGGACGGGGTGAATTTTTTCTATCATTTTCGTCCCGTTAGTAATGCAAATCGAATCGTGTTGCACAAGAGGCAAAACACTAAAAACGTGGGTCTTGTGGAGTGTTTTGGAGCGGGAAAATGCCGGATATTAGCGGTGCCGAACAGTGTACATCGTCGCGCGCGGGTGACGCTCCGTCAAAACAAATCCGCTGGTGGTCTAGCGCGGCCACCAAAAATAGGCAGAAACACACAGGAGGACTTAGCACCTTCGTTTATGAGGGCAATTGTGAAAATCTTTTGTTACAAATTGTTCGAACATTGAAACATTTGGATAGATGGTTTGAAACTGTTCTAAATAAAGAGATTTTTGTGTAGTTACGTTCGAAATGTTTCCAACGTATGTGAAATATCTTGTGGAGTGTTTTGGAGCGGGAAAATGCCGGATATTAGCGGTGCCGAACAGTGTACATCGTCGCGCGCGGGTGACGCTCCGTCAAAACAAATCCGCTGGTGGTCTAGCGCGGCCACCGAAAATAGGCAGAAACACACAGGAGGACTTAGCACCTTCGTTTATGAGGGCAATTGTGAAAATCTTTTGTTACAAATTGTTCGAACATTGAAACATTTGGATAGATGGTTTGAAACTGTTCTAAATAAAGAGATTTTTGTGTAGTTACGTTCGAAATGTTTCCAACGTATGTGAAATATCTTGTGGAGTGTTTTGGAGCGGGAAAATGCCGGATATTAGCGGTGCCGAACAGTGTACATCGTCGCGCACGGGTGACGCTCCGTCAAAACAAATCCGCTGGTGGTCTAGCGCGGCCACCGAAAATAGGCAGAAACACACAGGAGGACTTAGCACCTTCGTTTCTGAGGGCAATTGTGAAAATCTTTTGTTACAAATTGTTCGAACATTGAAACATTTGGATAGATGGTTTGAAACTGTTCTAAATAAAGAGATTTTTGTGTAGTTACGTTCGAAATGTTTCCAACGTATGTGAAATAAGTTCAAACATGTTATAAGTTTCAATTCTAATTGTTTGAACACTTAAGAACTATTGTGACTTAGACATTCTTTTAATCAAAATAGTTCAAACATATTACAAATATTATATTAAAACCCTCTCGGTGACTTTGAATTGACTCAAATATGTTGTTTTTGGTCATTTCCTTCGTCTCCTGTCAAATCTTCATATGTATACTATGGAAAACTTCATTCTTCCCTGGGGTTGATCTTTTTTAATTCAATTTTGAACTGGGTTGATTATGCGCAAGAGTGTAATTTTCAGCGGATATTTTTCGACTGGTTTACATGGAAATGGCACGGAATATCTCATTCATGCAAGGGGAGGATTCTTTAATTATTTCTTTCAATTTTGAGCTGGAATGATTATGAAAAAGTCCATTTTTTAGCAGAAGTGTATTTGTTAATCAATTAGTGGATATGGTTGTGGACTGGTCCATATTGTGTTGAGGTGCTACTGGAAGACTCAAATTTTGGACTGGGGTGATTCATTTTTTTAGTGCAAGTATTTTAGAATGGTCCATTGTTATTTTGGGAGAGTCCATTTTTTGCATGGCGAGGAGTATGGCTAAACATGCTGTATTTGCTCGCAAATGTTGCCTTTCTAGTTACTCATGTTTCTTCTTCTTCTTCTTCTTCTTCTTCTTCTTCTTCTTCTCCTCCTGTCAAATCTTCAAATCGATTCATCTCTGTCATTTTTTGACCAAATGACCTGAAATTTGGTACAGAGGTAATATAGGCAAAAACCAATGTGCGTTTTTTTCCTTGTTTTCATATTGACCTTGAAAGTGAAATTTTATTGAGGTTTTTAGGCTATTTTTAGCATATCTTGGCCTCCTGCGCCCTGGTATTTCAACCGAATGACCTGAAATTTGCTGTATATGTTGCTTGAACAGATATTTAAAGGACTACATTCCCATTTTTGGCATACATATATTCAAAACGATTTTATTTTGGGCTTTCTTGACAATATTTGCCACTTCTGTCACTTTCAATACTACATATGACCTAAAGGTCATTGACCCCAAGTGCCTTGCACCTGGCCTTGCATGCCTGTGAGCCTTGCGACCACCTGATTGGTCAATTGGTTCTATCTAATTATCTTGCATTCCTGGCGCAGGTGTGCTAGTATTCATGCCAAATATGGTATGGGAATTCCTAGGACATGTGATTACATGGCTTTGTTCACTCTTTTTTTAACAAAGATACACATCTCCAGTTCCTATG
This sequence comes from Branchiostoma lanceolatum, assembly GCF_035083965.1. Taxonomy (NCBI): domain Eukaryota; kingdom Metazoa; phylum Chordata; class Leptocardii; order Amphioxiformes; family Branchiostomatidae; genus Branchiostoma; species Branchiostoma lanceolatum. Next base: position 31,647,199 of record NC_089722.1, on the reverse strand, counting down.
TATTAAACCAAAATAATGTGAAATCTGGTATGTACACAGGCCCTCATTCAAATGTTTGGCATACAGCCTTTCAAAACGATTTTTTAAACAAAGAATTTTTTCGTTTCGTTATTTTCAACCCAAAGTACATTCAAACAAAGGGGTGTCACATTTTTATATTTCACCCATACTATCGCTGAAATACATGTTGTTTTTGGTCATTTCCTTCTTCTCCTGTCAAATCTTCATATGTATACTATGGAAAACTTCATTCTTCCCTGGGGTTGATCTTTTTTAATTCAATTTTGAACTGGGTTGATTATGCGCAAGAGTGTAATTTTCAGCGGATATTTTTCGACTGGTTTACATGGAAATGGCACGGAATATCCCATTCTTGCAAGGGGAGGATTCTTTAATTATTTCTTTCAATTTTGAGCTGGAATGATTATGATAAAGTCCATTTGTTAGCAGAAGTGTATTTGTTAATCAATAAGTGGATATGGTTGTGGACTGGTCCATATTGTGTTTAGGTGCTACTGGAAGACTCAATTTTGGACTGGGGTGATCCATTTTTTTACTGCAAGTATTTTAGAATGGTCCATTGTTATTTTGGGAGAGTCCATTTTTTGCATGGCGAGGAGTATGGCTAAACATGCTGTATTTGCTCGCAAATGTTGCCTTTCTAGTTCTGTACTGGTTTTTCTATGAACAATATCAAACCATGCAGAATGGCCCAGATATCTATCAAAAAGTCACATGATACAAGGAAGTTTCTATCAGATAAGATCCCTTGGATAATCAAGACAATACTATCTACAACTTTCAGTTTGGGGAAAGTCAACCTTGTTCAAATTTTTCAAACTTTCAAATCGACCCTGTCAACGTTGTTTTAGAGTGTCTAAATGGATATAAATTTCAAATGTCTTCCCAACATTAGCCTAGGTAGTTGTGTGTCTAGAAATATGACTTGGGATTTTTTGCATCTTCTTGTTGTTGTAACCAGCATACAATAGGGCTCTGTGGAACAGTACATATAACTGCTACCCAATGTCTCAAACTAAATTGCAAGCTAGTGTTGTCATTACTTTATTTCTTGGCTAACTGTCCTTTAAGCTAATTTCTTTATGTGTAGCCATACTTCAAATTCTTATTTGTTATCCATTGATTTCAAACATGACTTGAAGAGTAACTTGTACATGGTAAACTTTCTCAGCCAGGCCTCCACTGATGTTCACTGTACGGCTGCCAGGCGCATACTGAAGGCTATAGTTTACATTATGCCGTATTTATATAGTTTTACTGGGGTCTTTAAGCTGCTGTCTGGCACAGGAGTTTTGAACAGGGGCATCATGGAGTTGATTTTCTTGTACTTAGATAGACATAAACCCGCTCAAAGCTGCAAGAACCTGTGAGTGCTTTTCAACTATTGGTACTAAAAAACTAGACATTGTGGGTGTCATATAGACCTGTCTGAAAATCCTGAATCAGAGGATTTTTCTCTTAGATTTGCTCAGTCAACAATACAGAAGGGTCAATGAATTGTTGTTTAGATCGTCAGAGGGGGCAAACCCTGGAACCAACTCATTAATTTAATACAGTTCTACATAGTCTCCAAGCAGACCCAACGGTTGCAAAGACCGTATCCAACTGGCAGAAGGAGTTTTTATAGCAACCAGGTGCCATAAAATTTTCTTTCTGCCAGTTGGATACGGTCTTCGCAACCTATAGATCTGCTTGGAGATTAGTTCTACTGTCAAACAGCAACAAGAGATGCTAAGATGTACGCTGAACAAACTTCTCGCTTTCGTGCCAAGTGGATAAGATAAAATTTCCTAGAATTTCTCATGGTTCGACTCTACTCTATATTGCACAGTACTTATAGGTGATATAGAACCATTCACGTTTTACGTGTATTATTATTCTGTAAAATTTATACCATAGTCTCAATAAAATACTTAAGAATTTGATTTAAGATTGGCGGAAAAACTTAGTGTCCTGCCATCAGCTGCTGTGAGCTGATGGCAGGATTTAAGAATTTGTTTAAGTGTAGAAGTCGCCAAGAAGACTCCTTAGTGCCAACCTATTATGCTGTAAAGTCCTTCTTAAGTATTCCTGGCTTCTCATCATTAAAGAGTATGATTGTGTGTGTTGTTCGTCCATGAAATAATATAAGACTTATTTTCGGACAACAGGTAAAAAATGCTGTAATATATAGAACGCTGTGCAAGTGCGCCTCCTAGCAGTTTTTATAGCAACGCAACTGCCGATAGAACAGTAGGATGTAGAGACCTTTTTCTTACTGTGAAGGAAAACGACATATTAGAAGTATCGGTAACAACAGCGTTTCTACGTGTATGCGGAGTACCGGTAGAGGAGTGGTCGTGTGTGTCGTCTAAGGATCAGAGAATGTTTAGGGAGAAGTTAGAAGTATAGTGAAGTAGGATGAAGTATTGTTAAAGGGTGGTGAGATTTGGTCCTTTGCAGTGTGACGTTGGTGAAAACTGTATACTGGATGTGAAAACCGCAAGTGTGTACGCTGGTGTAGTACCGTGCCAAATTGACAGGGGGCAGCGCCAACGCTTGCGCTTGACTAGTGATATATAACTTATCACAGCTATGACGATATATGTATGATATGCAACACAAGTAATCTCTACAAGGTTTCCTTCTTTATTTCTGCCGATTTGTCACAGAATAATTGTTGCCAGTTGTATAATACTTTTAGTACTTAATGTAAGCTGCAATGCGAAGGTAATACTATAGTTCGAGTTCAGATTTGAAGATATCTTCCTTGGCAACCTATTTTTACAGTATATGTGAACCGCTTGTCGCATGCATGAGAACTTTATAGCAATGATTGATTTTGCTCCGTGTCAAAGCAATAAATAAATTATTTTAGAAAATAACAAGGAGAGTAATAATTGTGTTCCTCTTCATTTAGTTAGTGTCTGAAGAGACAATTGAGGTCTTTTACGCCGTATGGATGTTAGCTTCATCTTGACCAATAATTCCCGAAGTTTTTCATTCATATAATTAGTCAACTGTTTTACAGGTGAAGATGAACATAATTTATCCCTTTGTACTTTCTGCTAGCATCCAACAGGCCTTCATGAGGGGCACACATTTTATAACTTAGCAAAATGGGAAATAATAGGTCAAGAGTAGGGGTGGGTACCGGTACCGTGTACCGGTACAAAACCGGTATTTCTTAATGGACCGGTCCAAAAAAACCGGTCCGTAAAAAATCAGTGGACCGGCCTATGGACCGATTAGAAAATTCATAGTACCAGGCGGCCACATAACTGGTCTAAGAAAATACAAAACAGCAGATTTAACTTCATTTTCGAAGACGTTAGCTGTGAATCATACCTAGAAACACTTAAAGGTTTAGTAAACAGACGGCGAGAAGAGTATAATAAAAATTTTGAGACAAAGTGCAAACCTAAGAAATTATATCGTTCCAGACATGACGTTTGGAGACTTTTGCGTGTGTCTCGCTCTCCAAAATATGATGTACTGCGACACTACTATAATCAGGTACAGGTACAGGTACAGGTACAGGTCCGGACCTGGACCTGACCCTCTGGACCTGGACCTGGACCGGACCTGAATTGTTTGTACCGGTACCCACCCCTAGTCAAGAGAGTCTGTCCTCGGGAAGGTTAACATTTCAACGTCATCATTTCAGTATCCTGATTACCCTGATGAAAATCACACAGCACAGTATAACAGACTGTCGATCTAAACGAAAAATACGTTCCTGTAATGGATAAATAAGCCCCTTTGGACCAAAAAGACGGCCTGATTGAGTTCCGTGGGCTTCTGTGATTGTGCGTTACTTTTGGGCTTTGTAATTGTGCAAATAAACAAGTTTGCCGAAATAAACAAGTTTACCAGAGCTCTGGCTGCAGTGCGTGAATCAGCTGTAGGGTGTCTCTCCCTTTGAACGGCGCCTACTGTGAATAATTGCGATTATTGTCAAAGCTGATTGCTTCCGTACATGTTGGAAACGGGGTAAACATGCAACATAATAGGCACTGTTTGTCGAATCTACGTGTCCAAATTCTGTGTATTTAGAGACGGTAGGTAAATACGTGCCACAGGGGACATGGAATCACACGCTACATACCCACCATTAGGCCACAGCAAGTAAATTTTATGGATGACATCCTCCGCAGACTCCAAAATTAATGAGATAGGGCGAAAAAAAAACAAGGCGGGTAAAAAAAAGCAAGATTCCTATATTTTCAAATTTTGAGATCATGAATCTTGTTAAACAAGACTTGCGGCAACAAAATATGATATCACGACCAACAGGTCTTTTGTTCCTGTATTCAACCAATGACGTTTCATATATAACATAAGACCACCTTGATTCAACAGTAAACGTGTCATACCATCGTGAGCATTCATATGCAATGGAACACCTGGGCAGCAACTATATTCAACTGGGTATTCATATGAAACACTGTGTCAACACATGCCATCAAATGCGAGCAATTGAGCCTCAACGTTGCTGGATCATATCAAGCAATTGCACAACACAGAGCCTTTGTCGGACAATGAAATTTCGATTTTGTTAGTAGTTCACTACATTCAAGAACAGCACATCGGATTACACGTTGTTGATAATAATGGCACAGAAATTACACACCATATTACAAGTTTGGCATGAGGGCTGCACAGTGTCTTTCTGTAAGTTGGTGACGACGAGCAATCTTGTTACAGCTTGCAAACAGAATAATTGTACAAAGCACTTGTACGGAGTTTTCACAATTCTTACATTTTCAAATGTCTTTTTATGGCATCTAGAACGTTTTTGCGATAGAACTGACTGTAGTTTGCGACAAATTGTATCATTTTCGGTATGTTGACCATTACCGAAGGATAAAAAAATCTTCTTTTTTTTTTAAATCAGGCGAAAATTAATGAGCGCGCTGATGTCATCCATAAAATTTGCTTCCTGTAGCCTTAGGCAGGGTCACCTTCAAGTCTCTCCAAGCATCAGTAGACCTGTCATACAAATATACGAGATATTTTTCTTGAGAGTCACTTGCATTATTACACAAACTGAAAACTATACCTCCAATGTTCATTAAGGTAATAAGATAGAACAACTACCTATTTAATATGAAACGAATAAAGAGATACCGAAGATAATATAGTTGTGCAAGATGTTAATCTGCTGTTTTAATAATACTAGTTATGTAATATCAATGCGTTTTATTCAAACAACTGAGTTACATACATGTTCTGTACAATAGATAAAAAGTCTAAACGACGTTACATATAAATGAGTCTGACATACTTTTAAAAATCACAGACAATTAAACTAAAAGATTGTAAGCTGCGCTAAAACGTTTGTATCAACAAATGGCAGCTAAAGTTGTACACCCTAACTTTAACGTGCAACAGTAGTTTAACATATGTAGCTACGTGGGCTGAAGAAGGTTAGACTTAGATGATTTTATAAGATATTTACAAACAGTAAAACATACTGGTTGATTTGATTTAAGTTAATTGATCTGATTTGAGGAGGTGTTCAAACACAGGTCCCTGGATTTGGAAAGACTCGAGATTTTTTTTAAATGTCATTCGTGAATATATGCAAATAGAAGTATATAGAATATAGCAGAAATGTGAACACGTAAAACTTCATGCTACAGTAAATCACATCCAACGCAACACAGATGAAAATGAAGAAAAAGAAAAAGAGGCAGAGAGTGAACGACATTTTCGGCAAAGCCTTGATCTATATTGTATACATACTTGTAATCACTCCTGAACGTCTACATGTACCTGCTGCCTAACTCTGTAACTGATAGAGTTTAAGGAGCGAAATGGTTACTTCAGTGTGCTAAAAGTTAAACCCCTGGGTAAGCTGCACTCTAAGCATGCATTTGGTCTGACTTGAAATATGGCAGATACATACGTGCCACAGAGAATGGACTGACACACTGCCTGAGTTCTGGAGGCAGGGCCTTCGGCAGCCTCAAGTCACTCCAAGTGGCTGTGGGCCTGTCATAAACACATATACGACAGGTGTCAGAACCTGTCCTTTCATCACGGCGGGTAAACAGCACGTGCAACTGATTCTCCAGCACAAAGAAACGGGGATAACTGAAAGAGATTATGTCCTCTTCATCAATCTGCCCCAAAACTGGGATCTCCTGCCAGTAATTTGCCTCTGCGTTGTACACGATCATCTTGTCAAAGCTAAAATCCGCACAGAAGATCTCTGTTCCCATGGCAACGGCTGTACAAAATTGAGGAATGTTTCTTGGCAAGGTCAGCTTGTACCAAAACTCCAGGCTTGAGTCGTAGCGATGCATTTCTGTGTCTGAGAGGATATAGATGTACCGACCACACGACGCCACTGTATAATCTTTTATCATGCCAAAAGAGTCCGGCTGATTCCCGTGTTCCCATCTTCCCTCAAGATCTACTCGTGAACAAGAGTGCCACCGGTCTGTGTGCTGGTCGTACCTTTGCATAGCCATAAACACATCTTCTCTCCCTGATGATCGATCAACAACCCTAGCAAGGTAATACAGGTGTCCACCAGCTTCCACAAGGTGCTCAACTCTCGGTCTGTCATCTCCCTTGACACAACGAACTGAAGACTTCTGTTCCCACCTATTTCTAAACCCTTCGTACTTAAACAGGGACAGTTGATCTTCTGACGTTTCAGCAAAATCTGACGCTTCAGTCAGAATGTAAATATCGCTATCGATGGTGACAGCTGATCTTGAAGAACTTCCCTGCCTGCGGATTTATGCAAAGCATCTGATTTGACCTGCTGAATACAAAACACATAGTTGACAGTAAATAAGAAATGGACAAAAATCATGCCACAAAGTCTAACTGCTGACCAGCTATAATGGCCAGCCCATCCAGCTCTGTCCTAGCTGGCACTTACTACATTATGTAATATAACACCACAGAGTGTCCACTACTTTACCAGTTACCATGGTGACCGGCATCTGGTCCATGTCATCGATCTTGTTACTTTGAGAACGGAAGAAGAAATGGAGAAAAAAACTATATGTTTGCCTTCCATTGAAGGTGCACAATATGGCATAGAATGATTAGTCTGTTGTTGTTAATCAAATGTAATTGAATATGGGATTGCTAAAACGCCACAGAAAGCACTAGTACAGACCTTTCAGAGAAAAGAAGGGCCATTTCTGTGGTCATCCCTAGCCTCGGCTTCAGGTTGGGGTGATTCCCTTTCTGTACCATGTTCCTGATGACCTCAGAACTCCGAGGATCCTCCCTGACCAGGGGGTGTTCCAGGACAGCAGCCGTGTCATCTGAGGTCAGTAGGTTGAAGCGGATGTGAGGGAGGATGACCGGTAGGTAGTCCAATCTGTAAGATATAGAGTAGGGGTGGCACCGACCTCTCAAACATGTTGATGAATGGTTTATTAAGAAAACTTACACAAACTGACAGTGGCGGTCAAATTCATGACCGAATTGGAGTCAGACTTACACAAGTATCATAATCAGGCGACTAGTTAAAATCTGGTGACATATCTAAAATCATCCAACGTTAGATAAAACAGTACATTTAAAAACCGGAATGTAAGACGACAACAAGGGTCCAACAGTGCGACATTCCGACAGAGCGTACGTGTGCCTTGCGGTAGTACATGTACATGTGCAATATTTCTGGATCTTTTTACAACGATAATACACATACACATATTATCTACATCTACATATACATATGGTGTCATACAATGTCCATCACTTCTTGCAGTTCATTCAGTAACTTAGTCATCGCTGGGATGGCACTGGTTATGTATCGTTTAGTCCCAGTGGGCTGTTGGTAGCGTGCAGAGTTTCTGAGTTGCCTGCCATGATGCTGACCGCGGGTAAGGGGTAGCCACTTTGAGAAGCGAGCCGACCTTTCTGCTTTCACAGCAAAGTCAATACAAAGTTGTTGTCTGCGAGTTGACAGGCGCTGAAGATCCAGATGCTGGAGGGCTTCGCCGTACGTCGTGAACTGACGTCCCATTATCATCCTGCAGGCTCTTCTCTGTACCCGCTCTAGGCAAGCCGACTGTCTCTGAGTTAGAGCTGAACCCCAGCATGGGACGGCGTACTCGAGTAAAGGTCTTATGTAGCCACAGTATATGGTGATCAGGTCTGCAACCGGTGCTCCTGAACGGCGCAACCTGCTTATGATGACCAGCCTTTTGCTACTCTTGGACACCATGGTTTCCACTTGGTCATCCCATTTCAAATCAGAGCGTATGTGGAGCCCTAGCAACCTAGTCTTTGTAGTAATGTCAAGAGTTTGTCCTGCAAGAGTCAGCACAGGTGGTTGTAGGGGGGTACGCATGAAGGAGAAATGCATGGCCTTGCATTTCTTAGGGTTTAGTAACATGCGGTTTTCGGCAGCCCAGTTATCAAGGTTGTCAAGGTCAGATTGAAGCGATGTCGGTATGGAGACTTTTCTGACCTCTCCCAGATTATAGTCGTCCACATATATACTTCCAGTATGAGTTCTCAGTGACTGGTTTACCATCATTTATCATGGCCAGAAATACGAGTGGTCCCATCAGGGTGCCCTGGGCTACTCCGCAGGTCAAATTTTCCCATCGCGATAATGCTCCCTGATAACGGTCGCGTTGTCTGCGGTTGGAGACAAAGTTACATACCCAAGGGATGAGTGATGACCTTGCTCCGAGACGAATGAGCTTGTTGATGGCTGTTGTATGGCAGACTCGATCAAACGCTTTAGAAAAGTCCGTCAGAATCAGGGTCCCCACTGTGGATTTGTTTTCAGCTCCAGTGTAAAAGAAGTTAAGTAAGTCAACGAGGCAGTGAGTTGTAGAACATGCCTTCATATTCCCGAATTGTTTCGGGTCAACATGGGGCAAGATGTCAGACATTATCCAAGCTGAAACGAAGCTTTCGCAGATCTTCGCGAATTGTGCCGTCAGTGACACTGGGCGAACCCTGTCGAGGTCGGCCGGGAGTTCTTTGGGAACCGGAACGACAATGGCTTATTTCCATTGAACTGGTACTTTCCCCTCTCTGACAGAAGAATTCACAATGTCCGTCATTGGGGTCGCTAGATCAAAAGCGAATTCCTGTATAAGTTTGGGCGGTATTTTGTCAGGACCTGGGGCTTTGGACACCTTTATACGCCTTAGTCGGTGGTACATTCCCATATACTTACTTGGGGAGGTGGAGTAGCAGGTAAGTAAGATGGTAATGTACTACAATCAAGTGGGCTCAGTGCCTGGCAGATGGCTGACAAGTGTTTGTTAATAGCATCCGCTATACCTGCCCTGTTGTTCGGTTCTAAGCCCAGTACGTGGATAGTCGTGGAGGGAGCAGACCAACTTGCCACGCGGCGGATGGACTTGTGCCATTCTGATGGGTGAGTCTTCATGTGCTCGATGTGGTTCTTGTAGTGTGACTTCTTTTCTCGAAGGATGTCCCTGGCGATCTTGTTCCGAAGAAATCTGTACAGAGTCCACTGGCCGAGACTGTGTGCTCGCTGCCTCTTGAGGATTAGGTTTTTTAATGCAGAAGTAAACCATGGCTTGTCTTTGAGGTGCTGTTTGGCTTTCTTCTGGGGAAAGAATCTGTCTATTGCTTCATGGAGGATACGGTAGAAGACTTCTGTCTTACTATCCACTGAGGCTTCCTCAAGCACTTCATGCCAAGTGTGTGTCGTGATCCATCGACCAAATGCACGGAGACTAGAGTCCGGCATGGGGCGTACAAGCACGTCCCTGGTTTTATTCGGCGTCTTCGGGCGGACCCTTGGTTGCCACCAAACTGCATTATGGTCGCTATTTCCGATAGGATTAGTCACAACTGGAGCGTTGTAATAGGATTTCAGGTTGGTGATAACCACATCTAATGTTGCTTCACCGCGAGTTGGAGAGTTGACTACTTGTTGGAGTTGATGGGCCAGGAGGAGAGGCTTGTGGTCCAGTCGGTTGTAGTCGCCCGCGAATATCAATCCTATCTAAGGGTGCAGTGCTCTCAACATGTCAGTAGTTGTGACTAGATGCTCTATCAGGAGGTCTTGATGTTTGGAATTGGGTGGTATATAGGTAGCGCAAACCACAATGGACGATACCTGGCGCGGAAGTCTAGTGGGCCCGAGACGTACCCATACACATTCGAGTTCCGGGGGCACTGTGACTTGGGGGATTGCTCTAGCCTGTATGCCTTCTCGGATGTACACAGCGACTCCACCCCCACGTCGATCTGTTCTGCAGGTAGAAAACAGAGAGTAGCCTTCCACGTTCAGGACGTCAGATGCCATTCTCGTGGAAAACCAAGTTTCTGTAACAATGGCTAAGTCCGCTCCAAGCTGGCGGATTGTAAGTTCGAATTCGTCCAACTTGTTGAATAAAGAACGAGCGTTACACATGTATACAGTTGGGAAGCTTTGTACGTGATCAGTTTGATTTTGCGTTCTACTGGTGCTCTAATAAGATTGCAGCTCACTCCCGGTTGTTGTTGTTTTCCTGCTTTCAGTTCGTGAGGTATGCACACTTCGCCGGCAGATTTGCATGAGAGAGAAATACCTTTAGTTGAAAATGACGGTCTGTTTCCTATCACAGTCTGGATTCGACGGATCCGATTCCTGCCTCCTTTACTCCCCCTTGGTCTGCAGGAGGTCCTAAGTAATCCGTAAGTCTTCAACATGGATCGGTGTTGTTGTAGGAGGGGCCTGGCTGCAGGACGACAGGCACGCAGAAATCCGGAGGTGTACTTCAGGATTGACGCCATTGTTGGTAGGCCCGGTCGCGATCACAACGTCGAACAAACACCGCAGTAACTTGAAAGTTTTGGTAGAAGACGCGAACCTGGTGCCACCCGTGAGTTCAGCAACATGTAGGACAAACATACAACCCTTGTTGTCATCTAAATAACTATTTACAGACTAAAAATACACATTAGAGGAAGAGCGAAAACCAACTGTGGCTGCCCCTAAAAGCGCCACCTATATTTTTGTGAGCTTCACATTAAAACCATAATATGTAAAAAAAGAACAGTCATCCACCTGTCCTCCCTGCTGTGATGCACCCATCTCACCACAGCCTCCCACACTGTTGTCTCCTCTTTAACATCCAACTCATCATGGCTGATGATCTCAGACAGCTGATTCACACTCAGGCTGCAGAAATCCTCGCTGGAGGCAACCTATGGAGGTGCAGAATACATGTAAGTATGAGGTATTGTAGAAAATAACCTTTCTTTGCTTGTAAGGCTGGTTAACACTGAAATTAGATCATAATCCTTTGAATTATTTTGTGGTAGTTTCACTAATTTGAATCAATAGATGATATCTTTTGATATTCTCTCTACGCCAGAAAAGAAATTTCATTTTGCGTTACGTTTGCAAAATCTCTGACAGATTCTAAATACTCTTGCATGAGAACATCAAAATGAAGTGACCTGCTGCTATCAAAACAGACTTACCTCAGCAAAGTTTCTATCGATCAACTGTAGACAAGGGTTCAGGATATTGTCTAGAGAGAAGACATCAGCAAACTTGTACAGGTCGACACAGGTGGAGCGCTCCACGTTCATGGCCATGTAACTGCTGCAGGAGTCTCTCACATAGTCTAGTTGGAGGAGGTCGGCTGTCTGGTACAGGGGCTGCACATTGTCAAGGGACACATGGAGTGTTCCTGAGTAGATGTAACTCAGGATCTCCCCAAACATGCCTGCATCCAAACCCTAGAAACAATATAATATAACAATGTACAAATTTTACCACATAGTCGGTAGTATACGCCAAAAGTAACATCCATACTTTTCTGCAGCATCCACTACCTTTCATAAGTTAATAAGGCAAGATCTGGCAGAACCAGGTTTATACCAAATCTTCTAGATAAGTTAATGAAGTGAAGATAATTTAGGATTGTTCAATAGAGGACTAAGTGAAGACATGGCTGTATGTTTTGTCGGGGTTGTGGGGGGTGGGAGCGCATTATCCCAAATGCCTTAAAGTTCGACGAGTAGACCAGTTTTTGTTTGAGAATTGAGAGAGGTTTGAACTTGAAGTTAGTGGCAATGTTGAATCATGAAGTGTTGGAAGATTGGGAGTTTTTCCGATACTCCTAGATCCTTAGGATGTACGGAATGTTAATGTTGACATTGTTTCTGTCCGTCAAAGGTTCACAGTGCACTTCAGGGCTGACGTCATTGTTGAGTTGCGCAGTGGAGTGTAAAAAATGGGAACAAGGGTTTAGTCTCTACACTAAACCTTTGAAAACCCTTCTTTTTCTGTAAAATTTTGATCCATTTTAAGCCGAGACTTTTGGGCTAGAAGGAACAGGTAGGGTTCAAGCTTTCCCATTTTGGTCAAAATTTGAACATTTCAGTTGGCTTAAGGAGATGTCTTAGTGGTTTGGTTTCAAGTGCTCTGAGTGGACTCTTCCAGCCTAGTTGAAATTTGGTTTCTTCTGTCAGCTGTCCCGAGCGATCCAGCTGGTCATTTACTGTTTTCTTTGCATGATTTCAAAGTCGACAACTGTGGCTTTCTGGTCCATAAGAATTTTTTGGGGCTGCAATGTCAGTAAGTACTTTTCTGAGCCCTTGTTTCAGTGCATTAAAGCATTACTCCCTATTGGCAAGTCTGACTATAGTATATGCCCTTGAGTGTTTTCTTAGACTGGTCAAAGTTGACCTTCAACCCCCAAACAACAAAGAAATCAGTAAGTGCGGATGGGGGCATGACGGCGGGCACAACATTCGTTAGGGTAAATATGAAATTCCCTTGTTTTACATGCCCACCATGATACGTGGTAGCTTTCAGGTTCATAGTTTCACTCTACTCTAATCATACGTCACGCCAGCCCTACCTGCAAAACGACCGTCTTCTGCCGACTTTCCGCCATGTCATTTGTAAACATGGCCCTGAAGTAGGGGCTGGCCGCGGACAGAACAAGCCGATGGCAGGGAAACCGCCGGCCCTCGACTTCAAGGGTGACATCCTGCAGTACCCCAGACTTCTGGAAGTCGCCGACATACCCAAGAAACCCTCGCAGATAGCTCTCGTCCTGGTAGGAACGAGGACGAACTGCGCTGGCGTGGGGTTCTTGGTCTGCGGCAGCCATATTGATGACGTAGAATGACACTCAAGGTTAAAGGTTAGATTGAGCTTCACCGATTACCCACATACTGCATAATGTAGCAGCAAGAGTGACCCTATCATCTGTCGAGATAGAAGGATGCCTATCGTGGGATCGAAATATCGATATCCGTCCCGCTGGCAGGGAAGGTAGTTATCTCCATTAAAACAAACTTTTTCATAGGGATATTGTTTTGAGTGTGTTTGCGTGTGTGTTTGCGTGTGTGTATGTTTGTGTCACCGGATGCTTAACCCTCAAACCACCGTATGGGGTCAAAACTGACCCCAGGCGTATATCAACATGTGCCATTTTGACATTTCAAGTCGAAAACAAAATTCCTTCTAGGAGTTTGTTTGCATATATGTCTTATAACTTTTCACAAAATTGGCTCATTTTTGATTAAGTTATCCAAGGTATATTCTAGTTGCTGTAATCTTTATGTAATTGACATTTAATGCCACTGTTTACCACATTTGCGTGCGAATTTCGTATCAAAAGTGCTCAAAAGCGGCAAAAAAAAAGCTACATGGTGATCTCTTAGTTTCACGTGCCTATTGTAACTAGACCGATACAATAACCCCGCCCACCTCCGTTAAAACGTAAAAATGCAAATTAAAACACACAAAAACGCAAATATTTGACGGACATGCAGTCGAACATTTACATTGGTCGAACCGCTGGTTGTGATGGACAGTCAGGATCAGTCTATTAGGGCTTAGATTTTCTATCAGTTCTCATCACATGACGACATCGTATCTTTGCTCCTTTAATGTCGATATGCAATGGTATAATCTTCTTGACACTTACTATGTGTAGTAGTGACTAGGAATTTGAGGTGTTTTTTTTGCAAGTTTCAAGCCTTATCCAGTGCTCTGGATGCCTTTAAGAAAAAAAAAATATTCTAAAGAGGTCTTCTAGTTTGATGCACCATCCGTTATCTCCGAGGTATACTCACTTCAAAAGGTTTAAGACATTCTCAAAAAGGCCTAGATGACACTAGTCAATGATATCTGGCAAGAGTTGGGGATATAGTTGAGTTAAATTGTAAACAATTATTACAATAGACTTTGTGGACTGTAGATTATGTCCTGTTATTAATGTTAATTCCATTTATCTAATAGCTAATTCAGTTGAGTTTGTTGTAATAACGGTAGCGCTAGACATAACAAGGCCAACCTGTCATAAATTCTTCGATGTATTGTGACAGTACTATAATAGTTCAATATTTTCCTATGAATTATTTTGAATACTGTTGATCAATAAAGTTACTTCAATAGAGTTACTTCTTTTCATATGGGGAAAAGCTAGAGGTTGATAACATAAAATAACACACACACACACACATAGACAAACACACGCACACGCGCACACACATACACACACACACACATACCCCCCCCCACACACACACACACACAAACACACACACACACACAGTTTACATTCCTTTGCTCCAATGTACTGAAACAAGCAATGAAATGGTTTATTATGAAATCACAATTTTCAACTTTGAAGATCAATACAGTGAATTTTGTTATCTCGAAATATTGCATTATCGTGCTCGATGTATTCAAATTCACTATTGACCTAAAACTAACGCATATTCAGTCAACGTTATTTTTACAAACTTATTATGCATTCCTAACATTTTGACTCTGTAAACGTAGTTCATAAGTTCCTAAAATCTTCACATAGAGCGAATATACATGTACTTCAAAAGTATTAACTGTAATTTATAATACAAATATTTTTTCTGCCTGAAGTTCCTTTTATTATTCCTGTCGTGTTTATACCATCTAGTGGCTCATTTACCTTTTATATGTAAACATATGTAACAATTTGTTTGATAGCAAATCTTACCATGACATATTTGAATATATACTTACAAAGAAAGGTATGGTTACCATACATTCTTTTTAACGAACGGCTGATGTAATCATTCGGTTAAGCAGCAACGATGCGACAATGCCACTAACACAATCATTAGCAATGTACATAAATAAAGAATAAGAATGGAAACTTTTATGTACAGCAAGAACTGTTCTAAATCCAATAATGAAACAACAAGCATACAGCATTTTTTACCCTTCTATCAGTTGTACGCCACATCGTCATGAAAAAGAATTCATCCTGAAATGTTTATATTGAGCAATAAAAAATTATTTATTTACTTACAGAGTTGCAAACAGAGAGACAGAGATCTGAAAGTAAAAGAAGTGATTTCTAACCAGTTTAGTGAGTTCGATCCCCGGCCGGGCCATACAAAAACTTTAAAGATGGTACATACTGCTTGCAGCTTTCTATGCTCAGCATTTGGGAAAGAGTATGGAAGTTAAACACACACCACTACCAGTGGACTAGCCCCCTGCTGTAGTGATTGCACAAAATTGTGTGGCCCAAGGGCTACTAAAGCGGAGATGGTCGCGACATATGCACCATCGGTGCGTGAAAGAACTTTGACTTTTTGTCTTTGAACTCAATGAGCAGGTAATCTAATCGTCCACTGGTCATGACAGAGAAGGAAGGCGATATGTACAGTATTTACATAGAAATTGTGTCTCACGATACCTCGAGAATTCCTTGATTGATTGATTGATTGTTCATATATTTGGTATGTGGGTAGGTCTTTTTGAGACATCGAAATGATTAGATTTTGGGCCCCCTAGTGGCTTGCTATGGTACTGCAGCGGAAGTTCCCGGTTCGATATCTCGTGTTTTGGACATGCTATGGTCATGATTTCTGAGTGGTATATAGCTCTTGGGAGGGAGAGTAAGTTTGGGCCCCCTAGCGGCTTTTTTTTTGCAACTGCAGGAGCCGACTTTTTTTTCTTGATCGTTTCTGTCGAGTGGTCCATATAAACTCGTCCAGCAGGCTTTCTTCGACCTGTTCTTTTATGTCTTTGATCACGGTGGATATTCTGCATCTCCGTACATGGAATTCAACTGTGAAGCAACTAGCCCTGTAGTGTATGCGGGGTTTCTATTAGGGAAGGATTGGTTAACACTTTTTGGAGGTCCAGGGCTCTTCTTTTCAGGAGGTTTTTCTGGACCTGCACCTTCATGTGTTGTGTTCTCTGACACTTGTTTTGCATTTTCGCACACGGAATTCAACTGCGAGGCAGCTGAACCTGTGGTGTATGATGGGTTTTCATCATCGAATGATTAGGTGGCACTTTTTGGAGGTCCAGGGCTTTTCGTTTCAGGAAGTTGCCCTGGACCTGCAGCTTCATAAGTTGTGTTCTCTGACATTTTTTTTGCATTTTCGTACATGGAATTCAAATGTGAGACAACTGGGCCTGTAACGTATGATGTATTTTGATCAGTCAATGATTGGGTGACATTTTTTGGATGTCCAGGGCTATTCTTTTCAGGAAGTTGTTTTGGACCTAGGCCTTCATACGTTGTGTTCTCTGACATTTCTTCCGCATCAACGTAAAGACTTTTTGGCTGCGAGAAGGTAGGTCTCGTGCTATATAATAGGTTTGTGACATCTAAAGTGGTTTCATCCAAGGATTTGGGTACGGCTTGTGACTGGCCTTCATCCTGCACAGTTTGATCATTACCAACAGTCATTACAGTAGCCGTGGTGCTTTTGTTTTTCAAAATAACATTTGGATCTTCACGACGCATTTTTCTATTGGATAAAGCTGTACCTTCAGTTGTTGGGTTCTTTGGTACCAGTAGTGATTTCATAACTTCGTTTTGCACATACTGTTGACCCTGCTCTGTTTGAAGATGACCTCTGGTATCATCAGTAGCTGCGATGTTTGTGTTGGGACCTTGCAATTGGCTTGAAGGAGGATTCTTGGTCCTCCTCCACCACCATATTGTGACAATGATGACAACAATGATGGAAAGAGCAGCTATTGATGAGCCACTGACAGATCCAACGACAGCAAGTAGTGAGAAACTTGGAGTAAACTCACGGGAACTATTGCTTTTTGATAAAGTTGATTTGGCATCAGTGGACAATGGAGCGAATGTAGAGCCAACGCGATTTGCTGTCGGTTCGTAATTGTATTTTGCAAAAACAAACAAGGAGGATGTTGACCCTGCAGATGGTGTGAATGGGGCTTGGCAATCAAATGTGGCGTCTAAATGACGCAATGTTGGGTTATTTTCACTTTCTGTATTGTGCAATGAAGTTGTTGTCAATTTAGATAGTGTGGTGAATGAGGATGTGGTTGTCTCATTGCATATTAGGTCTCCAGGATTGATGTCTATAAGTATTTGTCCAAATAGGTTTGCAGGTTGGTCACATTTTATCTGTTTTTCAAACGAAGCAGACCCAGTCATTTTCATCCTGAATGGAACCATGCTGCAGTCGCACTGCCAGGGGTTGTTTATAATTGCTACACTAGAAATAGATGCAAACATGGAATAAGATGACGGGAGAAGGGCAGTCAAATGGTTTGATGCTAGGGACAACAATTTGAGCTGAGGCAGGTTTGAGAATACCCTGGACTTAATTTTATTTATTTTGTTGGAGTCAAGTCTCAAGTGTCTCAGTTTGGGTAGATTTGTGAATGCATCAGACAGAATGGTAGTTATACGGTTTGAGTTCAAATACAACACTTCGAGTCGTGGTAGGTCTGAAAATGTACCAGGCTGAATATTAGTTATCTGGTTGGAGTGAAGATGCAAATATACGAGCTTAGGTAAACTTGAGAACGTACCAGGACGGATATCAATTATCTGGTTCTTATTCATGGACATAGTATGGAGGTAAGGTAGATCTGAGAATGTACCAGACTGAAGAACAGATATCTTGTTAGATGACAGGTGCACAAAATTGAGTCGGGGTAGGTCGGAGAAAGCACCAGGCTGAATGTTGTTTATCTGGTTCGAAGAAAGTTTCAAAGTTTCGAGTCGAGGTAGATTTGCAAATGTACCTGACTGAATGCTAATGATTTGGTTGTGGTATAGGAGCAACCGTTTGAGCTGGTCTAGATTTGCAAAAGCGCCATGTTGGATTTTAGTTATCATGTTGTGTTGTAGGTGCAAAAATTTGAGCTTGGGTAAATTTGGGAAACAGTTGACGATACCAATTCTATTTTTTTCGAAATCCAACTCTACCAAGTTCCTATACCTTAATAGTTCTGACTTACTCAAAGTCGTAATATGATTACTTCTCAAATCCAGTGATGAAATGGATGCTGTCAAGCTCTGAGGGATGCTGGTCAGGCTAATGCTGCTACATCTGCAGGGTGAGGACGGTGCACAGCTGCAACCAGCTGTTGGCATGCTAGGCTCATTCATGATGATGGTGAGAAGGAAAATCAGCTGTAGCATGTGTTGTAGGAATTTCCCCATGCTGTTCTAGAACCTAGAAAAAATGTCCAATATTTCTTAATATTACGCAAATACGTTGATTACATTTTTTCAGCAAAAGAATGAGTGACTATTTATAAGGTATAAGTTTTTTTTTCCTCCAACGTACATGTCAATGTTATTATGAAAGTTAATCAGGTTCACCAGGTTTCAGGAACAGCTCACTGTCAGCAAAAGTCACAACACACAAACATTGAATCACATGCAGGCAAAATTGTTTCACCAGACAAAGGTACAACATCTAAACATTGAACTAAGCCAAAGTAATAGACACTGAACAGGGCTACTTCTTGAAAGGAATCAAGGAATCTACATAGATCAGATCACTGGTCATTACTGGACAAAGACGGCGGGTGGTATAAACTTCCGAGTTCCGACTGTAAGGTCACTTGATCTACGTGATTGGTCGCTTGATTTCTGTGGAAGACTAGTCCACTGCAGGCGAAATAAGATGAGCTAATTTTTAGGTACGCTGATTTTAAGTATTGGAACGAAGTCTTATTTCTGTATCATATCATAAGTGTCAATGCTAGACAGGACTATTACAACCTCAGATGAATACACTGTTGTTGTTGTTGCTTTGTTTCCTTGTTTAATCAAAGATCTCCATCCGATTACGCCTGCACCAGGCTCGCTTCATTGCATCCAGGCCCCCCATCATTTCACAATTCAATTGTCTACATCAACCAATATACCCGCACTTCCGCGTAATACCCCTTTCTACTGAGTCGGCGATCGTCCATTGAGTTATCAAAGATCTCATGACTAGTTCAGACGAGTGTCGTTGATGAAAAAGTGTATCTTGCAAATTCTGTGTTTTATTGTTCTTTAGATTATTCTTACACTATGACGGTTTGCATTAAATTTATAAAGTAAATCCAACATTGGTTGTTCAACGGTCTGAAACTTTGCAGGCCCGAGTCGGCTGGCTGTACCATGTAAAAGATTAGGCACAGACAACCCGAGAAGCGAGTGTTATGTAGTAAAACACCACATCTTTCTGAATACAAAATCAACCAAATTTGTAAAGAAATATTCACAAATGAACATTTTGATAAATGAACCATATATATTCCATATATTATAAATGAATCATATATAATCCAGGAATTGAATAGTGCCCCTTCATGCAAACCCATGGGGTTTAATGCATGATGGGAATCATCCCTTAAGTATTGGTTCCTATGGGATAATTGATGAAGTTCCAGGTCAAATTTTGGGTCAATGCAATAGAAGAATTAAGTTGTGTAAGGTTGGAAATTAAAGAAAAACTATTCACACACACGCGCTACAAACAGTATTTTCAAAATAGGAACTAAATTTCCTAAGAGCTCCCCATTTTTGTGAGGGCCTTTTTTCAAGTCTTAAATATGGGATTCAAAGGGATGATTGACAAAGATCATAGTCAATTTTTGACCCAAAGCAAGTGGAAAGTACAGTTATTAAGGCTATAGGGGAGAAGCAGGTATCCGGATATCCAGAAACACATAGCAACACTAGAAAGGCAACATTTGCGGGAGCAAATGCAACATGTCTCACCCATTTCCCTCCCCATGCAAAAAGCGACTGTGTCATAGAGATTAACGTTTGTTGTATGTCTGCAATGTTGGTATTTGAATGAATAATTGAATTGAAGACCAGTCAGAAATGGATCTCTCCCAATTTGAAACCCTATGCATGGATGGGCTCGTCCAGGTGCCCATATTCATACTGGACCATTAAGAAACACCTTCACCAAAAAAAACTGGACCTTTTTGATAATCACAACTCCCTATTGTTATTGTTAATGTTGGTGTCAACGTCCCAACACGGGATGTTTCCTAAGGTGGGAAACTTTGGACACTTTGCGTTCACTATTGGGCGCACTGGTGTCCAATATTCGTGACACAGGGGTAGAAAATTCGTGTACATAGCGAGGAAATGTCAGGTTTCACCATAGTGTCCAAGCTTGCAAACTTGTGGAAATCTTTGTTTCCATGCAGTGTTAAAATACGAAAAACACCGTGTGTGTCGAAAAATACCACCAGAAAAGTTTTGAACCTTCTCAATTGCACTTAACTTCAGTAGGAAACAACAATAACAACACATGGATGGGAGACAGGGAGTAGTGAAGTTGTTCCTGTTTGCGCCTGTCAGAGTACTAGTAGTGCCCCTAATTAAATTGACTATTTCAACCAATCAGGTTGAGCTTGATAAATCCGTGTTACAACGCGCTCTCTCATTGGCTGACCGAATTAGTCCACCTGGCCAGATGAATAAAGATGTGACCTAAAGGTCAGTGACCCCATAAGAGGAAAATAGCCGATGTTCTCCCCAAAATTCCCTCTAAAATCGTATTTTGACGTGTTGCATGCCAAAAATGCGAATGAGATTCTTTGAATATTTGTTCAAAGTACCCCCATAGTAAATTTCAGGTCATTTTGGATGTATTTCCAGAGCACAGGAGGCCAAAATGTACGTTTTTGGTCAGAAAAACCTCAATAAAATCACTTTCAAGGTCAATATCGAAAAAAAGGAAAAAAATCTCCCAGGGTATTTATCCACTCTACCTATATACCAAATGTCAGCTCAGTTGGTCCACGGACGACCGAGCTGAGTCGATTACAAGATTTGACAGGAGAAAGAAACCGTACGAACACAATATGTTGCGCCCAACAGTATGTTGGACTCAACATAATTAGGTAATCTATAAGCTTATAAGCTCAACCTAAGATTTCTTAAGAGCTCGTCAGTTGAAGTTTGTCCAGTGGTTGTTCGCCATATGATGTGGTACATCAGGCTGTAATTAATCGGAAGGGTACTCGGGGGTTATGATGCTGTATAATGCAACTGCTGCCTAGTAAGGTTTCAAGGTCAAGGTGCTAATACCATTAAGTTATTTGAATCAGAACAAAATACTATTAGCAGAACCAGAGCACTCTCCTCTGGGGTTGTCTCTGTCTTTAAACAAAATGTCTCACCTAAACTATCCGTATTCATATGTCAAACTCCACTCTCTGCTAAAAGCTACATATAGAGAGGCCCTTATCGTATTTCCTTTTCTAAATAACGCTATTAAACTACACAGTCAGGATTCTCCTAAGAAATCCCAAACTTAATGAAATCCGGATCTGTCCCTAAACGTCACCAACTGTTTCCTGAGACAAAAACCGTTCGTAACGTTTCTCTGAGCCACATCTTTACAGTAACCGAACACGCCTACTTCATTTTCATTTCAGGGATATTTTCCACAAAGATGCATATATGTTAAAGAGTATCCAATCTTACCTTTCAATGTTTTTGTTGGCACTTTCTGGGTTAGGACGTCGTGAAGGCGATTCGATCGACTGTTGCTGCTGTAGTTGCAGAATACATTTTTCAGTAGCTGCGTCGTAATATATGGAATGTAACAAACAACGTCAGATTAGTTTTACATTAGACGTGGGCGTGTTGTTGGTCTGAAGCTGGCTATCTAAATATTTACTTTCATGATCATGAATAATAACGGTTTACTTTTTGCGTGGCACGTAGGCTGTGTACAAGATGGTAACATAATTTCTCCCGTACCCTAAGACAGTACAATAAACAACGGTATATCTAAAGAGGCATTCATTTTTCCTAAGGTTTGCACACTTCGTGTTTCAGGCGTTCAAGAACTTCTTGAGAAGGCCCCAAAAACACCATGATTTTGTAACCTGGCGTTATTGGGGTACCCGGTGGGATCATTAGGAGTCGGCGTTGTAT
This sequence comes from Branchiostoma lanceolatum, assembly GCF_035083965.1. Taxonomy (NCBI): domain Eukaryota; kingdom Metazoa; phylum Chordata; class Leptocardii; order Amphioxiformes; family Branchiostomatidae; genus Branchiostoma; species Branchiostoma lanceolatum. The sequence continues at coordinate 31,625,051 of NC_089722.1, read as the reverse complement.
GCTTTTATGGCCAAAGTCAAACGGTTGATTTTAGAAACTTAGACGGGTGATGTACATTTACATGTCCACACACGTTTAAATCAGTGCAGCAAATCCTCGTCGCTGAATCATATGTATTATGAAGTACTGTGCATATCATTGCATCATATATGACTGCGTTGATTGTCTGAAAAATGGCTACTGGAATATCTACATTTAGCAGGTTTTCCTTGCCTTTCGTTCTAAAAATTTCTAAACCAGTTACTTGGGGGATGAACAAGGTAAAATGATCCTCATTTTAGATATCAATTATTAATCTGTTAAAGATATTTTCAGGGGATGTATTGAGCAGGTTGGCCTCCTTTGGTTTTGTTACAAATTGTTTACTTGCAGATGCAACGTTATTTAAATAGTTATGATTATTAACGATATTAGATTGACAGTTTTACCACACATCCAAAATCCAAACGCTAAAAATATATCATTTTTATATTAATCGTGAGCAGTCATGTTGTCATAATCCAACTGTAATGAAGGATTTATTTTTTGTACCACAAACATTTTTGTACTTACCTTCACTGAAGAGCGCAATACTATGGACGAAATAAAGTTAAAGACTGAGCAACGTATACTTGTAGCCTTCGTTCTGGAATACTACACAAATATGCACCAATGATCTAATGCTCGGTAGCAACGAGCGTGTGTATCAGTCCTCCCGGAAATGCCCGAATTAAAATCTCGTCTGCGTCTGAGGAAAACCTGGGACCACGTGACCAACAAACCTACGACGTCACCATGATGCGCAGACCCTGCACCCTCGACTTGTGCAATTGTAATTTTCTGCTGCATTATTCAGTGTTTAATGTTAGCTGTTGCAAAACATTTTTATGTTTTTGTATATACCGTTCCCACTGGTTTGTCGGCGTAGGGTTCAATTCAAGGCAAATCACGTGTCTATGCTTAAGTATTTCACTAAGGGTGTTTCATCCCCTCTGGACTCTCTATAATCATTGGGTTCTTGCCGCATTGCCATCTTATTGTACATATCAGTCTAAGACTTGACTAAGACTGCGTGCTCCTCAAAACTATACATTTATGATATTATTCCAATCAAATCATATATGATATATAACATTGATGTGGTGTGTGTCTGTGTGTGCGTATCTGTCGAAATCTCTTATATAAGGATTCATTCGGATCTTCGGTTCCGGATCACGGTGCTCCTTAGTCGGATCTGTTACGGACTAGTTGTTGGATCTGCCTGTATCCACCTGTATCCGCTATTTTCTTTTTAAAAAAAGTACAGAAAAATCCCTCTACGTATCCGTCAGGATCTGTGGCATTTCCGTACGTACATACAGTGTACGGCTCCGTATCCGTCGAAAATCCTTATTTTCGGATTCCTTCGGATCTTCGGTTCCAGATCACGGTGCTCCTTAGTCGGATCTGTTACGGATTCGTTGTTGGATACGTCTGTATCCACTAAAAATACAGAAAAATCCCTGTGCGTATTTGCCAGGATTCGAGGCCATTTTATAATTAATATCTCAACCATTGCCCCGTGACGAAAGAACCCGTCTAACTGGTTCGGACTTTGCACGTACCTTCAGGCACTCGGGTTGAAAATCTGCCGTCAACAGGTAGGGCTTGCAGTTGTTAAGGTTTGAATAACACCAATACCTTTGTATTATAATCTTATGTGTATTGAACGCAGGTGATGTGATGATGAAATAGCCAAGCAACGTTACTGGTGTCGACAGGTCTCATTGTACCATTACGTTAGTACCAAGGGTCACACCAGTGAATGCCAGTGCATTTAGCTTGGTGTAGTTAGCGAGCTGTTTAGGAGCGTGTAGAGTGATGTTATCTATTAACTACAGACGATTTAACAAGAGTGTAGTAAAAGCTTTGACATGTGTCCAACAGTCTACAGTCTGAACATGTAGTATATCAAGACTTGAATAGCATAGTGACCTTCTACGGATACGGGTCAGTTGGAGACAAAGTGCGCTTGCTTTGTTTGGCCTTGCGCCACCACATTACTTATGTTGTTTGTTTACCATGATGCAAGAGGTCACTACCTCTAGAGGTCGGAGGTCACAGCCCATTTTGTTACGGCAGCCATATTGTCTACATATTGATGTTTTGATTTGATCAAATGTATCGTTGACTTGAATCGTCAAATGTGTCCATGCTGGCGTTGACTATTTTGCAATATGCACATTATTGGTTGAACCATGGTTCTGACAGTGTGAACGTTTCTATGAAGACGAGCAGTATTGTGCACGAAATTATTGTGTTGTTGTAATAACATTTTACTGCAACTCTCTCAACCTTTCTCTTTCCCCAGCTTTGGGGCCCGAATCTTCATCCGTCCCAAAAAGGGAGTTGTCAACCATGCCTGCGGATTATCCAAAATCTCTGAGATTTTGGAACTACCTGTGCTATGGTTTGGCAGGTATTCCAGCAAGTTTATCAGGGAATACCGTCGGCCTTTTCTTCTCTGTATTTATTCTGGAAGTAGTACAGGTAAGGGATAAGGAATGACATCACATAGTACAGCAATAAGACAAGAGTTCGGAAACCTCTTATCTCAAGACCAAAGCATGTCTAGGTCAAAAGATAGGAAAAAAAAAACAGAAATTCTGCTGCAGTAGCAAGGCCATATCCCAGGAGGTCCAAAATTGACCTTGACTCTCGCCTTCCTAACACATACCGATATACCAAATATCATTAGAACCCGGTCGTCTTCCCTCAGCCAATCAGGAGCGTGCATTTCTTGTGACTAAATTCACATAGTGTGGCCTCCCAAGGGGTAGGGGTGTACTAAGTAACGAATAAATTGACTAAGTTGGAGACGCCCCCCAGTAGGCAACGTTCCATCAACCGGATTGGATAAAATTGTGGGCGTCTCCAACTTAGTCAAATTATTCGTTACTTAGTTCACCCCTATCCCTTGGAAGGCCACCAGGCAGATGTGTTTTCTTATAATTACAAGTAACACACAACACTGGTCCCACTAGGTCAGAGGTGCCAGATAATTTGTCATGGTCTGGTCAAGGAGGTTTTACATTTCAATTTACTTCCTCTTGTATTTCACCTCAAACACCTTCAAGACACCACAAATGCATGTCCTTTTAAATATATATATTTATATTATTTGTTCGGAAAGACAGCCGGGTTCTAAAATAGATAGATCCCAAGATCTGGGTAACTATGTGGATTTGGTACTGCTCCGCCCACCCTCAGGAGTTTGTTGGCATCCCTCGGGCTTCGCCCTCGGGAACGGGTGGGCGGAGCAGTACCAAATCCACATATTTACCCAGATCTCGGGATCTATCTATTACTTAGAATCCATCCAGAGGTTCTTGAGTTATGCTGACTACAATAGTCCGGAAACACAAATACACGCCCACACAACCAGATGCATGTTTTAAAACCTCTTAATACACACATGTATTTGAGGCCAACAGTAGGGTATCCTTATTAGGACTGAAAAGCATGAAAAGCGGCCCGCAGGCAGGATTTAGCTTCTCATGAATAAATAAGGGTTCAAACTGACAAACGAATGGTCGTCACACGGGTCGGCTGATATCTTTGGGCTCGAAAATTATAGTACAAAGTCCGATAGCCTCGATCAGCGATGACCTTTGACCCGTTGTGAAACGGTGTTTGTCGTTATGCTTAATATAGATTTGTAATAACGCTCGGCGTAGAGACGTGTGTTTCCTTTATTGCTGTTGTTTGCTTAGTTATCATCTAATGAATTTTTGTAATTTTCTTGCTTATTTTGTTGATAAATGTTTTTATACGTAATACTTTCGTTAATATTTCTATCTGCATGAAAAATAGAGATATAGTTTTGAGCGTGCCTGTCTGTGTGTGTGTGTGTGTGTGTGTGTGTGCGTGTGTGTGTATGTATTGGGACTAAGTTTGCATAACTAATGAGGAAAATCTGTATTTAGTGTTTTCCATTATAGGACTAACGCATGTTTTGGCAGCTAAAACCTGTTAGTTCCCAAAATGGGGCAAAAAGTCCCCTTCTAGAAGGCCTATCCCGGGGCCCGACAGCTAGCGGTCAAACCACAAAGGGATATACAACCAAACCTGTATACTTGTTTTTGATATGTGGATAGTCTAAGTTATGCTTGATATAATAAATGATATCATTAATGACGAAATTTTATTGACCCACCAACTCCATTCGACGGTAAGACTATTGAAAATGTAACTGAGAAGTAGAGGGGCATTGATAGATAAAAGTTATGCAAATGAAGACATAATTTGCATAATTAATGAGAAACTACTGTAATTCAATATTGGTAGATAACTGGAATTTCATATTTGTGGCATTGGGAGGTTACGTTAAGGTAACATTGTTGAATATAAAGTATGCCAGTGAGGGCCTAATTTGCATAATATATTTTTCATGGAGATATGAGGTCTCCGAACTCTTGTTATTCTAAGTTATTGTTTTGGAACCGTTTTGTTGTTACGGTAAAGAGTGATATTTTGTTTCTTCACCTTTTAAGTATTATCGGTAAACCTTTGTTTACTGAGAAACTTAGGGAAGGACCTATTTGGTCTTCACCTTCGCTAGCGCAATCCTTATGTATTTTGCTTTTATGTCTGTATGTATAATTGTTTTTATCTGTACAAAATAAGGAATAGAATAGAGGAAGCTCCAACGACAACGCTTGGGTAGACATTCTAGCAATGCCTGCTAGGCCGGCCTTGATGTTTCTGTTTACTGCTTACGAAACATTTTTTTTTCATTTTCGTCAAAGATCACACCAACCCAAAACTCTATATTGACGACCACAAGCAAAGTAATCTCATCTGCTAGTGCCTTCTTCGTGGGGTTTCTGATAAACACAACCAACACGAGATGGGGCAAAGTGAAGCCATGGTAGGTGAACTTTAAACAGTACGCGTCTGAAAGATTATGTCCAACATTTTTGTTTGAACGTTTGTTTATTCATGATAAGCTCAAATCGGCACGCAGGCCGCTTTTCATTGAGATCATGAGGGAAGAGGTAAGGATCAGATACAATATAACAGAGATACAGTCATTTGAGTCCTAATAACTCTATCAACATATATCATTACATATTCATGGTACGACAATATACAATTTCTACAACATACAACATAAAGTAGGGCGAAAGCTGGTTTATGGTCCGTGTCCGATCGTTTAGTTCATTTCCGTTACTTCAAGAGTCTCTTAAAGGAAGTCAGATTCGGAGCCGTACGTGTGTCTGGTGGTAGGCTGTTCCAGATATTTGGTCCGCGGTAGGCTACCGATCACTACATCGTAGTGAAATTAATTTCATAGGCTATGAAAAGATAAAGGTCGATATTTTGTAGGAATCTTCAACAAAGACATACATGTAGGTGTGAATTATCGATAAACCATGCATGCAATATGGAAATGGCCAATTCAGAAGTACATTGTACATGTACAATGTATATGCGTATTTCTGCTATGTTGATTAAGATTGAACAACATCCAAAATAAGACTACGTTTTACTTCCAAAGACACCACACATACAGGTTTGCGTAAATTGATAACTACATACGCTCAGAACTGATTATGATTCCTAATTAGCTCTGATTATCTGTAGTTATCAATGTAATTGATCAAATATGCAGACATTATTGCTTTAACAGTTACGGAGGACATAAATGTCTTGTTTCATCCCCAGGCTTTTTTTCACCGCTATTCTGGGCGCGGCTTGCAACTTCTCCCAGTGGTTTTCCCCCGGCGTTGAAAGCTATACTGGAAAGCTGATATGGTATCTTGTGTTCTACTGCGGATTCAACGTGCTCCTAACGGTATGAACCAAGTGAAGTGAACAAACCACTTCATGTGTTCACACAGCCCATAACTGCCTTATTGTACTAGATAAGCATTAAGGTTTCTGCCATGGCTTTTTTTTTCATTTTGAATTTCAATTGTTTTCTCATTTATGAGTCAAGAAAAAACTGTGGTTAACATGAATATTGATAGTTAGAAATGAAAGAATAATGAATATGATTTATTTTAGAGAATGATATTTTAATTAGGTAAAAACATTTATTTTGTAGTAACTACAGAAAATTACTAGATATCAAGATGTGCGAACGTACGTTTGTAACCTTGATCATTATGCACATGGAAAACATATTTTCATAGCAGTGGTATGTATCAAAGTGCTGTATTTTCTCAAACAAAATAATATTAGGGACAATAAAAGAACATCGATATCAATGTGATATTTCTGTGACAGCAGCGCTGTTAGAATGGCATAGCTAAAAGGATTGGCTCAAATCCTTTCTCTGATCTTTGTCTTAATTTTCTTTTCATTGTCCAGGGATATGGCAATGCCAGGGACACACTAGTGATGTATGCCAGCAACGAACCGAGAGAAAGAGACACACTGAACGCCTACAGTACGTACTATCTTGCCATTACAAGTGTCTTTAGCCATATTTTCCGACACTTTTTCTTCTCATATCTTATCTTAACGTAGGATGGTGCCATTCTCCGTAGTAACCACTTGAGGTTAGCAAGCGAAAATATTGAGGAGGATGGCAACCAGGTTAATTCTAACGCAAACCCTCATGTCTCAGCCAAATGTTAGTGTGACTATAAGCTAAGAAACGGACAAATGCCAGCTAGCACCTTTTTTTTTATTCTTATGTCATTCAAAATATATTAAAAGTGTCCTGGGTAATGCTGGGGTCACGTTTCCTAACCGGGGCCCGGCCGGGCTGTTTGCGGAAATTTTTGGTACGTTTTATGCTTTTGTTGTCTTTTATATCATACTTTTTGTTCCCAACGACTACCCGGCCGGGCCCCGGATTGGAAATGTGGCCCTAGCATAAGACAACATAATTTGGCTTTGTTTTGTGTCGCAGTGTCGGCCTTTCAGATTGTTGGTGTCATACTCTCGGCACTGATCCAACAAGGAACGTTCGCACTGTTCCATGCCGACCTGGGGTACAACCCGTGTAGCAACGGGACCAACAACAGTACAGACCACGGTCCATCAAGGGATACTGAGGTAAGTGTCATTTCGCCCAAACAAGGTAAAGGTAAACCAGGCATCCTCAACTGGGGTGAAGCATGATGCTTATTCAAGTAGCTAGTAGTAGTAGTGCAATGCGGCTTCGCGTTTCGGGCCAAGCACACCGGGTCACCCCTACACTTCTCGATAAGTGTATTGGGTTCTTTTACGTGCAGAGGCTTGACGCTTATGCCTAAAGCTCCCTCTTACACGGGGCCGCCGGCTTTACGTCACCATCCAAAATGACGAATGCAATTTCTTACAACATGTCCGAGCTCAGGAGTCGACCCTTAGGATCGAAATCGGGCCCTAAGATTGCGCCATGAGGAATTAAAGATCCCATGCACCCGTGAAATATTTCTAGTTTATCAAATTCAAATGAAATAAAATACATTTTTTTAACCCTCAAACCACCCTAGCTTTTTTACGACTAATCTTACCGTATGGGGTCAAAACTGACCCCACAATGTTTTCTACAAATATAGCTTTATTGGTGACTATTTTTTGTGGTTTGTATATATGTATAGTTTAAGTTATCTATAAGGGACAGCTTGACATGATTAGGTGTGGAATAATTTCTGCTCATTATCATAATTTATGCAAAAATAGGGAACATCGTCTTTTGCAACTAACGCTATTCAGACAAGCGGGCTCTTTTGGGGCCGGCGCCAACACTTGATGTCTTATAGCATCTGAATGTCTTACGCTAGAACAACCAAACTTAGTCACCTTTGCTAAAATTTCGTTGGCAACAATTTTAATTTAATGAAATATCTAATCAATGTTTTCATGTTGCTATGGCAACCGGTTTCTTAGAGCCATATTTGGAAAAAGTCGCTAATTTTGGATTTTACAATGTAATTCTAGGGCTGTCTTTTTAAACTTCACTTATTTTCTTTCATCAATACCAACCAATTTAATTCACCATCACTTTTATGATTTAACATTCATAATTTATGCATATTTGATTACGTCATCGGTCAAAATCTAAGATGGCGGACGATATAATTAATTTAACTATTTCAACCTCAAATTTCATCATTACCATGTTTATTCAAACAGAAACAATCTTAATATAAACGTTTTGGTCCATTTTTATTGTGTTATTAGGTTATATGATGAAAAAATTCATTTAAAATAATTCAAGATGGCAGAACCAAGATGGCGGATTTCGCTAGTGTAACTTGATATGAATATGATTTTCATGACGTCATTTTGACGTCGTTCCTGTTGCCATCGAATATAAAGTCTTTGGATATATTATGGTTTATCATACATAATTTCTATTTAAGTTTTATCGTGTACCTTTGAATTATATGGAAATACCCAATTTGTTGGTTTTCGTCAATAAAATCACATAAATGACGTCATAATAGAGTCAATTCCAAGTCACCGAGAGGGTTTTTATATAATATTTGTAATATGTTTGAACTATTTTGATTAAAAGAATGTCTAAGTCACAATAGTTCTAAACTGTTCAAACAATTAGAATTGATACTTATAACATGTTTGAACTTATTTAACATATGTTGGAAACATTTCGAACGTAACTGCACAAAAGTCTCTTTATTTAAAACAGTTTCAAACCATCTATCGAAATGTTTCAATGTTCGAACAGTTTGTAACAAAAGATTTTCACAATTGCCCCCATAAACGAAGGTGCTAAGTCCTCCTGTGTGTTTCTGCCTATTTTCGGTGGCCGCGCTAGACCACCAGCGGATTTGTTTTGACGGAGCGTCACCCGCGCGCGACGATGTACACTGCTCGGCACCGCTAATATCCGGCATTTTCCCGCTCCAAAACACTCCACAGTCTCCACTAGACCCACGTTTTTAGTGTTTTGCCTCGTGTGTAACACGATTCGATTTGCATTACTGACGGGACGAAAATGTTATGATAGAAAAAATTCACCCCGTCCCGGCGTCCGTCCCCAAAACATGAACGACATGAAAATATATTTTCTTACAGATTCAATCACGAAAATCAACGGCATGGGATTCTAAATTTTCGCAACGGCCGACCATTTATCATGGTTGAACTTCCTTCCAAGGCGTGCGATAGATAAACATTCCCGGCACATAATACTTCACTAGTACCAAGGAGGTTTAAACTTCCTTGCTAGTACCAGACTAACTACGCAAGCTCATGATAATAATAGGGAGAATGTTTGTCAGTTAAGTTTGGCCACCAGAGGGTAAATTCATTTATATTAACGATATAAACGTTAACGTTACAAGCGCAAACGGGCGAATCATTGACCTGACCGGGGACTGACTCTACTGGCCTAATCATTCCTTTTTTGCCGAATTCTACGATCCATACGCCCGTACGCAGGAAAGCCTGGTGGACGCTACACATCACGGGAGACGCGTGTTGGTCCGAGACAGACAGCGCGCGGCGTGCTTTCGATCGCGTAGCGGCGACAACGTGCGGGACCAAAACGCCTGTCCCCAGTGAGACCGTGTGTTTTGCGCGGCATGCCCCGAATCCGTCTACCATTGCTGAATGTGGCCCGATTCATAGAGGTCTGTTTTGTAAGCATTATTTCATGTACCCCTCAGCGTGAGAATTCCTTGTGCAACAAGTTCGCTACATTATATATTCAGATTCCCCGCGCACCGCCCTCCGACCGCCTTTGATCATGTATGAAGTCGGCGGCAGAGAGAGATCATCAATCAATTTTGACAGGAGTGGCGCGCCAGTCTGAGGAGAAACGATCTCCCGTGCTGTGTTGAAGAATTTGGAGTTTGAAAATATCTGGAATAACTAATGCTGAAATCAACATTCACAAAATCATTGATTTAACTTTATTTCTGTTATAGTATTTCCTAAACTGCAGTTTAACCACCCAGTTTAACGGAACATGGTGTTTTCCCGATAAACACGTAAAATGTTTATGTTCGGTCTTTCCTCCTTGTAAGCAAACTTCCAGCTTGTCGCCAAACTTTGCCGAGGCGATATGTACAGAAGCTGAGCGCGCTCGTTGTTTTGTTGTGCTAGCTATGCAGTGACGAGTCTTCGATTATCTGTAGTTGTTGAAGGACACACAGAAATCTTCTGTAGTTTACCGCTTCGAAGGGCATGACAGTCAACGGTAGTAAGGTTTGAACGAGCGTTGTGTTTCTCAGCTCACCTCAGTTCAAAAAGTAAACAACGGGTGCGGGTTAACGTGAGCGGCGGGGGATTTGTTCGGCTGGCGACACCCCCGTACCGTGCCGATAGCGTGGTGTGTTCCTTGAAACGGATTTTTAACAATAGAAAACTAACGTTAGATCTATTCAAGATTTCTAACAAATTTAATGGAAACTTTTCTGTCCGGCGTAGTAGGATTTTGGGAGTACCCAACCGCGTTCTTCACGTGGAAAGTTTTGATACCGCGAAAGTAAACAAAACACCTACGATCGCCTGCCAGGCTTCTCGCGGTGGGGCGTCTTTATTGGTCTATCATTAGGTGCTATCAGCTGCTTAGCAGGTACGTGTAGATTGCTTTCGTATGGCTCATTTAACCAATGTTCGAAACTGTACGAACAAAAGATGAATCTATGTTGTGATAGTTTCGAAACTTATATCAATATTGTACCCGCCGATTTAAATGTTTCTAACATGCTGGAACGCAGTAGAAAATATTTCGAAAGTCAAACAAAGGTTCGAAATTGTTCTTAACATTTACTCATATCAGTTAGGTTGTTGCAAAGGTTTCGAAAATGTTACAACAAAAGGCAACAAACACCCTCTCGGTGACGTGGAATTGACTCTACGTCGCAACGTCATTAATCTTTACGTTCATTTAAAAAATTGTTTTTTTTTCACGTTTCTATAAAATTATATTTTGTAACTATGATCATAATAACCCTTATCATACATGTCACTAGATGAAAAGTAACAAATAATAGGGAATATGGGTGCAGAGTTTGCTGGGGTCAGTTTTGACCCCACTGGACCATGCGTAAACTTTCTAGGATAACTTAATCAACAATGAGCCAATCTCGGTAAAAACTTGTGAGAAGTTATAAGACATATATACAAACAAACTCGTAGAAGGAATTTTGTTTTCGAATCAAAATGTCAAAATGGCACATGTTGATATACGCCTGGGGTCAGTTTTGACCCCATACGGTGGTTTGAGGGTTAAATAAATACATAAAATGTATTACTTTTGGTGGATTTCCCAATGTCATACTATAAGCCTTGTTATACGCTTTAACAATGAGTCCCAATAAAATTATAGTAGGGTGTCTCAAATTGAGGTTATTTTCCTCGCCGGGCCAGGGCAGACCAGCTGCAGCCTTTTATGGACTATACCACACTACTTTCAGGAAGGGGATGTCGTCCTGTGATACTGCAGTACTTTAAAATTCATACAAATCTGTCAAAAGGATCTTTGGCTTATAGGTGCGAACAGGCATACACAACCTAAAACAACCCCGTCACCCGAAACTAGTGCTGTGTACCGGTACAGTGTAAAAATTGATTAGGTACAGGTCCAAAATGCCGGATCATGAAGTACCGGTACTGTACCGATGTAGATTTACACCAAGTATGTGCTTATTTTGTGACTGATGTCCTAACCTCATGATACTGACAGGTTGTAAACAGTTTAATTATGTTTCCGTCATTATAGAAGAAGTTCAGTAAAACACAAGTTAATTTTTCAAATTGTTCAGGTACAGGTCCGGACCTGTACCGAAACCTCTGTACCTGTACTTGTACCTGATGTTACGTTTAGGTACGCAGCACCTGCCGAAACTCCTTCCATGAGGTAGTTGAATTGCCGCAAGAATCTTATCCAATGTGAGTCCATGTGATTTGAACATCACAGCATACGGCCAGTGCACGTGGTAGCAAATGTATCGTGACGGCTTAATCTGAATATGCAGCACTTAAAAAAGCTTTTATACACATGTTGTCTACAGAAAACAGCCTACATGGTTGCAGCAGCTGTTGGATCTGGACTCCTTGTACTTTTTGGACTGGCGGCAGTTTTCGGTGTTCCAGAGAGAAAAGGAAAGGAAACATTTTGATACATTGAATATGTAAAGATCTGTAAAAGATCACAATTCTACTAATACAAGAGGAACAAGACAAAACAACAAGATAACTCTTTATCACTCTACTTTAGGGCGAGTACATACTACTAATTATACTTTCTCATTCATTATGTCGTCGTCGTATAAATCAATATAGGTCCCATCATTGTATGATAAAAAATATGTTGCTATAGGAAATGGCAAGGGCTACTTTTAAAATTTTTTTTCAGATATCAGGGGACAACAACAGTCGTCCTGTTTCCCCATTGATGACATTAAACAGCTGGCCCGCCATCGTCCTTTTCTCGTGCTGTTTGTGATAGAAGCCTTGTTGGAGCTGGGCATTTATGTAAGTTATTTCACGTTGCTATATTGTTGTTAGATACGTATCGTAAATAACTTGAATTCGAAACAGACAAATGTAACGTTGTTAACCTTTATTTTTTTAAATTAGTGAGTCCCAAATGTCAGTCAATAACACAATTTACATATACCACTTATTCAATAAATGGTGAATGCACTGATCAATAACGTTAGAAGTTGAAGGTGGCGTGCTTTGTAATAGATTTAGTTATCATTTGACCATGCATGTTGAATTGTCCCACATACACTGCAGACGAAGCAGATAAACACTGCCTTGATGCTACAGTACACATTCGACATGTCTGACCAGGTGTTCTACGTCCTTTTCGTGTATATGGTACGTACAACAACTGATGAAAGGAGCAAATGTCCTTCGGGTGTAATCTTCATTAACATTAAAATTACCTATGTACGAAAGACTTCGTAATTATTGCAATACGAATGCCGTGGAAGACGAAATACACTTTATTTCAAACTGTTCATTTCATGATAATGCACGAAGTGAGTTGTCTATTCAGACCACTAAAATCTATCCGAATTTCCATAAGCTTACAGACAAAGAAAAGACTATTCTTCTGTTAACTACCAAAAACCCACAAATTATAGAAAAGGTGGGACATTACGTCTTCCATTGCTTACAAAAGAGAAGTCAAACCCTTCACTAGTTTTAGACAATTACGTTTGTATAATTTAGATAAGCAGCATTTATACCTATTTTGTACACTGTTCTTTTATGTATTTTATTTGCATTTAGCCTTCGGGCATGAATTTGCAATAAACTTATTATTATTAATCCGCCGGGTTACATAAATCCGCCACTTTTGTTTTGAGAGATCTATGGTGCAGCACCCCAGGTATGCACAGCTTAGATATACAGGAGTGTATTTTACTGGGGATGTTTGATTAGAGATCTGTTTGGACGTATATTTTTAGAGTACCGGTGGCGGAATTATGAACCCTGGCGGAATTATGTTAGTAGATGTTAGGTGTTTGATTAACGTCATTGTGTGGCTAGATCTGTGAGATGGTATTGTCGTACAAAATTAGAGACAAAATGACTTGGTTGCTTTTTACTTGGTCTTCAAGACTCAAAATTGTACAATGATATCCGATCGGGGGTGACATAATTGCCATACATGACTCTAATTGTATTGACTGACATTGTGCCGTTGTAACAAATGCGACTAGATTATACATGAATACTAGTATGATTCAAACAAACACTATATGATTATCAGGCACGTTGCAGTATTGGGCTGACCATAAGTAAATGACAGCTGTTTATGTGAGGTTTATCTCAAAATATTGAAAATGCAGCAGATGTATGGTTCAATATAAAGCCGTACAATGAGGCTATATCGACTGCTGCGTTTTGGTAAACATTGCCATACCAAGTATTTCAGGAACATTTACTCACCATGAAACGTGCATGATTTTCATTTTCTTCCCGTATTTGTCCTCAAGGCCGCTGCAGTAGTAGCGATATTCCTGTGGAATCTGGCCTTACGTCGGATCGGGCGGAAGAAAGTAATATGCTTGGGAATTCTGGTTAGTCTCACTTAGTCATTTCCTTCGCCTGAAGGTTATGTTTTCGATTTTACTAAAGTGGAGTGCCAAATGAGGACCATAGTTACATAATCAACTAGGAATCTTTATAATACGTCATTCATAAAGGTGAACATCATTTGGCAAAGGTATGGGGTCAAGGAACCATATTTGCCATATTTTCTACACCTTGTTTTGGGGTACTTACAGTTGTGTTTGCTGCCACACAACGCTGCTCTCCTGATAGCTACAGAGGGCCTGTTCGGGACCGCGCTTCGACCGTTCATCTACGCGTCGTCTGTCCTGGGTGGGGCAGGAGAGGGATGTATGTACATATCACTAAGGTAGGTTCAACATAAATTGCGCAAATCAGGGCCTCATTTGGGTACAATTCAATTGTAAATTTTCAGTGACTCGTTCTGTATCAAATGTCAATAACATTAACCCTATCTAGACCGGGCTTTTTTTAGACTTCTTGGACCGGGGGGGGGGGGGGGGCTCTTTCGACCCCCCCGTCATAACTTCCGAACGGTAAGCTCTACCATTACCAAATTTGCAGGGAGTGATGATCACGTGAAGTTTTATAATTCCTGTAATTTTAGTGACGTAATATGACGTAATTATGACGTCATCGATGTGATTTTATTAGCTAAATAGGGAATTCTCATTATTTCTAAAAATATTAGACAAAATGGTGCGTATTATTGATTTAAAGGTATGCCAAGACATTTGACGTCAGTTGTGACTAAGTTGACGTCAAAATGACGTCGGAGAATGACGTCATGTGTTGTTAGCGACCCCCTGGGATCCGCCATCTTGGATCGGCCATTTTGAACTTTTTAAAAGTACATTTTTTCCATGTATGATCCCAAATAACAATCAAAATAGACTAGAAACATTAATCTGAATGTTTCTGGTTAAGAAAAATCCAGGTTGTGACGAAATTAAAGGCGAAAAAGCCTGTTTATACCGAAAATAATGATTTTGTCCGCCATCTTGGATTTTGAGCGATGACGTCATCAAATTAGCATAATTTATGAATATTTAATCATGGCAGTTACATTAAATCACACGTGATGTTATACATGTAGGCTACTCGTGTGGTTGAGCAAGAAAACAATGGAAACAACTATGTTTTTATCGAAATTAGTGAAATTTGCATAAAATGCCTTTTCAGAAACCCGTTGCCATGGCAACACGAAAAATGCTAAACTTATACTTTTATCATAATACTGTTGCCAACTAAATTTTAGGAAAAGTCACCAAGTTTGGTTGTCCTACCATACGTCGTTTGGCAGTTATACGATGTCAAAGTTGGCGCGGGCACTTTTAGCCCCCCCCGTCTAGATAGGGTTAAGTTTCATGACGGTACAAGTGCTTAGGTTCTCCATGTTGACCATGTCAGTTAGCTAGTTCTATATGCCATGTAAACCAGCTCCGCAGGCAAGTCATACGTTATAGTAGGAAAAGAGTACGAAAGAACTTAAAAGATATGTATGAAACTGATTTTTGCTATATGGTCTATCATAGCGTTATGCATACTGATGTCATCGATGATTTCGAGCTGAAGACTTATAGGAAGATGGCGCCTGTCCTGTATTCCCTCTGGTTGTTTTCACGTGGCGCCATGGATGCCATTAGCGCTGCTGCCTCTAACGGAATCCTACAGTAGGTTCTTTAGTACTTCTAGTTATGCGTAACTAAGAAATAAGTCGCATCAGTATGAAAGATATCATTTGAATGTGTGTTCGGACCAGAGCTAGTTTATCTAAAAATAACAAAAAATGCGAAAATTACCCGTAAACGATACGACAAAAATGATAATTGATGGGGATGAGAAATGTTGTTCTGTCGATAGATCATTACTGGACAAACAACACAACAAGTGAGAGGGATAGAGACATGAGAGATAAAGGTAGAGAGAGAGAGAGAGAGAGAGAAAGAGAGAGAGAGAGAGAGAGAGAGACAGACAGACAGACAGACAGACAGACAGAGACCTTTATTTGTTTATAATATATGACAAGCAAACTGTATTACGCAAACCTCCAGGGCCGCCAACTATAACGCACACAACTGTGTCCAGCCAAACACCGTGAAACAGGCACTCCGGTACGTAACAGCGGGCACGCCCCCTGCTGTCTACGTCATAGCCTTGCTGTTCATCTGGCTATACCCGATCACCGAGGAGTCTCGCACGAAAACCAAGATGGCTCTGGATGCAAGGTGTGTGTACCTAGGATAATTTATGTAAAGATTTTCGATACGTAAACGGCTGGAGTGTATAACAAGAAAGGGATGGTCGCTTGCACTTATTGGCCAACCGCATGATTTGCCTTTTCCATGTTGCACCGTTGGAATGGAGATTTTTTCATGGAGATAGTTGTTTTGAGCGTGTCTGAGTGTGTGTAATCATGCAAATCACAATCTAATTTGCATCAGTTTCTGAGTGTGTGTAATCATGCAAATCTCAATCTAGTTTGCATCAGTTAATGGGGAAAAGTTATAAACCCACTCCATGCAATGGCAAGACAGTTCAAAAATGCAACATATGTAACTGAGAAATAAAGGGACATCATTAGATAAAAGTTATGCAAATGGAGACCTTATTGCATAATCAGTGTGTATCCTTTCTCTTCACCACAGGCGGGCAGCAGCTGATGAGGAAGAAAGAGATGTCCTGACTAGCACAGATGATGCCTCAGTCCAAGAAATTGTCTGAAGGCTCATCTCATCACTTTGCATTTTGTCATACGGCTCTTACGGCTCTTTTTGGTCAGCCTCATGTGCAATATCAAAAATTGATGTTCTCTTTAAATCTTGATTGATAACATCTTTAATGTTCAGATTATTGTTGTACTGTATTAATATCATATGGAAGAATGGTACAAGACGTGTCAAATGTTGTATCGTCATTTGAGAATTGTTTCAAATTATTTGAAACGACAACTGAGTCATTCAAATACAATGTTCTTCATACTTTGATTGCTACTTGAATGTGGAAAGTCAAGAACATTAAACATGGGTTTAATCTTTCAACAAATATAGACTTAAATGGGACACTACGACTTTGACCTTTTTGTGTTGGCGTGTACGTGCGCGTGTGTGTGTATGTATGTGTGCGTGTGAGTGTGCGTCTGTGTGTGTATGTATGTGTGCACGTGCGCGCGCGTGTGTGTGTGTGTGTGAGTATGTGCGTGTGCGCGCGCGCGTGTGTATGTTTGTGTGCGTGTGTATGTATGCGTGTTTGTGTGTGTATGTGTGTGTGCGTGTGCATATGTGTGCATGTGTATGTGCGTGCGTGCGGGCGGGCGTGCGTGTGTGTGTGTGTGTGTGTGATTCTCTTGTACACAGCGCACAGCACCTACCATCAGTAGAGTAGGATCAATATCGGAATGTAACAACGCACCACACAACAACATAAGCGTTTGTTACAATCTAACACTGAAATATTTCCTGATGAACAAAAATAGTAGCCTAGACGAGTGTCTCTCCATTGCGTATCTCTGTGCAGTAAAATTGTCAAATTGGTCACACTAAACCTCGTACTTGTAGGGTGTTTTCAAGAGCATGGGTTCTCATATGTAGGGATAGGGCAGACTTTCGTGTTGTCCTGTACCCGCTCCCTCCACACATGAAGGGTTTTTTCACGACTGTTTTGCTAGATGCCAGTCCAACTGGACTTTCTGTGCAGCAGAATAATCACACTGGTCACACTTGTAGGTTTTTTTTTTCCAGTATGGGTTCTCATATGCCTGTCAGCTGTCCTGTACCCGCACTCCTCAAACACGTAGGGTTTCTCACCAGAGTGTTTGGCTAAATGTCTCTCCAATGTGGATGTCTGTGCAGCAGAGAAATCACAGGGGCAAGACTTCTAGGACTTGTCACATGTATGGGTTTTCATATGTTCGGATAAGCTAGTGAGACGTTTGAGCTGTCCTGTACCCGGGGGTACCCACACCTCCCGCACATGTAGGGTTTTTCATCAATGTGTTTGGCTTAACGGCTATCCAAGGCGGCTTAATGATTAATTTGCAGCAGAAAAGTCACACTGGTCACACTTGTAGGGTTTTTCACCAGCATGGGTTTTCGTGTCTGGACAGGTTACCATTCTCAGCTGTCCTGTGCCTAATACTTCCTACACTTGAAGGTTTTTTCACCAGTGTGTTTGGCTAAATGTCGGTCCAAATTGATTTTCAGTGCAGCAGCATAGTCACACTTGTCACACTTGAAAGGTTTTTCACCAGTATGGATTCTCATATATCTGGATAGGTTACGCTTTTCAGCTGTCCTGTACCCGCACTCTCCACACATGTTTGGTTTTTCACCAGTGTGCTTGGCTAGATGTCGGTCCAAGGCGGATTTCTGTGTAGCAGAATAGTTACACTGGTCACACTTGTAGGGTTTTTCTCCTGTGTGGGTTCTCATATGCCTAGACAGATAGCCTCCGTTGCAGAGGTCTGCCTCACTCTTCTTGGTATACTACCATACCCTCACCAACCCCACCTCGCACTTTATTCCCATACCTATCCTGAACCGATAGACATACAGCCCACCCCAACCGGTACCCACTCCATTCTACGTGCTGGTTCTACAAGAGTAAAAAATGTAAATACCGTCTTACCATGTACTTCTACAATCTTATTTTCATCACCGAGAAAACAACCATCTAAACTAAGGTTTTTACATGAAATACAGAGTCCACACACCTCACTTACCATCTTTTGCAGTCTACATACCTGAAAACATTTGCTACTTGCCTGTACAGTAAATAACTTGCCTTGGAAATTGATAAAGAATGGAAAGAGCCCTGAGACAACTGATGTTTTTGCATAGACTAAACTCTCTTCAACATCACACTTATCTCTTCTCTCCTCGTCACTACTCTTACCTGTTACATCACACTTATCTTCTTCCCTGTCCTCACTACTCTTACCTGGTACATTACACTCATCTCCTACCCTCTCCTCACTACTCTTACCTGGTACAACATTACACTCATCTCCTACCCTCTCCTCACTACTCTTACCTGTTACATCACACTTATCTTCTACCCTTTCCTCACCACTCTTACCTGGTATATCACACTTATCTCCTACCCTCTCCTCACTACTCTTACAGGTCACAACACCACACTCATCTCCTACCCTCTCCTCACTACTCTTACCTGTTACATCACACTTATCTTCTACCCTTTCCTCACCACTCTTACCTGGTACATCACACTTATCTCCTACCCTCTCCTCACTACTCTTACAGGTCACAACACCACACTCATCTTCTACCCTCTTCTCACTACTCTTACAGGTCACAGCATCACACTCATCTCCTACCCTCTCCTCACTACTCTTACAGGTCACAACATCACACTCATCTCCTACCCTCTCCTCACTACTCTTACAGGTACCTACCTGTTTAACCTGTTCTACCCACCCTGAAGGATGAAATGGGCCCACTATATAACATCCTCACCTCTAGCTTAGTAGCTACTGGGTACTTGTCCCTCCTCTTACCTGTTTTACCATTGACCTTACACCTAGTCTGTCCCCTGCTAAACCCTCCTGATACAGCTGTACTCTCCCTGCCCTTCCTAAGCTTACAACTACTCCACCCTGTAGGACATATTACATAATGTACATTTTCCTTATGACAATCAATCCCTTCTGACAATCAATCCCTTCCACAACTTCACCTTTATCTTGAGCTACTTTAAACTGACACATCCTTCTACCACTCGTCCTCTTCCACTCCCTTTTACTCATTAGAACCCCCCTGGTTCTGAAAGGACCCTTCCCTGCACTAACCCCCTCTACCTTCCCTGGGGTCTGTCTAGGCTTAGGGACAGGACCCTTCCCTGCACTAACCCCCTCTACCTTCCCTGGGACCCTCCTAGGCTTAGGGACAGGCATACCCCTTGCTGGGGAAGAACCCTTCCCTGCACTACCCCCCTCTACCTTCCCTGGGGTCTGACAACAGAGGCTGACGGGAAGCGGGACTTGGTAACAGAAATAAGAGAACTGAAATCATCAAGAGTCCGGCAGAGTGGACGGTACATGGGGAGATTGTTGGTCCCCACATGCACGAACACCACATCCGGCTCAACAAAAGGATGACGTGAAATATCAGAAGTCAAATCATATACTGAAGCTCCAGGGTGCGCATTAAGGGAAAATAAAATGTCAGGAGAGAAGGTAGCATGATTAGACAGATATTTACCAATTGAGTCACTGAACCCCAGGATGATCTGAAACAAAAAATGAGATACATCAATGCATCATTTTTTCTAGATTAAGGACACATAATGTTACCTTATTGATGTTGTCTCACTCTCAAATATTTTTTTTTGCAATGTATACAGTATAGCATGTATTTCCTCATTTTATTGCTGTTTTTTGCAATTTAAAGTATGGGCGAAAATATTTTTTGGAAAAAATTTGCTACATGTGTAAGCCACCTGCGTTCATGTTGCAAACCTGATCATACTACCAACCATGAACCTATGTTGTTATGCAAGTTTGTTTTTCTTTACCTGACAACGTCAGACATGTGACTGTATTGGCGGGAAAATATGGTCCCGACCAGGCCATGTTAACACATTGAACGATATTATAACGTTATCTTTCACAGCTAAATTCTCGGCTGTTTTCAATCAAAATTTCTCCCAGCACACAGTAAAACTCAGAATCAGAATATTTGTCACGTTATGTCGACATTTTACAGCGAATCATAAAGGTTAGATCCTCGATAGCTGTCATGTTTACAAGAAATACCAGCGATAATTCACATCTGCCACACGGTTCTGAGCAGTAAAAACATCATAGAACTCGCACTACGAACACTACGAACTACGAAAATCGCTCAAAAAAGGGACCTGAGTAGACATGAAATTTTAAACATACCCAGATTTCAAACCAACAGGATTTTCACATGGGATATAGACGAAGGTTAAACAGTCCTGACGCACTATCAATTGATTACAGAATCGAGGGCGAAATGCAGATGCCCCCAATCTGAAAATCGCCGAAATCTTAACCCTTTACTGTGCTGCCATTTTGCTAATTTCACTGTGTACCAAATTTGTTCATCAAACTAGTTAAAATCCTTGTAAAACCGCAAAAAAATGGATTGAATGGAGAGCACACAGTAAACACGTCCGTCACTTACCGCCATGGTGTCCAAGAGGCCGGATGTCGTCATGAAATCATTTCAGCTGTCAAAGTCGGATGAAATTTCATTGGCAGCGCGAAAGCGGCGCGGGAAATTTGAGTCGGCGATTCTATGGACCGCGGAAGGATACATTGGAAAATGAATTTGATTCGAAAAGCGTTCTATTCAGTACGTGGCGTGGCGGCTGATTTACAGAAGGCTGGGGTACTGCAGGATGTCGTCCTTGAAGTCGAGGGCCGCCGGTTTTCCTGCCATCGGCTTGTTCTGTCCGCGGCCAGCCCCTACTTCAGGGCCATGTTTACAAGTGACATGGCGGAAAGTCGGCAGAAGACGGTCGTTCTACGCCAATATATAGATATTGTTATTATAGGTTGACCTAGGTCATGACCCCTGACGCTATAGGTCACCTGCCTCGTGTTGCGTGGCGGCCATCTTGTCCGCCATATTGTCTTCCTTGATTTTGGTTACCATTAAAATGTGCTCGGTTCGCACTCCGAATGCTGGCTCCCAGAGTTGTCCTTAGCGGTCCAAATTGACGTGGTGGCATCGGCAGGATTTCGTCTCAACGCTGTCTACCCTAAGAAGTTGGAAAACGCCCTTAAACAGCCGGGATGGCAACAGCGAACCGGGCACCAAAGCAGTGGTGCTTAACGAAAAAGGAAACAATCAACTCGTTCGAAAATTGGCGGGCCAACCAAATCTACGTACTATCTCTGGACCCAAGCTTCACTCCATTCTTGGCTGACGGCGTCACATGGCAGAAACGTACAGCGGGAGTCGAGCACCGGGGATACACCAACGATGGAGAAGCCGTACCAGAGGCGCAACGGAGAACGGCGGCGCAGAAGGCGGCAAGTTTGGAGCTGATGCTAGGCCAGGTCGCTAACTTCTGTCCGGTTATCAGCCGAAACCGAATAGTCAAGGCAAGTACTTCCTTTACCGATATCTGGCAAGCAATACGGCTCCATTTCGGATTCCAATCGACCGGGGGGTATTTTCTGGATATTGCCAAGATCTGTTTAGAGGCAAATGAGCGCCCGGAGGACTTGTATCAGCGCCTTACCGCGGCAGTCGAGGACAACCTGTTAACAACGGCGGGCGGCATAACCCACCATGGGGAGCTAGTAACCTCTGACGAGGAGGTTAGTCCTTCGCTAGAGAACATGGTTGCGTTACTGTGGCTCCAAATGCTGCACCCAGGACTTCCTGCCAAAGTCAAACAGCGATATGGTGCTGAGCTGAGGAATAAGACCCTATCATCGATCAAACCAGAAATATCCCTGTCTGTAGACACCTTGTTAGCAGAGCTACAGGACGATGAGAATGTAAGATCGCTCCGTCTTGAACAGACCCGTAAACAATCCCCAAGAGCTCCACAAGGACGTAGCCGACGCCCCAAACCACAGAGTCACAACAGGGCATGCCCACTTTGCAAGCAAGCAGGCAGGTCAGTGTATGATCATTTCCTCAGTGTTTGCCCATACTTACCTGAGCAGGACAAGAAATACATGGTACGAACAAGAGCTGTTGAGGTGGAAGACTACAGTGATATTGATCCTTCTGATGATGAAGAACCTATAGCTAGCGTCCTTCGTACTGAAACATCAACCTTTGTCGATGACCAGCCCGCTCTCATGTTAAGGGTCACTGTTCGTGCCTCTCCACATTTTGAAGTCTTCCACAATGGGCAGCCAGTCAACATTCTACTAGACTCTGGAGCGGAGTCAAGCATGATCAGGGCAGATGAGGCAAAGCGTCTGGGTCTACGCATACATCCCAACACCTCGCAAACTCCAAGTCAAGCAGATGGGGGGCGAATGGCCGGTGTCCTGGGTGAGTGCAGAACCACGTTCTACAGAAGAAAAGCCCCACTTCGGTTTGATGCTCTTGTGGTCTCAGACTTAGCCTCTCCCATCATAGCAGGGAGTCCCTTCCTTGAAGCTAACGGTTTCACCATCAACCTCAAGACACGCCAGATACATCTTGCTGACGGCTCTGCCACCGACTATTCTTCATCATCAAAACCACCCCGGCCACGTATACACCGCATCACCAACAATTTGCTCCGCATGCAAGATAAAACGACTACGCTATGGCCTAATGACTACTTGGAGCTCCAACTACCAGATGGGCTAGACACTTACCCAGATGTTGCTCTGGAACCACGACAGGACTCTCTGTCTTGTGAACACTTGAAGGCATTCCGGCAGGGAACTTACCGGAACATAGCTGGCTACATTAGGGTACCCAACGTTTCCTGTGCACCAGTTAACGTGACCAAGAACATGCACCTGTTTAATGCAACCCCAGTAGTCCCGGTTGAAGACATTCTACCAGACAATGAGTTACCCACACAAGACACACTGCCTGCTCACATCCCAGAGCCCCAGCCCTTTTCTGACTCAGTCCAGTTAGACCCGGACAATATCCTGAATTCCACACAACGATACCGTATGTCGTCCATGCTTCAAGACTTTGACAACGTTTTCAATACAGACTTTCCAGGCTACAATGGAGCAGTCGGCCCCATCTATGCAGTCGTTAACATGGGTCCCGCACAACCCCCACAGCGAAAAGGACGTCTCCCACTCTATGGAAGAAACCGCTTGGTAGAACTACAGCAGAAGCTGGATGAGCTTGAGACACATGGGGTGATTTCTACGCCGGAGTCTGCTGACACAGTGGTAGAATACCTCAACCCCTCATTCTTGGTCAATAAACCAAAAGGTGGTCACCGATTGGTCACTGCATTCACTGATGTCGCCAAATACTGTAAGCCCCAGCCGTCGTTACTCCCAAATGTCAATCAGGTCATGCGCCAAATTGCATGCTGGAAGTACCTTATAGTATCTGACTTGACCTCCGCTTATCACCAGATTCCCTTACACCCATCCTCACGCAAGTATTGCGGTATTGTCACTCCATTCAAAGGAATCAGAGTTTACTGTCGCAGTGCCATGGGCATGCCTGGTAGTGAAACAGCGTTGGAGGAACTCATGTCACGCACTTTGGGGGATTTATTGATGCATGGAATGGTTGCAAAGATAGCAGATGACCTGTACTGCGGTGGAAACACCTATGAAGAGCTGCTTACCAACTTGAGTGCTGTCCTGACAGCATTACAGAACTGTGACCTGCGACTGTCTCCATCCAAGACCATCATCTGCCCAGCCAAAACAACAATACTTGGTTGGCACTGGGACCAGGGCAAAATATCAGCCTCACACCACACCTTGTGTACTTTGTCTACAACCCCATCCACCTCCATCTGTGACTGCCCTGAGATCGTTCATTGGATCCTACAAAGCCCTGTCCCGTGTCATCCCAGGCACGTCAGTCTTGCTAGGTCCATTGGATGATATGGTAGCAGGTCGTTCCTCCAGCGACATGATCCAGTGAACAGATGGCCAGCTGTCAGTGTTCCGCAAGGCTCAGCAGGGCCTTAAGTCACATCAAGCTGTTGTCCTTCCCAGACCAGATGATGAACTTTGGCTTGTCACCGACGCAGCAGTGAGACCCACAGGGATAGGGGCTACGCTGTTTATTCGCAGAGACAACAACACTAGGGTAGCTGGATTCTTCAGTTGCAAACTCAAAAAGTACCAACGTCAGTGGTTACCCTGTGAACTGGAAGCCCTTGCAATAACCTCCGCCCTGAAACATTTCAAGCCTTACCTCATTCAAACCACTATGCCTGCATTCATCCTTACTGATTCCAAACCATGCGTCGAGGCAGTTGAGAAGCTACGACGTGGTGAATTCTCGTATAGCCCAAGAGTTTCTACCTTCTTGGCAGCAGTCAGCCAGTTTCCCATCACCGTCAAACACATCAGTGGTAAATACAATCTTTCCACTGATTTTGCAAGCAGACACCCCTTGGATTGTGCTGACAGCCATTGCCAAATATGTTCCTTTGTACATGCTCTGAGCGAAGAACCGGTAGTTAACACTGTGACAGCTACTGTCAGCCCTGACACAGACCTCAACAACCCAATCTACACCAGCCGCAGTGCCTGGAGTACTATCCAGAGCTCTTGCCCCTCCCTACGTCGTGTCTTCGCCCACCTTCAGCAAGGCACACGTCCATCCAAAAAAGAAACGCACATCCGGGACATCAAATCTTACCTGGCAAAGGCCACCATTACCACTGACGGCCTGTTGGTTGTTCCCAATAGAGACATGTTTGGTATGACAAGAGACAGGATTATAGTCCCCCGTAACGTAGTGCACGGCCTTACCACAGCTATACATCTCAAGCTAGGACATCCTTCTCAACACCAGCTCAAGGCGGTTATGTCTCGATACTTCTATGCCCTGGGCATGGATACTGTTATCCAGAAGGTCACAGCAGCTTGCGATCAATGTGCTGCTCTCAAATGCCACATCCCTGTTCCTCCTACCTTCACGACTCAGCCTTCTCCCCAGACCATCCTAGCTACCTTCGCAGCAGATGTCATGAAACGAGCGCGGCAGAATATCCTTGTCGTCAGAGAGTGCAGTACCTCTTATACGTCCACCCAGATCGTCCCTGACGAAACTTCAACCGCTCTCCGTGATGGACTCATTACCTTATGTGCACCCCTCTGCCCTCTGGACGGTCCTCCTGCAGTCATCCGCTGCGACCCAGCACCAGGATTCCAGGCCCTGACCCAGGATACCTGGCTAGCCGAAAACCACCTTCAAATCGAAATAGGGGAGTTCAAAAACATCAACAAAAACCCAGTTGCAGAACGGGCGATTGAGGAGATGAGAGAAGAACTCTGCAAAGTAGACCCCCTTGGCCAACCAGTATCCCCTGCTCAACTTGCTGTGATAACAGCACGTGTTAATGCTAAAGTTCGTTCAAATGGCCTATCGTCTCGTGAATACCTTTTCCAAAGAGATCAGTTCAATGGAGAACAAATCCCATTATATGACAAATCTCTCCTAGCCAAACAGAACCAACGTCGATTGGACAATCACACACCTAGTTCCAAATCGAAAGCATCCACGAGACAGGTCAGGCCCGCCCCCTTATCACTGTTGGTGACTTGGTCTACCTCCATGCCGACAGATACATAGTTACCGCTGTGAATAGAGACTTTGTGCACATTTCCAAATTCATCGGCCGCCAACTGAGACTTCGGACCTACAAAGTTCGTCCTGCAGAATGTTACTTAGTCCCCAGCCAGGTCTCACCCCAACACCGCCATCCAACATACAGTGAGACTGCTTCCGATGAAGATGACGCAGTCAGCGATGAACATGAGAACTTTGTGGTACCTCCAGACATTCCTGCCACTCCACCTGCAGTACCAGAACAAAACCATCACCAGAACATCCCGGCACCAACAGACATTCCTGTCACTCCACCCGCAGTACCAGAGCAGAACCTGCAGCAGAACTTCCCGGCACCATCAGAGTTTCCAGCCACCCCTCCTGCCGTACCAGAACGAACTCTGTCAGACCCCCCCTCATCACCGCGGCGGTCAGGCCGGCTTACTCAACAACCATCTTACCTCAAAGACTTTGAACTTTCATAACCCCAACATCGAACATTTACAGAACTCTGATAGTTATTTCACATAGCCATATAACATTGTATTCGAATACAGGGAGATTTTCTGCAAGTAGTAAATTTATTCTGTGCCTTTATGACCCAATATGGAACACTTACAGAACTCTGATATTTATTTTACATGATCATATGATGTTGATTTAATATGCAGTAAGTATTCTGCCAAGTAGTAGATTTAAATTACTCTGTTAAATTAGAAGACATGACAAGTAACTCCAGGTAGTAGATCACTCCGTTAAATTACAAGGCATGACAAGTAATTCCAAGTACTAAGTAGTAAACTTAAGTCACTCTGTTAAAATGGAAGACAGGACAAGTAACTCCAAGTAGTAGACTTAGTCACTTTGTTAAAGTAGAAGGCAGGACAAGTTACATTCGTTGTTAGAAACATTATTTCCATTCTTCTATAAGGTCACACATGTGTTAGATTTAGAACGTTTCCAGTTGACAGTTATTCTTTCAAAGAGAAACATAGAAAAAGTAGACGGCAGAAAAACATTTCTCTGTATAACACTAGTTACTTTCTCACAGTCACAGAAACGTTCTCGTTACAAAAGAAGTAAGCTTTCTCTTTACAGTTGAAGAAGAAAGTAGATCACGCCAATATATAGATATTGTTATTATAGGTTGACCTAGGTCATGACCCCTGACGCTATAGGTCACCTGCCTCGTGTTGCGTGGCGGCCATCTTGTCCGCCATATTGTATTCCTTGATTTTGGTTACCATTAAAGTGTGCTCGGTTCGCACTCCGAATGCTGGCTCCCAGAGTTGTCCTTAGCGTTCCAAATTGACGCTACGGGTAGGGTTGGCGTGCGTTGTAATTCCAATATAGGCAAACAGAGAACTTTGAAAGATGCTACATATTATAGAGAACACGTAAAACCACGAAAATAAATTTTTCTGTAAATTATGTTTGTCCCTTGCATGCCCCCCTCCCCACTTACTGATACTTTTTTGTTGTAAAGGTTCAAAGGTCAAGTTTGTGGGTCACAATGTGCATTTTCTGAAATTATCATTTGTAAGGACCACATGAAGTGCGGAATCAGAATGTAGATAAGATTTTTAAAAATCACTTTATTCAACAGAATTATATATTTTCTTACAATATATACCTTGATGCCTTATATGCGGTGAACGTCTGAACATTGTTCTGTTGAATTCTTGTACAGGGTTTGGATGCAGGCATGTTTGGGGAGATTCTGAGTTACGTCTACTCGGGAAACCTCCACGTGTCTCTGGACAAAGTGCAGACCCTGTACCAGGCAGCCGACCTCCTCCAACTGGAGTATGTAAGAGACACCTGCAGCAGCTACATGGCCAGGAATGTTGAGCGCTCCACCTGTGTGGACCTCTACAGATTTGCTGATGTCTTCTCTGTGAAGATTGTCCTGAAACGTTGTCTGCAGTGGATCTATAGAAAGTTTACCGAGGTTAGTCCTTATAATGCGCTAGACAATTGTCCCAAATAGCACACCCATTGCGCATAATGCAGTTGAGATCAGAAATTACAGACATTTCGTGTAAATGCGCAGAAATGAAACTTACAGTGAGGCATGTAATACAGTAAATGCATTTAAAGGGCGCCAGACATATGGAAACATAGCTGAAATAGATATAAACATGAAAAATATACCTATAGTGCAGTTAGTTGAACGTTCTTGTAATCAATTTGGACCATGAATAAAGTTTATACAGCTTCTCAAAGTTGTCGTTCTTGGAAAGCTCGAGGGCCCGCGGCGAAAAAATTCCATCGGCGGTCACGTGATGCCGTGACGTAACCGGCTGGCTCTCACTCATTGGGCCCGTTATCCGCGCGCTAGTTTCGCAATCACAACAACATGGACAGGGACGATCTGGAAAACTTTTCTGACTCCTCGTCCAGCGAGGACTGCGTCTGTGAGGAGATCGACTCTAACTCGGGACCCGAGGATGCCGTAGGAGCCCTTTTACCATACAGATTCGAACCGTATCTGTCGGATGAGCAGTCGGCTGAGGCGAATTCTGACAGCGACGAAGATGCCGACCCCGGAGCCGCTGGCGGGCATGGCGGTGAAGTTGACGCGCAAGGCGGTGGATTTCCGGGCGAGATTCCTATGGATGTCGAAAGGCTTCAAAATACTGAATGGTAAGTAACGCTCAGATATTGTTGCTTACATTTTTCTGATAGGATGGAGATTACATGCTATGGCCTATTTGGGGAGAGGTATTTACGATGTTTTGAGCCTTTTCGTCATATGCCGGTGAAAGTGCACACGCCTCGCGATGACTGAGTGTAGCAACTTATGGGCACTGTCATTATTTTCTGGTCTTTGTCGCCCGCCAATGCCTGTAACTACCTTCATCCGTATTCTCTCTTAGGTCATCTTTATGAAAGAATAAGAAAGTAATACATGAAATATCAAGGAGATTAAACCTCCTTGGAAATATCAACAAAGATAGCCCAAAACTTGTTGTTATAAATCAAGGTAAACAACATGGCGACCCACGCTGTTGATTAGCATATGGAAATAACTCGGTCACCTTCTATGTCACTACCGACAGTTCAAGGAAACGCGGTGTTTTCAACTCATTCTTATTACGTTTTTTTTACAAGTTTCAAGACTATTCTCAATTTGTTTCGGGGTTTGGCCTTTCAGGTGCTCTTGTGGGGGATGCGTGAACAGGCCGACGGTCAGGGAAAGCGTATGCTGCCGCGAGCAGATGCGTGTGTGTGAGCGGAGAGAGAAGCACCCCGGCGTTGTCTGCATCACTCAGCACCGCGGCTTTGCTCAAGTGTGTCTGAGCGAGGATGTCCTCGAAACAGCCTACCTTGCCCTCCGGGAGGACCACGCGGTCAACTTTGGAAATGAGTGAGTACGCAAACAATAAACAATACATGAAAAATACTGAATGGAATAAGGTAGTTGGGCAACCTTTGCGGTCTGTGTTTTAGCCAAACCAATGAACAAATAAATGACAATTTCCTGTATTATAACATGATCATGTGCGTAACATCTACTATGCATTCATACGATGTGATTAAAAAGTGTAAATTTACCTCATAAACAACACTGTTTTCCATCCTTCCAGCTGGAAGAGGTACACAGCGTACAGGCAGTTTGTACGCTGGTGCTACGAGCACCTTGGCAAGTCGGTTCGTGTGCCTTTGCCCTCCTGTGCTGTGGCCGCCATACGGAGTCACTTTCCCTCCGCTGACTACACCGGTTTTCGGGAAGCTGACGACTAGTATGTTTTGGACTAATAACTGCTACAACCAGTGTTTTCCATGAAGTAAGCATATAGTCATGTATGAGGTAGATATCATTCCTTTTTGGGATTGGCAAAAATACCAGTCAACTTTACTTGTCAAGCAATGAACTTTGTCACATGTACAATCAACTATAGTCATACATGAGGTAGATATCATCCCTTTTTGGGATTGGCAAAATACCAGTCAACTTTACTTGTCAAACAATGAACTTTGTCACATGTACAATCAACTATAGTCATACATGAGGTAGATATCATCCCTTTTTGGGATTGGCAAAATACCAGTCAACTTTACTTGTCAAACAATGAACTTTGTCACATGTACAATCAACTAAAGTCATATATGATGTAGATATCATCCCTTTTTGGGATTGGCAAAATACCAGTCAACTTAACTTGTCAAACAATGAACTTTGTCACATGTACAATCAACTATAGTCATATATGATGTAGATATCATCCCTTTTTGGGATTGGCAAAATACCAGTCAACTTTACTTGTCAAACAATGAACTTTGTCATATGTTCAATCAACTATAGTCATGTATGATGTAGAAATCATCCCTTTTTGGGATTGGCATAATACCAGTCAACTTTACTTGTCAAACAATGAACTTTGTCATATATACATCAACTACAAACTCAAAATATGGGTCATAATACTTTTGTGGTACATGAAGGGACTGTTGTCCTACATACTAGTATACATGCAGCATAGCAGATGGGCACATAATGCGTACAATAAATTTGTCAACGGCCTGAAAAATATTGGTGTTCTGATGTATAGTTATAACAACAAAAAAGGGTATATGCTATTCTTGGCAGAAGTTATTAACTAATCTATACCTCTAGTTTGCCATGTCTCTAGCATTGAACCTAGCAACATGTTCTCTAACTGCTGCCTCCTTCTGAGGCTTTTCAAAAGTAGCATTGAGAGGCGGGGGCACCGGGGCAGCAACCACCAGGCCTTCCAGCATGTCGCCATCGTAGTCCTCTCCACAGCACATGGCCTCAACACGCTTCATCAACTCCTTGGCATAGACTGTAAGGAAGGCACATTGAACCAAAAATGAGCTGGTTTTCAGCGATAAAGTCGATAGTGCATAGACAGGAAATAAAAAAATTGATAAACAATCTGACGATATGACACATGGCAAAGAACATTACTATCTTTTTTATGTGCCCAGGAAAAAATATCACAACATACATATCAATGGATGAGTCAAGTTAGTGGCAAAGCTATGTGCAGTGATGGTGGGATTCAACTGTTCTGTGGTGGAAAAATTTGGATGGATCATATGGACTATCATTGACAAGAAATCAGATTCAATTAGTCGTTTCCTGTCTAATAATCTAAAAATCACAGTATAATAGCTTGGCTCTTATACGTACCGAATGTTGCTTTCTCGAGAACCTTGCGCACAATATAGCCACCTTTCTTGTATTTGGGGTAGTGCAGGCTGTACATATCTCCACCATCCCTCATTCTCTTGGCCTGTGTTCTGGGTGCATTTTCATTGAAATGCAGGGCGGCGAGGATGACTCTGAGAAGAGAGGACAAACATGGTGAGTACTTCAGAGGATAATGCAAGCAGGGTGATTGCTCTACAAGGTGAGCACAACAGAATAATCATGTCTACAAGGAGGCACAAAAAACACCAATTTGACATGGGGGAATACACAGGGTACATAGTTCCAAAAATACTGTACATGTATAAGACTTATGATTACCTGCAATGCATTCCCTTGTATGAGAAATGATACATTTTGGGAGCAAAGTGAAGAATCAGGGCGTGGAAGGCCTCCAGGTAAGATGTCTGATGTTTAGGTGACAGGCGCTTCACATCTTTGCACAGCCTCTGGTTGAGGATGATTTTCTCTGTCTCCACTGACACCTTGGTATCTGAAGAACATGTAGAACAAAAATTGTCAGTTGGCCAGTTCCCATTAAACTGTGCATGCTAATGTCCTGAAAAAAACACCAAGTCCAAGTAGCAGCTAAAATGTAAATATCCGGTTCCAAGAGAGTGAAAAAATAACTTAGATCAATATCTTTACAGCTCAGATAAAGTGGGTTTTCCTTTATATTTTGCCACGTTTAGTAAACTAAAACCATAACATAAAAATATAAATGAGATAACACAAACAATAGCCATTTTTGTGACATGATGATTCTTGTACGTTTCAGTTATGTACTTACGTAGGGGTAACCATGGCTTCCGTTGCTCTCTTCCCTCAAGTGGGTCATGGTCACACTTAGGGAAATGACCCTGAAACCCATCATGGATGTCATGCGTGTGTTGATAAACCGACCTCCACTTGTCTACTACAACATCCTCGTTTCCTGGAGGAGTCGTAGTCACAGACCAGTAGAGGTGGTTTATCATGCTTGAAATCCAGGGCTTCAGGGCCTGACAGTCCCTCAACTTGGCTAGATTTTGAAGCTTCTTCTTGACACCTGAATAAACATATATGTGAAATGATATTAGGTCTAAGAACCTTGTACCCATGTAATGTAATGAATTGCTATTCGGGAAAAAAAAACATGTCCTTTCCTCAACACACAAGGATTTCAACCCCCCACACACAAACAAAAATGCGCACGGGCACACACACACACACAAAAAGGTCAGAGACCTGTATCAAAACATGAAGTGCACAATCTCTCAAAACATGCATGTCTCACAGTTGAAGTAATAAACATCCTAGAACAAGTTGTACTTACTTTTAGCAACATGCCATATGTCGAAGAAATGTGTGATGTGGGGGTAGTCCTCTCTCACCATCTTGTTAATTCCAAGATGGCGGTCTGTGACAAGGGTTCCTACATCCACATAGTTTTCCACATTTGCCAAGGACCGTCGCAGCCCCTCTTGCTCCATATGGTAGCTACCTCCCACTTCATTGCTCTAAAACAAAAAATATTCAGTCATAGGCATTAGATAGTCTCAAGAACATATCAGCTATTACAGTACACACGTTTATTTACACTGGACTGGTCAAACTAGACTCTAGTTGGTATCTAAAATTGGTACAAGAAACAGATCAACTTCACATGGTCAGCAACTTTGAACATAGAGTCAATTATCAATATGAAGCAAGTATCCCAGGAGGATATATTGCATGCAACATACCTGCACAAGTTGCACATCGATGATGGCTGTCTTCCGTAGCTCCATCGTGGTATATGTACCATATTTGGCACAGTGGCCCGGAGTATCCGCCCTGCCATCACCACCACAGACAATAGGTTGTCCCTCTGCTTGTAGAACGTTCAGCATGGAGAGCTGCCGCTCCCCCCACAGGCGCTCCACAGCTGTGAATAGCACTTGCTTTTGGTGGCGAAAGAAGGAACGGACAGAGATCACAGCTACGCCCATGTGCGACAATACTCTGAGCACTTTTGTTGCAGTTGCCCCGCTGAACAAGATTGCAGCTGACAATAGCATATTGCCGGCTGCAGTTCGTCCAAAGAATGGCTGGCTGTCCCAGTTTTCATGGTGACCACACCCGTCCTGCTTGCACCGGAGTGTGACTCGTAGCAGCGTTCCCCTCACTCTATTCTTCTTCACTTCAAGGTCCCGCGATGCACATAATGGGCAGCTGCCCCATGTCGCAATCAGCTGGACCAAGCAAACCCAGAAGACGAAGAAAACACGGCAGTCTTGCTGCGGTGGCTGGGCACGGGCATCTGCCTCCTCGTCATCTGAGTCTGACTCATCACCGGAAGGGAAGTAGTCAGGGTCCTCACCTCTCAGTGACACCTGGTCATCATCTGAGACTGACATCTGGTCATCATCTGAGTCTGACAGCTGGTCCTCTTCTGAGTCTGACAGCTGGTCCTCTTCTGAGCCCGACTTCTTGTTCTCTTCAGGGCCCACAGACAGGTGGCCAACCAAAATGTGCTGATCTGTGTCCTTCTCTTCCCCGCCTGTTTGTGTAGCCACGGTGACTGTTGTTGGAGTGATGGTCTGCACACCTGGGAGAAGCAATGATGGAAAATGTCAGAATGAGGTTTTTTTCGCAAACTAAGATATGTGACATGGGCTTTAGAGAGAGGTAGTCTGATGTTTATGTACTACAAAAACAGTAGACAGCCTGTCTCTAATTACAGTACATGAACATGAATGTAATAAGGAAATAAATGCTTACAAAGTTGTATTGCAGATATAATGATATATCTACGTTGAAGAAAGGAGTAATTATCAGTGATGTATGAAAAGTTTTTTTTTTAAAGATAGGTGTCCCGTTTGATTGGTTTGACCAAAGGAAAAGTTTTGATAAAGAGTTGACAACTGAAAACTCACGTTTAGACCGTCTCCGTCCCCTCCACTGCACAGCCTTGGTCTTCTTTGCTGGCACCTGTACAGCACTGTCACAGGACACCTGTGCAGCACCGTCGCTGGCATGAGGCAACTCCAACTCTGCTGGATTCATCTATAGATGTACACAAATTACACCAGTATAAATTCCTACTAATCTATCAATTACAAAAGGGAAAATGTGTGAGAATGATAATACTAGTACATCAAGCAGGCTTATCAAGCAACCTCAAGAAATATATAACCTCTGTAATTAGAGTAAATCCCCAATATGGGCAATCAATGACAACACTTACATCCACAGGTGCATCACTATCTGCAGAAGGGCCAGCTCCTCCCTCCTCTACAACAGTAGAGGACTCCTGAAGCTGACTTTCCTCGAGTGCTGCATTGAGTATCTGGTATATGCAATAGACAGCATTTCAATATCTACTGTACTGATATGCAGAAGTCATAGCATGTATGTTACACACAACAATATAAGTTATTATTTATTCTTTTGTATCTGGACATATCCTGCAAATTGTCAATTGAGAAGTTTTATGTCAACATTTCTCATGAGAGGTCATGTTCTCTGATTTTTTTTGTAGTGATTACTTATATGGACGAACTTCAAGCATTTAATTTTCATTCCCAAATCATCGATCCGACTTTGCAAGAAAATTACAGATGTAGAGTAGAGTAGAGTTGAAATAATCAATAATGTAAGAAAAAATCACGACAGTTCCCACTACTTTGCCACTCACGGGGTCATGTGGGTTGACTGTAACGATATTCACATGTCGTAGCTGAGCAAAACCACACGAAAATAACTTTTTTTCTCCTCAAAGATGTTGGCAGTTCAGCGCCCCCCTCCCCACAAACACACGTACCATGACAGCCAATTCTGGACATTTTTCCGACCTAACTGCTACTAGCCGATGAAATGTTCGCAAATGTCCCACCTCCGAGGAAGATTTACGCTACAGAATGGCATCACGCACTACCAAACGCATTTCAGCTCTAGTGCTCATGAGAAAAAACATAATTTCTGCAACCTCACCTCCCGTTTGCGCCTTTTCTCTATCACCGCAGATTTCCTACGCTTCGCAGGCGGTTTTGATGTGCTCGCCGCTTTGTCTAAGGGCCGGTGAAAGATGCTTGGAACAGCATCGGACTTCCGTTCTTTCTTGTGCTGCACGTTGAACCCAAATTCTTCCTTCAACTTTGGTGTTGGTTTGAAACAATCCTCCTCAAAATGTGCGCAACACAAAAGTGCAGTTGTGCCTGGCTGCCACAGCGTCCCTTTCGGTCCCGATCGTGTGCGACGGATTTGCTGAATCCACTTCTCTCGCAGAGGATCCCCCTCCGGTGGAAGCTTCAAAAGGGTAAAACCGCCCTTCCTCGTGTTTGAGCAATTTGCTGCGCAACAGTAGTCGCCCGGCATTTCGGCAAACAAAACCCCGAGAACTACATGTGTTTACAAAACAAACAATGGCGGTCTGGCGTTCCATCAGCTCAAGCGCTACCATCCGCTTACGTCATTTCCGGTTCTTTGCGTGTCGGGATTTTTTCACGCGGCCAGACGACTTTCCAGCGGCGGGGAGTTCAAATTGTGTATTTAGTGGGAAAACCGCGTCTCTATTCCGTAAACGCACAGGGGTCTTAAATAATAATACTATTGTTACATATGATAAGACTAAGTTATCTCCAAATGTCTGGCGCCCTTTAAGTTTGCGGGGATTCAAGTTCGCGTTAGGGAGAAATGGCGTGCAAATTGGCGGTGGTTTTAACTTCGCATTTAAAACAACAGTAGCGCTACAGTCATATAATGGATACGAACAACCAGTCAGAAACCAA
The DNA here is from genome assembly GCF_035083965.1 of Branchiostoma lanceolatum. NCBI lineage: Eukaryota > Metazoa > Chordata > Leptocardii > Amphioxiformes > Branchiostomatidae > Branchiostoma > Branchiostoma lanceolatum. Next base: position 31,588,956 of record NC_089722.1, on the reverse strand, counting down.
GATAGCTGTATATTCATCATAACAGATGACTCATAATACTGTACAGTGTACATTACGTCGTGCATGAACAAGGGGGTAGGTGGGCTAACATTTCTGAAGTGGTTTAAGTTCGCGCTGACGAGTTCGCCGCAAAAACCGCAAACATAAAACCAACGCGAACATTTCTGTGCAGTATTTGTAGTAAACAGATCAAGCAGGACAATGAGCATTGGAAAAAGGCGACATTTTGAAATTGTGTTCAAACGTATTAATTATCAAGCTACATTTTTGTTATATGTTTTCTGCGTGCCAAGGGTATATGTATCAGAGTAGTAGAACCAGAACAAGATTAAGGCACACTCTTCTGCAATATCCTGGTTCATGTACATGTTCTTTGCATCTCCACAGGTTGCCTCCAGCGAGGAGTTCTGCAGCCTGAGTTTGAATCAACTGACTGAGATCATCAGCCACGATGAGCTGGATGTTAAAGAGGAGAAAGCTGTGTGGGAGGCTGTGGTGAGATGGGTGAAGCACAGCACGGATGACAGGTTGGTATCAGTTTCCTACAGGTACTTATTTTGTTTTTAATATGAAATAAACATAATTGAGTAAGAAACCGCTTCAATAGCCAGAATTCAGCTGAACCCATCCCTATCCTACAGACTGCACCACCTACCCAGCATCCTTCCCTACGTCCGCTTCAACCTGCTGTCCTCAGACGACACGGCAGCTATCATGGAACACCCCCTGGTCAGGGAGGATCCTGGAAGTTTTGAGGTCATCAGGAAGGTGACGAAGGAGCTGGAGACTTCCAGCGTTACGAGAAGAATTGGCATGGACACACTGGAAATGGCCCTCCTTTTCAATATAGAGTCTGTGTATATTTCGTCTTGTATTCTAATTTCTATCATGTAACGTTGGGTAACATAAATTCGCGGGGTACTTAAATTCGGGATTTTTCGAAAACGGGGTGTTTAGGGATATGTGCTAGATGCAACATCAGTAATACCGCTAGAAATGCAAACTTGACAGACTAACGCATTCAGAACACTGTCTGAAAAGCTTCGATAACCATGCATTAGAAGTTGGCTACGTCAAAAACTCTCCGTCCCTTATTGTCACAGTCTGAGGGCTTCGTGGGAGAATTATATGTACATAGTTGTTCGCTGGTTTATAAGACAAATGTCACATCCGCTTCCTGCTAGACACAATTATTTACAATACAGCTTATTAGAATCTCTTTTGCTAACCTACAACAGGACTCTAAGTGTGATTAATCATCAAAACGCCTCTTTGTTGCTACAACCAATGGCTACGGCACTACGGTGAATTTTCTCGCCGCCATATTCGTTACCCAGAATCCTGCTATTCGGCAGACGACAAACGTTTGCGAGGAACACTTTTTTGTCCAAATGTTGCGTGTGATAGTGGACTGATGGCGATATTTTCCTCAAAGTTTGCTCTTAGCACAAGCAGAAACACATGGACATAGTAGTATTACCATTTCTACGGCATCCAGCTAACGCCCCGATGAATAATGTACAAATTTCCATGACGGTGGGGGTGAACTTTGAGTGACGTTCTACCGACTCAACACACGGGTTGTTCCCGAAGGCCTGATGCGTGCGGTACGGCCGTTTTTTCCAGTATTTTTTTTTTACTTGGACACGTCTATATCCATAGCACTCTCCTCAAGCCAAGGATGGAACGAATAGCTGCTGTATAAAATGTGATTAGCGGTAAGATATTCAAGACGAATCTTCTCTCCCGAATTAATGTGCCCCCCTGTCCGACAGCACCGTCATTGTGCGTGCGGCGGACGATAGTTTCAAGTTGAAATATTATGGTGTCAGCACGACTAGAGACAAAATCTACCATATATATGATTAGTGCAAAGATAGTACATGATACTGACAGAATAATAGAAAAAAAGGATGGTTTATTGTTCTGCTAGATTGATTTCAGTCAACCATTATCGGAAAAATCCCGAATTTATGTTACCCAACGTTATATCATTATGGTGCGAACACCTGCTTTTTTGAATTTTTTTTTCTTCAAATTGCAGTTGGATTTCTGTGTTGAATGTTTAACCTTTCAAATTTTTTTTGTCCTAAAACATACACTTTGTCAGTGTCGAATGCACAAGAAGACATGGCGTTGGTCTTAATAACAATTCTCTTAAAATCCAGGACAACAGCAGACACATACTTCAGTATCTCTATTCTTGCTATCCTTACGTGTAGCATCACTTTATGCACTAATTTTTATATGCTGACAGGGCTTTACAGTCAGTTTTACTGACAATTTACAGTGTATTTTTCCTCTTCAGGGACAACGAGATCATTTGCATGAACCCCAAGGAAGGGAAGTACATCAAGATCAGCTTGCCTAGCAACTTTGAAGACAAGTACATTACAAACATGACGGTCACCAGTGACAACATTATTTACGTCCTGACTAAAGAGTCGGACGATCAGTTGTCTGTGTTAGAGTACAACCATGCAGGAAATGAATGGGAACATGCAGGAATGTCCTCAGCATGTAACTTTGTTAGAGATGCTTTGGAGGTCGAAGAATTTTTTGTCGAACTTCATGGACATTTCTTCCTGGTCATGGTGAAAGTTACAGCAAACAGTAATATAGTGTTGACCAGAAGGTACAACCGGCACACTGATGAGTGGAGGGAGTGTGCGCAGCTGCAATTTGACAATACAGAAGAGTTCTGCCATGTAGTGCCCTGCAGTCCACACCTCTATGTCTTCATGAACTCAGACGTGCATCGCTACGACCCGATTCAGGACAAGTGGGAACAGAGGACCCCACCAAGAACCATTCCTGTCCTCTGCACTGCCGTTCCAATGGGAACAGAAATATTTTGAACAGACATGTCATTCAGCAAGACCATGGTGTATGCCACAGTGTCAGACAGCTGGGAGACACTACAAAGCTGGCCGAACCCAAGAAACCTCCTTATTTCTTATAAGCCCTACCTCTTTGTACTGGAGAACCAGCTGCATCTATGGATAGGACCTGATAACCATGCTATGATACGTAACACTGGCACACAGGAGGAAGTGGGCGATTTGGCATTAGCGTATGACAGGTCTGCAGATGCTTGGCGAGACTTGAGAGCTACATTGCCTGTCTGCACTATCAGATGTACAGCGTTTGGTTCGATGTGCTCTGTAGCACGTATGTACATGCCATGTCTTCAAGCATATGGTGAAGATATGATTACATCAAACCTGTAGTATGGTCCACTGATTTCTGCTGCTGCAGTAGTCGAAACAAACCTGTAGGGCTGGAATGTCTAACGATTCTGTTTAGTTCCTGGCTTTTGCTAAATGGTACAATGGAATAGATATTGCAGTATCATCAGTAAAACTTTGACCAGTGTATTCAAAATGATGCTCGTTTCTTAATGTTTAGAACTCAGAGAAGAGGCTACTTATCATGACTAACCTGATAATATGTCATAAACTGTATGATCGTTGCAGATCCTTTCGTTTTCTGTTTGGTGTACTCTTATTCGTTATCACTATCCTTACATATAGTTATAGATCGCTCAAATATGTTATATATTACAAATGTTTTAATAAAAGGTTAAGATATAAAACACCTACTTGCAAATGTATAACACACCAGTTTAGAAATAAACATTTTCATACCCGTTTATATTTAGGCTTCAGCTCAATTGAAGATGAGTAAAAAAAGTCATTAATGATAAATAGATAGATGTTGAGAAAAAGAAAGTTTTAAAATAGACTATTGTGATTTGCATCCAAGTGTCCTGATATCCTTTATGACTCAAGTTTAGTTAACGTTAAGCAGAACTTTCCTTTCAACGGTTCAGATGTCAATATATGTTATTTACATCTTATGTCCATCAGCAGGCCAAGCATTTCACTACTATATAATGTACCACAGATTGACACTCTGGCCAAGACGCGCCAATATACAAAAACATAGTGAAACGTGTTGGACATATTTTCAACACAGAATTTGCACTGAAATTAACAGTGTGTAAAACAGAACCTTCCTGCCAACGGCAAAGATACCGATATCCTTCGTTTACATCTTGTAGTAGGCATCCTTATCTCTGAGGGGAAAGGTAGCAAGCTCACTGCTACACTATCTGGATAATCAGTGTATGTCTGTCTAGCCTTTGAACGACGGTGTCATTCGACGTCATCAACATGGCTGCCGTAGACGAACCCCACGCCAGCGCAGTTTGTCCTCGTTCCTACCAAGACGAGAGCTATCTGCACGGGTTTCTTGGAACTGTGGGCGACTTACAGAAGGCTGGGGTACTGCAGGATGTCGTACTTGAAGTCGAGGGCCGGCGGTTTCCCTGCCATCGGCTTGTTCTGTCCGCGGCCAGCCCCTACTTCAGGGCCATGTTTACAAGTGACATGGCGGAAAGTCGGCAGAAGACGGTTGTTCTACAGGTAGGTTAGGGGTGACGTGTGGTTAGAACAGAATGAAACAGGGAACTTTAGAGGATGCTAAGTATCATTAGAACGTGTAGAGCCACAAAATTGTGTTGAATTCTTATGTAATGATATAAAATGTTCTTTGCATGCCCCCTCCCCACTTACTGACATCTGTTTGGTGTTATTTGGGGTGAAAGGTCAACTTGCTGGCCACAAATTATGAGCTTTTTTCTGATTAGAATTTTTTTACGTTATAACAGGCAGATGAAATGTACAGAATGAATGTAGATTGAAATAACATGACCTTCATCACTAAATAGAATTTGATTTATTTAATCTTAATCTTAATCATACTGGACAACCCCAGTGGGGCATCTCGTCCAGGGAGGGTTGGTGCACAGCTAAGCGGGCCGTGGTGGTGGTGCATAAAAAAAAGAAACGAATCAAAAATTGCAAAGTGTTTGTGCGAAATCAACCAGAACAGTGCTCAAACAATAATGTAAAAGTGGTTGGCCTGCTTAGCATAGTTCAATATTTACACGGATGCGGGTAGGCCCATGTGGTGGGCCAAACCCGTCTTAAAACTGTCCAGTGCTGTGGATGTGACAATGTTTGGAAGTAATATGTTTCAGTCCTGTATGGTTCGTGGTATGTAGCTGGATCTGTAGATGTCTGTCTTGGGGGAGTGGGTCTGATACCGTAATGGGTGTCCTCTGGTGATGTTGGTGTTCCTTGTGGCGTAGTTATGTAAGGGTATGGCGATGTGGTTATGGAGAGCTTTGTAAAATAACACCAAACGTGAGTATTTTCTACCGTCTTGGAGTGATGGCCAACCTGTTTTGTGTAATAATTGAGTTACACTGGTGCTACGTCTGTAGTCATTGTGTACCCACCTGACTGCCCTGCGCTGCACTGATTCTAGTTTCTCTTGTAGGATGCTTGTTTGAGAGTGGTGGCGTTTCTGGGGATCCCAAACCGAGGCTGCATATTCTAGTTTAGGTCTTACTAGTGAAATGTATGCTTTCCTTCTTACCTGACTGTTGACCCCCCTTAAATTGCGCTTCAAGAATCCTAGTGTGCTGTTTTCTTTGGAGGTGATGGAATTGATATGAGCTGTCCACTTGAGATCCTGTGAGAGTATGATCCCCAGGTAAGGGTGCTGACTGTTGACCTCTAGGGGCTCTGCAAACATTGTATACATGTAGTGTGAGGACCTTCTGGATTTGTGTACATGTAAAATACAACACTTTTTGACATTGAACCTTAGTTGCCATGTGTCTGACCAGGCACACAGGGTGTCCAGGCCTCTTTGCAGGCTTTGTTGATCTTGTTCGGAATGAACGGGGCGATATATGAGACAGTCATCTGCGAATAGTCTGATCTGTGATGTTATACCCTTGTCTATATCGTTGATGTATAACAGAAATAGAAGGGGACCCAGTACGGTCCCTTGCCGTACACCTGACTTGACCTTCGTGGGCATCGACATTTCACCATCAACAATTACCTGTTGGTGTCTGTTTGTGAGCCAGTTAGTAATCCATTTTATGTTTGCTCCCCTTATTCCGTAGTATTCTAGTTTGTTCAAAAGTCGTATGTGCGGTACGCTGTCAAAGGCTTTGGAGAAATCTAATATGGCTAGATCAATCTGGTATCCCTTATCGAACCATGAAGTGAGGTCTTGTAATGTGCATATTAACTGTGACTCACAAGAATGTTTAGCTCGGAATCCGTGTTGAGTAGGCAGGAGGATGTGGTGCGTTTCTAGGTGTTTCATTGCTGCCGAATACATGATGTGTTCTAATAATTTGCGAAAGACACTTGTTAAAGAGACCGGACGGTAATTGGCTGGGTCGCTTCTATCCCCTTTCTTGAAAATAGGATGGACATAAGCATTTTTCCAGTCAGTTGGTACATGGCCCATTTCCAAAGACTGATTAAATATGAAGTGTAATATGGGACTAATTTCCGAGGCATAGTCTTTCAGGATTCTGCATGGGATCATGTCTGGCCCAGAGGCTTTATGTGGATTAATTCCTTCAAGTAACTTTTGTATCCCCTCCCTGGTGATATTTATTTGAGGCATATCTTTATGTGGGCTTTGGCCTAGGTCGGGAATGTTGGTTGTGTCTTCCTCTGTGAACACAGATTCATACTGCTTATTTAGGGCTTCGGCCTTTGTTTGGCTGTCAGATACTAGTTTGTTCTGATGTGTGAGGGGTGCTATTCCAGTGGCTGTCTGTTCCCTGGCCTTTATGTAGCTCCAGAATTTCTTGGGATTTTCTAGAGATTCCTCCATAATTTCATTAATGTATTGTGTATGAGCTTTCTTCACCCTATGTTTCACTTCCTTGCGGTGATTTTTGAATCTATCCCAATCGGTTTCGCACATTGTTTCTTTAGCCCTGTTGTACAGTTTTTTTCTTTTTCTTGATTGCTTTTTCTCTCTCGGAGAGTGCAGTTTTATCTACCTTTCTGTAAAGGTTTACTGTTCGAGGTTTCTTTTGGTTTTATGTGTGTTTTAACACATAGTGTGACTGCTTCATGATCGCTTATGCCGGGGATGATGCTTACCTGGTCAGTCAGATCTGGGTTACTTATAAGGGCTAGGTCTAGAATGTTGCATCCTCTAGTGGGTGCATGAACCACTTGTGTAATGTTTGCCTCTTGCATAATATTTAGAAATCTCATGTTGGGAGCCATGCCGTATTGAGGCATAGGGTTCACTGAGGGCGGATCTGTAGTCCATGAAATATCGGGGAAGTTGAGGTCCCCTAGCAGGGCTATGTTAGGTGGTGAGGGTCTGTTTGAAATATTGTTGAGTGATTTTTCTAGTTCATCCAGGTATCCAAGTCCTGAGGATGGGGGTCTGTACACTGAGCCCACGCAGAGAGGTCTGTAACCTGTCTGCTGTATCATAGCCCAGACTAGTTCCGCTTCTGTGGAGTCCTGAATGGGCGATGATACCAGGTCCGACCTGACTGCGATGAAGACTCCCCCCCTTGACTATTCCTGTCTTTACGAAAGATATCATACCCTTCTGGGAAAATCTCGGAATTTGTGTATTCATTGTCTAGGTGTGACTCGTTGCCACATATAACATCGGGGTTTTCAGTGGCTACTAGGGCTCTGAAGAGAGCGTTTTTACCTTCACCTTTGATACTTCTACAGTTAACCCTATCCAGACTGGGCTTTTTTGGTATATCTGGGACTGGAGCTTTCCATTTCCATTTCCAGTTAGTAATCCATTTTATGTTTGCTCCCCTTATTCCGTAGTATTCTAGTTTGTTCAAAAGTCGTATGTGCGGTACGCTGTCAAAGGCTTTGGAGAAATCTAATATGGCTAGATCAATCTGGTATCCCTTATCGAACCATGAAGTGAGGTCTTGTAATGTGCATATTAACTGTGACTCACAAGAATGTTTAGCTCGGAATCCGTGTTGAGTAGGCAGGAGGATGTGGTGCGTTTCTAGGTGTTTCATTGCTGCCGAATACATGATGTGTTCTAATAATTTGCGAAAGACACTTGTTAAAGAGACCGGACGGTAATTGGCTGGGTCGCTTCTATCCCCTTTCTTGAAAATAGGATGGACATAAGCATTTTTCCAGTCAGTTGGTACATGGCCCATTTCCAAAGACTGATTAAATATGAAGTGTAATATGGGACTTATTTCCGAGGCATAGTCTTTCAGGATTCTGCATGGGATCATGTCTGGCCCAGAGGCTTTATATGGATTAATTCCTTCAAGTAACTTTTGTATCCCCTCCCTGGTGATATTTATTTGAGGCATATCTTTATGTGGGCTTTGGCCTAGGTCGGGAATGTTGGTTGTGTCTTCCTCTGTGAACACAGATTCATACTGCTTATTTAGGGCTTCGGCCTTTGTTTGGCTGTCAGATACTAGTTTGTTCTGATGTGTGAGGGGTGCTATTCCAGTGGCTGTCTGTTCCCTGGCCTTTATGTAGCTCCAGAATTTCTTGGGATTTTCTAGAGATTCCTCCATAATTTCATTAATGTATTGTGTATGAGCTTTCTTCACCCTATGTTTCACTTCCTTGCGGTGATTTTTGAATCTATCCCAATCGGTTTCGCACATTGTTTCTTTAGCCCTGTTGTACAGTTTTTTTCTTTTTCTTGATTGCTTTTTCTCTCTCGGAGAGTGCAGTTTTATCTACCTTTCTGTAAAGGTTTACTGTTCGAGGTTTCTTTTGGTTTTATGTGTGTTTTAACACATAGTGTGACTGCTTCATGATCGCTTATGCCGGGGATGATGCTTACCTGGTCAGTCAGATCTGGGTTACTTATAAGGGCTAGGTCTAGAATGTTGCATCCTCTAGTGGGTGCATGAACCACTTGTGTAATGTTTGCCTCTTGCATAATATTTAGAAATCTCATGTTGGGAGCCATGCCGTATTGAGGCATAGGGTTCACTGAGGGCGGATCTGTAGTCCATGAAATATCGGGGAAGTTGAGGTCCCCTAGCAGGGCTATGTTAGGTGGTGAGGGTCTGTTTGAAATATTGTTGAGTGATTTTTCTAATTCATCCAGGTATCCAAGTCCTGAGGATGGGGGTCTGTACACTGAGCCCACGCAGAGAGGTCTGTAACCTGTCTGCTGTATCATAGCCCAGACTAGTTCCGCTTCTGTGGAGTCCTGAATGGGCGATGATACCAGGTCCGACCTGACTGCGATGAAGACTCCCCCCCTTGACTATTCCTGTCTTTACGAAAGATATCATACCCTTCTGGGAAAATCTCGGAATTTGTGTATTCATTGTCTAGGTGTGACTCGTTGCCACATATAACATCGGGGTTTTCAGTGGCTACTAGGGCTCTGAAGAGAGCGTTTTTACCTTCACCTTTGATACTTCTACAGTTAAGGGATAATATGTGTAAATGTTGTAAGGTTCCCTTACCTTTGCCTTGGGACTGGGTAATGCAGGGGGAGGAGGTGGATGTAGGGTTGAAGGATGATGAGGTGTTAGGTGAGGACCAGGATGTGGAGCTGGTACCTGTGGGATTGGGTGAATATTGTGAGCACATGTTGACATGTGACAACTCCTCTGTATCGAGGGAATTGGTGTCTAATGGTTGGTCCCTGTCCATTAAAGGGCTATAGTAGGATCCTTCTACCTTCTCTGAGAGATCTTCCCCATCGAGCAGACTAGAAGTAAAGCTAGGTAGGCCACAACAATTACATATCCATGAGCATGATGAGTTTTGGTAGAGTTTGTACATCTTGTCGCTTAGTCCGCTACATTTGATGTGTATCCAATTGTCACAATCTTCGCACTGCATCGCTCTATGGTTAGAAGCGACTGGGCGTCCGCATTCCCCGCATGGATATCTAACTGGCCCCGGATTACTGTGTATGTCCCCGGCCATCATTAAGATAGCCATCATGAATCCCGCCGGGCCCTTGAAGCCCAAGGGAACCTGAACTGAATGGCAACTGGTGATTTTGTGCCTTCTAAGTGGTTGGATGAGTGTAGATATCCCTAGACTTAGAAGACTAGGGGAGTGTGGCATGATCTTACCTCTGCCTAGGAGAACATTGAGCCCTCCTTGTACTATGTGACCTGTGTTTCCACTGCAGTCGCTGGCATATTGTTGGTCTAGATTAGTACAAGAAAGTGTTTGTATAGTGTGAGCATTAGCGCCGCACACAGTAAGGGTGCGAACCCAAAATGGCGGCCATGACGCAGCATGGCTGTGCCTGAAAACTAACCCCTGAGTGTCGTCGAAAAACACTGGTTGCAGTAGCCAAAATGTCGACTATAAGTGTGCAACTGTGTTAACTACGTGTATGTAGGGTATTATACCGAAAAAGATGCAGGCTAAGCTAATAAAAATGTAAAAACTGATGCATATTTACGGAGCACCGTAAATCCACCACCGCCGCCCGTGCCGTGACCTCTAACCTATATATTTGTCTGCTACTAGTATACACATATTCCTTGATGCCTTATATGACAGTATGGTAAAACATTGAATATTGAATATGTTGTGTTCTTTTGTAGGGTTTGGATGCAAACTTGTTTTGGGAGATTCTGAGTTACATCTACTCGGGAATCCTCCATGTGTCCCTGGACAAAGTGCAGCCCCTGTACCAGGCAGCCGACCTCCTCCAACTGGACTATGCGAGAGACACCTGCAGCAGCTACATGGCCATGAACGTGGACCGCTCCACCTGTGTGGACCTGTACAAGTTTGCTGATCTCTTCTCTGTAGACATTGTCAGCAGAGTCTGTCTTCAGTATATTGCTAAGCACTTTACTGAGGTTAGTCTTTGTTATACGTAAGGCAGATGTCCCAAATAGGAAGCTGATACTGTATTCAAACCGCACATACTATGATAGATATCAGAGAGCTACTGACATCTACAATCACCACATCGAAACTACGTTGTGAGCTTAGTTGGGATAAATTTGGCAACTGGGTATTTCGAACCCTGCTTTCGTTGAAAAGTGGTTAAACCAAATAATGATATACAGACAAAGATACGGATCATTTACTTCCAATTTTGATTTGTTTTTGTCATATACAAGTATAGTTTCTTGTATGTGAAAACAAGATTAAGACACGCATACATTCAGGACCTTGGTACATACTCTTGACTTCCACAGGTTGCCTCCAGCGCTGAGTTCTGCAGCCTGAGTGTGAATCAGCTGACTGAGATTATCAGCCACGATGAGCTGGATGTTAAAGAGGAGACAACCGTGTGGGAGGCTGTGGTGAGATGGGTGCTGCATAGCAGAGAGGACAGGTGGGTATTCGTATTCTTGTGAGACATATTGATGATTTAACACAAACTTAACTTCATTCCGAACCTGATGTGATGCCATTAGGCCAACTTAAACCTGCCCCTACTCTGTACCCTACAGACTGCACCACCTACCCAGCATCCTCCTTCACATCCGCTTCAACCTGCTGACCTCGTACAACATGGCGGCCATCTTAGATCACCCCCTGGTCAGGGAGGATCCTGGGAGATCTGTCATCAGGAACGTGGTTAAAGAGACTGCAAACGTTAACAAGAAGAGGAGGGTCGGGATGGACACACTGGAAATGGCCCTTCTTTTTGGTGACAGGTGCGTGCAAAAAAGTACAGGCATAAATCTTTTACCTAATGAATTAGTATCAGTGTCAGTATCAATAAATTAGTATATTTTCCTTCATTGCATTGATAAATTAATTTAGGTCACTTCTCCTATTTATGAATTTACAATGATACATGAAAGAAATTCTCTGTCTCTCCCACGATTTTTTTTTTTTTTCAATCTTTAAAACTGCAGACTGAAGTAATTTCATCTTATATCTAAGAAAAATTTTCCCTCTGGTCCTGATTTCACGTTGATGTTCTTCTTCAGAATTATATTCTTACATCTAGGGCCAAAAAGTCGAATTGTGCTGGCCTGATCATTGAATCTGGCCAGGTCCGATACCGCAATTACTACTTTTTCTTCTTAGAAGTCAGCTCTGAGAAAGAGTACAGGAGTTGAACTCATTCCAATGCCAGTGGACTAGCCCCCCTACTGCATGCAGTGCGCTATTTGATAACATCGAAATGGAGATGATGGGCACTGTTTCTATACAAGGAGGGATGTTGGACATTTATCGTAACTAATTACTACATGCATTTTACCTTTACAGAACAAGCGAGATGCTTTGGGTGAACTCTGGGGAAGGGAAGTACATCAGGTGTGACTACAACATATCTCCATATACAGGAACAGTTACTAGTGACAATGACATCTATGTCCTTGCTGATATATCACGCACAAAGTTTGGCCTGTTTAAATACAACCATGTCGGGAACAAATGGGATAGAAAGTCTTCAGTACGTAAGGTTCCAGAAGACCAGAGCAATGATACACTATTTCCTAATAACCTTATGGAAATCGATGGATATCTTTTTTACCTCTCTTTTACTTGGTCGGCGGTGGTGTTAAGGAAATACAACCAGCACACGAACAAGTGGCACAACTGTTCGACACCTCAAAACGATGACAGGTTTGACCCCAAAGTGGCAGTGTCATGCAACCAGCACATCTTTCTCTTCACACGGACAGACATACATTGTTACAACCCAAGGGCAGACCAGTGGTGCAAGAAAACCCCATCAGACCACAGTGATAAAATGTATAACGCTGTTGCCATTGGAACAGAGATCTTCAGCACTGACATCCTCTTCGACAACACATTGGTGTACAACACAGAGGAAGACACCTGGCTTGAACTTCCAGGTTGGCTGAACACAGATCAAGGAATTGAAAACATCACTCTCTTTGCACTCCAAAGCAAGCTACATGCAGTGGTAGATGGCTGGATTTTCTCGAGTTCAGACAGGATCAAACAAGTTCAGCAGGTGTTTGTATTTGAAAGGTGTGAAGGTGTTTGGAGAGAGCTGTCTGTCCTGCCTGGGCGTTGGTATATGTATGCTCCTATGTTCCCCGTGGCTCGTATGTACCTGCCATACCTGAACACCTGCCATGCCAACACACATGGTACAGAAAACCCAGAGGGCGCACATGATGTGTAACGTCACCACTGCAGCTCTCGAAGATTTCTAGCATTCCAAGTTGAAAAATCTGCTGCGTTTTGTACATTTTGTAAGGCTTTCTTCTTACTTAGAGAAACTTTAGTTTTCTAAAATATCTGAGATAAAGTAGTGAAAGATGGAGAATGTAGGATAACGTTTGGAGCAGGAGTAGCTTTCGAATGTTCTTAAATACTTATTTTCAGGGTGGTAGATATACATGTATGTGAACTGGCAGAATCATGTAAATAGATATTACCTGCCCTGTTGAAATTCTATTGAGAAACGCAAGGGAATTCATAATCTTGGCAGAGACAGCCTTTTCTCTGACAGTATGGAGGAGTATATGTACATGTGTGTGCTTCCATTGCATATGCCAAGGGCTATGCCATGCATGGTCCGCTGCTCTTATATCAGGAGGAATTGTCTTGTAGATATTAGCATTGTAAGATAGTACAGTGTAGTATTAGTAGTTACTTTTGATTCTTAGTTATTTATTATGTTTCTAGTATATGCTCTTTGTTTTGAACTAGATAGCAAGACCATTAACTTAAGTCTAACTGATATTCTGTGGTATTTTGTTCATTTCAGATATGAGATTTTCAAGCTCACGTGCATGCATATTCCTGGCTTTTAGTATCTTATGTAAAAATAAATATTCATGGAATTCACAAATGAAGATACTGTCTTTTCTGTGAGTTATCCGAAGTGAATGTCTACGGAACGTTGACTGATAGAGAAACTTGTGAACCTGTTGCCAGTTCTTGAACGTACTTCTAATTCAGCCAAACGTACCTCTATATTTAACAATCAATAAAAAAAGACTATAATAAGTGGTCTGACTCTTGAGTTTTGATGTAGTTTATTCCACAACTGCTATTCAAAGATGTCATTTTCGTTGTGCCCGTGACGCATACATAGGTAGTTGAGATGTCTTCTTTTACTGAAACTAGAATCCACTTTGAGGATGTGAGGGTGAGAGTGAGTGAGTGAGTGAGTGAGTGAGTGAGTGAGTGAGTGAGTGAATGTAATACTGAAAACAACAATAATCCCATCCTACGTATTCAAGGTATCCAAATGTAAACTTACAGCGTCCAGACTGAATGTATAAATAAAGTAAAATGATAGGTTTGATATCATATTTACAAAGTTCCTTTATGTGATATAAGGTCAGTTAACGTTAGTTCCAATACGAGCCAAAGCAGGCCCAACATCTGATTTCTAACTAGATAACGTTTTATAGATTCGCATCCGACCAAGAGTTGCCAACATACCGAAAATCGTGAAAACTCCTTATTGTACGTAAGTATTTACAATCCCTATAACCACCTTGTTGTAACATGTGCGGAATATTTTCACCCTCAAACCAGCACTGAAGTTAATATAGCATGTAAAACAGTAACTTCCCACCAGGCTCCGATATTAGCATTTGTTATTTACATCTTATGATCCTTGCATCTCGAGACATGAAGGTAATAAACTTACGGTTACATCATGTGGGTAATCAGTGCTTGTATATCTGACCTTTAGCCCTGAGTCACGTTTCGTCATCAACATGGCCGCCGCAGACCACGTGTTACGCGCCGAAATGAGTCCTTCGAACCCTCCATACAATTAGTCGTAGTACAGTCACAATATGTTGAATCAGGCCATATAATATGTCCTCGTAACGATGACGGCCCAGAGAACCCCGTGTAGTTCACAAAATAACTAAGACTTCTACTATATTGACGGGTTACCACGTCAAAGTCTGCCCATAACTAAGATTTTCAGAGGTCTCCGCCATTGTTTTTTGGCTGAAATACGCACCACATGGGGGTTTCGTGGCACCCGGTTACAGGGTGAGGCGCATCTGTTTCCGGGTCACACTGGTTCATAATAGAAACGACTTGACAGTTTAGCGGGGATACTTGGCACAAATATGTGGGACTGTTTGGACGACAGTAATGCTTTTTCTGGCCAGCTGCGTGTCCAAGAAGACAAGAGGTTTGTGTAGACATTGTTCACAGTGTAAACATTTCTGTAACGTAACGTTAACGTTAGAACGTTTAGTTAGAACGTTAGAGTTTCGATACGATACATATGGGGAATCATACCATCTCTACGTACACATGTACACCTGTTGGGTGTTAGGACGAGTAATAATATGCTGTTATTCTTTTCGTTGCTATGTTTGCGGCATTTATGGAGAAAAAAAAACACGTCACGCTCCTTAGTTGGGGAGGGGAGGGGGGCGATAAAATATTCTCGGTAGAGCCAGCCATGCCATGTGTAAGTTCGGGTGATTGTTGGTTAAATTCTATATGGTCAGGAGGCACTGAACTTGTAAATACACTAACATGGATGATATGCATGGTGTAGTTTTTATTTTTGAGAATGCTTCACTAACCATATAACTTTAATATAAAACATAATTTTGTGTAAGAATCTGTGTGTATATATTTTATTTGTTAGTTAATCCATGCGAAGAAACATAATTTTTACTACTTTTAGCCTGCAACTAGTGTGTCCGTGCACAATTTTGATTCAAAGGTTTTCATTTGAATACTAGTAACTTACCTTTATACAAATACATGTACATTCTTCGGGAAGGGAGACACTGGCAATTGTTGTAATGCCCATCTGAATAAATTTTTGTTGTTGAATACATTTTCAGAATGGGCATTTCAGGCCCTTTTCACTGTCCTTGATGCATCTACATACCCTGTCACCATAGCTGCCTGTTGATGTCTCGTGTGGGTAACACAAGGGTGCATCATATACTTGTGCATGTATTTTCTTGAACAACCAACAGAATTGAACAGAATACATAAATGTATCAATTTTTTATGACTATGCTTCTTTCTGAAATTAATGAAAACAGATATTAGTATGTTGATTTCCAGCCCTGCTGGATATTGATAATCCTATCAACCGTTCATTGCATGTTTACGTCTTCATACCTGATATATGTTACTCTCATGTTGCTTTATTACATTGTAGATAGATTTGATATGTCCCGATTTATGTATTTGCAGAGAATTGTATTAACTGTTGTAAAAATGATAGACTCCTCATATAGCAAAGTGCGACTCTGTATTTGAGAAAATGCGGATCCAACAGTCTGTATTGGAAGCCACAATTTTTGAATACTGTCATATCTATGCTGAACTCAGTAGATGATGCCGTTTCTTTGAAAACAACATGAATTTGATTATGTGTATAGAATACTAGATTGTCCTTTTGCTGCTTATTAGTTATACTACTCTATCTCACTACTGCTAGATACTAAATGAAAATTACCCAGCTCTGTACATACCTGACGTGTGATTTTCCTTGTACATAGTAAGATGAGTGTAGGTTTCGATCATGTGTGTGGTTTCTGAACTTGATCAATTTGTATATCTATGCCAGCTACTATGTGCCTCCAAGGATTGCTGTGCACAGAATCTTCTAATCCTGACAGTACACTGTTTACAGAGTGTAGGTTCATGTAGAATATATAGTGAGTGCAGCAAGGCCATATAAACATTTTGCAGAATGCTTGCATCCTTCCTTTGTCCGGTGACGCAGGTTCCTACATAAGTCCCTTTCTTACCATAACTCATCAGTTTGTATTCCAATACCTTCCTCAATCACTTTGTGAAATAGACATGGATTCATCATTATTAGTATAGATCTTTTAGTTTTAGTGTAGTGGTGAAGACTGGATACAAATTGTAGATTCCATCTCAAGCTTCTGTGCAGAAGGCTACAATACCTTTTCCCTTTGTGTAATGAAGAAATTATTTCATTTTTAACCTACCTGTACGTACATGTAGAAAAGAAGATGAAGAATTTCCTATGTGCCGTAAGTTGTACTATGCAGGAAGTAGATATTTGCAGAAAATATAGTCTATGCAATAGTCAGTAACAGTAGCATTGTGCAATAAAAAAGTATTTGTAAGAAGAATTTGGTGTTATTTCTATGTGCCTAAAGTTGAATTTTGAGAAAAGTCCGTGACTATAATCTAAAATTACAGGAAATATATTTGTATAGATTAGAGCAAGAGGACCTGAGTGAGTGAGTGAGTGAGTGAGTGAGTGAGTGAGTGAGTGAGTGAGTGAGTGAGTGAGAGTGAATATAACTGATAAACATGCATAAAGAATGCTGGAAATGGTCAAATGCTCGACCAGTAAAACAAACATCTGAGTCACACATATGTATATTGTTTTCACTGTCAAATTCACAGTAGGTACAAAATGGAATTGCATTCTTCATATAAGCACAATTGTCTGTGGCAGGAGGAGAAAGGAGTTGCTCCACAGGATTGTAGAATTTGGCTCTGGCCGTTTTATTGGCCAACACAGGTTTCAAATACCAGGGTCTTTAAACATTTGAAGTTGACTCTGATATTGCCCAATTGGTTATTGACATTCATCAGGTGAGGAAGATGATAAATCTATCCATATGTTGTATTATTCTGATATACTTTAAATGCATTTAATTTCACAGGTAGGGAGAAAAGGGAGTGTTCGCGGTAGTTTTAAGTTTGCAATGGAAACAATATTAGCGCTACGGTCATCGCGGGCAAAAGATGACTCAGATTCCCACTGGCATTGGCAGCACACTCTCTTTCGATATCTTAATTCTACCCAGTGTCTACCCATTAAAATGACACACCTTTGGGACTACTGTTTTTACCTCTGTTGATTCGAATGACACCATTGAAACCACTTAATTTTCTCTGTGTGTGTCATTCCAATGACAGATGACACAGTTGGAAACTCAGCTTTCAGGGTGTGTCATTCCATTGACATAGGGGGGAACTCAGCTATACCAAGGGTGTGTCATTCCAATGACATAGGGGAAACCCAGCTATACCAATGGTGTGTCATTTCAATAACATAGAGGAACCTCGGCTAAACCAAGGATGTGTCATTCCAATGGCGGGAAACAGCTATAACAAGAGTGTGCCATTCCAATGTCATAGGGAGAAACATAGCCGTGCCATTGGTATATCATTCCAATGATATAGGGTGAAAACAAGGTATTCCAAGGCTGTGTCAGTCGAATGACACAGGGTGAAATATAGGTGTGATGAGGGTGTTTTATTCCAATGACACATGGTGAAATTCATGTATTCATGTGTCGTTTGAATGACATAGGGTTAAATTCAGCTGTTCCAAGGGCTTTCCAATGACAGAAGGTGCAATTTAGAAGTTCCAACTGTGTGTCATTCCAAAGACATAGTGTGCTCCAAGGGTGTTTCTTTCCAATAAGGCAGGAATGTTTTTAGAATTTTTCATTTCATTTACTTTACCAGCGAACACATGTGCACTCACGTCTCTGGTCCTCTTTTTCAGGCTATAGCTATAGCTACTTTCGTGCCTTCAACATATTGCCTTAAAATAGTTACTAGCGTGTTCCTTTCCACGTGCATTCAGTGGCTCGAAACCCGCCTCCACTATCAGGCTATCGGTAACAGTTAGGTACGCGTTCTGCCGATGATGATCCTTGCTGCTCGGTATAGCAACCTGTTCAGTTATGGCAATTTAGTCATGTTGCAATTAATCAGCGTTGGCAACCAAGCAGTGATACAATTGTCCATGTATGGGCATATCATGCACAAACGGTTTCACTTTGGCACGGCATTATGCTTAAAGGCCAGCAAGGAGCTTCTTTGTAATCTTCTTGATATGAGTTCCACACAGTAGAGTCAAGAGTAACGCCGATGTACGTGAAGGAGTCTATCCGTTCGAAGTTGCTTACTCCATACTAAACCAGTTAGCTGCCCTTCTCATCTCCTCAGATACAGCTTCCTCAATGGCCGTAGTGACCGTTAAATCTCTTAGATAAAAGCATAGATTTCTTGCACAACGTTCAGATGATAGATCAGATTCCCCCTATGCCATTGTGATGACATACACTTGTTAAAGCTGAGTTTCGCCTATGTCATCAGAATGACAAACATTTGGTATTGCTGAGTTTCCCCCTAAATAATTGGAATGACTCACACTTGCTATAGCCGAGTTTCCCCTATACCATCGGAGTGGCACACACATGGCACAGCTAAGTTTCTCCCTATGTCATTGCAATGACACACCCTTGGTATAGCTGAGTCTTTGCCTATATCATTGGAATGACACACCCTTGGCATAGCTGGATTTCCCCTATGTCATTGAAATGACACACCCTTTGTATAGCTGAGTTTTCCCCTATGTCATTGTAATGATATAGCCGAGTTCCCCTTATGTCATTGGAATGACAAACTCTTTGTATAGCTGAGTTTTCTCCTATGTCATTGTAATGACACAGCCTTGGTTTTTGCCAATGTTGTGTCAAGGACAATGACTTGGTGATCTGGATTACAAGTTTTAGATTAGATGTAACGTTAAGTTTCTCAACGATTCTGGTCAAAATACATAATGGTAGATCTTCTAAGGAGAATAACTCAACAAACGGTACAACAGATTTTCATGTTATTTGGTACGCAGGTAGGTTGGACATTGACGTACACACTGAAGTGCAAATTATGCAAATTGGGACTGAATTTGCAGAAGTAATGAAGAAAATCTATACCTCCATTCTAGGCATGTTAGTAGCAAAACTGGGTCACACCCGTCACGTTAGTAGCAAACCTGGGTCACTTCTCCAGGGGCACGACAGGTGGTGGTCATACCATTGAGGGTTATAGAATGACATTGGTAGGGAACTGGTTTCCAAGAAAACCACATATGAGAACCAAACAAGCACCCACTGGCACAAAAAAAAGCACAACTTGCAACGGCAAGAACAATTCACTATGGCAAAAAAGACACCATTTAATAAAAACTAAATTTCATGAAGATTTCGCGTCGTAAGACTCTTATTAACGCATTGGGAAATGAAGCTACACCAAGGATGTGTCATAATTCTATGACATCGGGAGAAACTGAACTATCAGAAGGGTGTGTCATTTCAAAGACATAGGGGGAAACTCAACTATACCAAGGGTGTGTCATTCCAATAATATAGGGGGAAACTGAGCTATCAGAAGGGTGCTTTGTCATTCCAATTGCATACGGAGAAATCATGAAGTGGTCATTCTAATGACATACGTGGAAAATCAACAATACCAAGGGTGTGTCATTCCATCTCAAGACAAGCGATGGTACTGCCTTGGAGGAGGTAAAGGACTTTAAGTACCTGGGATCTAGGATGGAAAGCACAGAAAAGGACATAGCAGCAAGAAAAGCAGCAGCCTGGCAGGCTTGTAACAAGCTGAAGTAGGTTTGGAGATCAAACCTCTCTCGCAAGCTGAAAGTGAGGCTTTTCCTCTCGACGGTTGAAGCAGTCCTCTTGTATGGATGTGAGGCGTGGACAATCACTTCCAAGCTAGAAAAGCAGCTGGATGGATGCTACACAAGGCTCATGAGATCAGCACTAAACATCCACTGGTCACAACACATTACCAACAAGGACCTGTATGCTGGACTACCAAAACTGTCTGACAAGATCAGGACAAGGAGGTTAAAGTTCGCTGGACACTGCCTCAGAAGCAAAGAAGAAGTGGCTGACCTGGTTCTCTGGACTCCCAGGCATGGGAAAAGGAGGCCTGGAAGACCCGCAGCAACATACATTGACACCCTGAAGAAAGACACTGGCCTTGAAGTTGATAGTCTGCTCCAAGCGATGAGGGATAGAACCACATGGACTGCCATCACGACTCGAGACCGTCCAGTCTCGACATAAGCAAGCAAGTAAGCAAGTCATTCCATCGACATAGGGAGAAACTCAGCTATACCAAGGGTGTGTCATTCCAATGACATAGGGGAAAACTCAGCTATATCAAGGGTTTGTCATTCCTCAGGTCGTGTCAGTCCAATACTAATGACAGGTGAAGACCAAGCTTTCATGAGAGTATGTCATTCTCTGTGTCGTGACACAAACGAGATTTGTATTATGTTTCTGCCTTTGAGCGGCGTCGCAAAATGACGACAGGTGAAGTCCCTATATACTTAAGCAGCGCAACGGTACCTGTAGTAATACTAGCCGTTTAATCTCTTAGATTGCAGCATAGACTCCTGATACACCCTTGGAAGAACACACCCTTGTTATAGCTGGATTTCCGCCTATGTCATTGGAACGACACACACTTTTGCTTGTTATAGCCGAGTTTCCACATATGTCTTTGGAAAGTTCACCCTTGGCACAGCTGAGTTTCCCCCTATGTCATTGGAATGACACACCCCTGGCAAAGCTAAGTTCTTGCCTATGTCATTGGAATGACGCACCCTTGGCACAGCTGAGTTTCCCCCTATGTCATGAGAATGACAGACCCTTGGTTAGCTGGATTTCCCCCTATGTCATGAGAATGACACACCCTTGGTATAGCTAAGTTTCCCCCTAAGTCATTGGAATGACACACCCTTGGCAAAGCTGAGTTCTTCCCTATGTCATTGGAATGTCATTCCCTTGTTATAGCTGAGTTTTCACCTATGTCATTGGAAAGCACACCCTTGGCACAGCCGATTTTCCCCCTAAGTCATTGGAATGACACACCCTTAGCAAAGCTGAGTTCTTCCCTATGTCATTGGAATGACATTCCCTTGTTATAGCTGAGTTTTCACCTATGTCATTGCAATGACACATCCTTGGTTAGCTGGATTTCCCCCTATGCCATGAGAATGACACACCCTTGGTATAGCTGAGTTTCCCCTTGTCATCGGAATAACACATCCTTAGTATAGCTGGATTACCCCCGATGTCATCGGAATGACACACCATCGGAGTCTTTGCCTTATCATTGGAATGACGCACCCATGACACAGCTGAGATTTCCCCATATGTCATTGGAATGAAAGAACCTTGGTATAACTGGATATGCCCCTAAGTCATTGGAATGACACACCCTTGGTATAGCCGGACTTCCCCTATGTCATTGGAATGACACGCCCTTGGTATAGCTGAGTTTTTGCCTATGTCATTGGAATGACGCACCCGTGGTATACTAGTATCTGATTTTTTTGCCTACATTATTGGAATGACACACCTATGGCACAGCTTAGTTTCCCAATATGTCATTGGAATGACACTCCCTTAGTATAGCTTAGTTTCTTCCGATGTCATTGGAATGAGACACAATTGGTATAGCTGAGTTTCTCTTGTGTCATTAAAATGACACACCCTTAGGTCATCATAGAAGGCACAGTACACGATTCATTTTCTACTTTATCAAGGCTACACATGGTTGTTACCGTCCCAGAGTGACACACACTTACGATTAGGGCACACTCATATTACTGGAAGGACAGAATTACACGCCCTTGGGATACCTCAATTGCTACCTATGTCTATGATGATCCATCAAGTGTCAAGGACAATGATTTGGTGATCTGGATTATAAGTTTTGAATAACATGTAACGCTATTAGAGGGAGAATACAAAAGAATGGGGGTCAAAAACTCACTCAAAGTCCTTTATCTCAAGGATTCTGGTCAAAATACATAATGGTAAATCTTTTATATGTTTATATATGCTTCTAGTGAGTTCTACGCTTCATATTTATTTCGGCCAAACTTTCCTTATAGTGTTAGTTAACATTAGTTTCGCGATTAGAATGACTCGATTTGAAGTAGGTTTCATTTTGGTAATGAGTTAACCTTTGTTGACATATACAAAATTCACATACGGATCTCAAAACTGAAGGTACAATATCGGCGATCACTCGGCTGAATGTGCTTGGTGTTCTGTTTGTTTGGCTTTGGGTGCTTCCTTTGACCCGGAAGTAGACTGGATCATGATATACATCGGTCGTCTGGAAACCCCCATGCAGACCGTAAAACCTCGCCAAAATGAGTACTTAGAAGGTCAACTTTGAAGGAACAAATTTCGTGTTCAAATACTTTTTGAATTCTCAACTGACCTACACGAGGTTGTCAGACGTGTTGAGATCACAGGGACACATAAACCAGCCTGATTCAACGTATCGTGACTGTACTACGACTGATTGTATGGAGGGTTCGAAGGACTCATTTCGGCGCGTAACACACGAACCCCACGTCAGCGCAGCGCGTACTCGTTCCTACAAAGACGAGAGCTATCTGCACGGGTTTCTTGGAACCCTGGATGACTTACAGAAGGCTGGGGTACTGCAGGATGTCGTCCTTGAAGTGGAGGACCGGCGATTTCCCTGCCATCGGCTTGTTCTGTCCGCGGCCAGTCCCTACTTCAGGGCCATGTTTACAAGTGACATGGCGGAAAGTCGGCAGAAGATGGTCGTTTTACAGGTAGGCTTGGCGTGACGTGTGGTTACAATAAAGAGAAACAGCACTTGTGAAGATTCTACGTACCATATAAAACATGTCGAACACAGTACTATTGTAAAAGATTTCCTGTATGTTTGTCCCTTACATGCGGCCCCCCTCCCCCTTACCGATATCCTTTCAGTGATGAGGGGTTCACAAAATTGAGCAAATTCTTTACTAAAAGTAAAACGATAATTTTGCAGTTATAAGAGACACATGAAATGTGTTAATAGTAGAGAGAATAAAACTGGTAGAATAGTATGTGAAGTTTATCATAACTAAATCTAATTGATATATTTCCCTGTTCACAATCATTAATACCTTTTATATATGGTAAAAGTTTGAACATAGTTACATTGTGTTCTTGTACAGGGTTTGGATGCAGGCATATTTGGGGAGATCCTGAATTACATCTATTCTGGAACCCTCCATGTGTCCCTGGACAGAGTGCAGCCCCTGTACCAGGCAGCCGACCTCCTCCAACTGAACTACTAGTATGTGAGAGACACCTGCATCAGCTACATGGCCATGAACGTGGAGCGCTCTACCTGTGTGGACCTGTACCAGTTTGCTGATGTCTTCTCCCTGGACAATGTCCAAAAAACCTGTCTGCAGTGGATATGTAGAAACTTTGCTGAGGTTTGTCCTCATGATGGGCAAAACAATTATTCCAAATAGCAAACTCAAATTGTATTTATATTGCACATTATGCAATTGACATCAATGAACTACAGCCATTTTGTATAAGTTAATAAGTGCATAGGAAATGAAGTTTGCATTGAGTTATGTGCAGTAAAATGATCCAGGAGGACAATGAGTATTTTAAAAAAGATATTTTGAAAATTGTGTTCAAAAGGTTTAATTAAGCTACGGTTTTGTTGTCTTTTCTGTGTGCAATGGATGCATGTAGGTGAGAAGGGTCCTTCGGTGTAATAGAACCAGAACAAGATTAAGAAACATCTGCAATATCCTGGAACATGTACTGTGTGCCTGTTTAGGTTGCCTCCAGCGAGGATTTCTGCAGCCTGAGTTTGAACCAGCTGACTGAGATCATCAGCCACGATGAGCTGGAGGTTAAAGAGGAGACAACAGTATGGGAAGCTGTGGTGAGATGGGTGCAGCACAGCAGGGAGGACAGGTGGGTGTCAGTGTTCTTTTAGTTCAAATGATATGTAGCCAAGAGCTATTGTTAAGGCTCAGATTTTGTCTGTTATTGTCATATTGATGCATTTAGAAGGATTCCATCTTATTTACAAGCTCATGATCATGTGTTACGAGGGAATTATTTAAATACACTCCTACTCTGTACCCTACAGACTGCACCACCTACCCAGCATCCTCCCTCACATCCGCTTCAACCTGCTGACCTCAGCTGCAGGCGACTTAGCAGCCATCTTGGAACACCCCCTGGTCAGGGAGGATCCTTGGAATTCTGAGGTCATCAGGAATGTCGTACAGAAAGGGAACTCCAACCTGAAGCCGAGGCTTGGGATGACCACGGAAATGGCCCTGCTGTCCAACTCGCGCCTGGGGTCAGTAGATACTTCTTTGTATTTGTATTTATTATTACTTCCAAAAGGCATTACACTGGGTCAACCAAGGCAGCTCTTCTGGTAACAGCTGACCCATCAAAATTCATACGAATACAACAACTTGACCTACAAAACATAATTTAATTTAATACATAAGCCTTAATCAATAGACTACAATAGTCATTACAATATACATTAGTGACGATGTACGATAAAACAGTATAAAATAATCATTACAATAAAAAAAGATCATGCAGTTATGTCAATGCGGCTTCATGATAAAATTTTGATTTCTGCACGATTGTAGTATCATACCTGTTCACGATGGTCTAAACGCTAGCTGTTTGTTCTCAGGGCCCATTGTTTAGTACTCCACCCACCCGCTGGGTCACAGAGCCTACACGGCAGTGCATAAAAGATCATAGATATGATGTAAAAAACATCCAAGTTTAATGCCCGATTCGATGGTTACAGTATAAAACAAAAAGAAGCAGTCGCAAATACGATTTATCAGCTTTACAAATGTTTAGAAGGTAGGAAATGACAATTGAAAATTTACCGCGTCCCTGGGCGTTTAAGCTAAGTTAAAGAGTCACCTCCGGTCAATAAACTTTGACCTTAAAGCAAGGTAATGTTCTTAGAAATATATATCAATCATCGGTTAAAGCCTTGATTAATACAATGTAGGTCCTTAAATTAGGTCTAAACCGACTATGTTTGATGTCTTTGCATTTTTAACTCATTTTGACAATTTTCTGGTACGTTTTCTCCCACAGTTCCAGATAGCCGATTATGGATGGCATGCAAATGAGACAACATGGCGGCTATATGTTGTTCTTTCGATCGGTGTCATTTTTGTTAAAAGCTACCATGCATTTTTGAAGATATTGGACACGATATGAGGTTTACCCTTATGTTGTAGTTTCCACGCGGTACTACAACATGATGTTGAGTTATAATGAGTTCTGTCGGCCTGGATCACAGAGCCTTATTAGCGCCCCATTGTCTGCGAGCACGCTTTCATGCAAATTGCGCCTTTGTTACCTGCGCTTTGAGCGCGATTTTCAACTTGTGAATTCTGCGATCGCTCAGCGTGTGTACCCTGTGTTCTGGTCCCGAAAGTTAAAGCCTAAGTTCTGGGCGACCCTATTTTCCTCGTATCTTTGAGTGATTTCATTTCCTTGGGTAACGATTCCGGATGTTGAAATTATATCATATACTTGCTGAGCTTGTGTTTCTATCCTACATTCCTAGGCATTTCTTTATTTCGCATTCGTTGTTCTCTTACAAGGCCTGCAGGTATCATTGTGAGACTGTTAACCCGAACACAAATTATTCATACAGTCAAACATAGTATTGATTAACGACCGGGTCTACAAGACACCCCTTGGCTCAAGATGACCGTTTCTTTTTCGATCCCAATTTTCTCCCGCTAGCACAAGAATGTTAGCGTCTTGTTCGAGTCGTCACAGTTTACCTATCGCGACCGTGACAAACTTGATTTGCGACCGTTCTAAACGACCCAAATGTTGCCGATGACGAGGGTATGACGATGTTTCTTTCTATTGATAACTGGCGGGAAATCATGAAAAAAATCGGTCTGCTTGGTTTGGATTTTTGGGCGGCCGGGCATCCAATATGGCGGCGGCGTCATATCGAGTTATTGGGACAGTCTATTGTAATGTAGGTGGGAATCTTGAGGGCTGTGTGTTTGAACTCTACATTTAACAACATATCATGTCAAGTTATTCATTACAGAAGAATATCTTAATGAAAGGAACAGATATCAAATAATGTTTTGCGTGGTAACATGTATGTTCTGAAAATAAAGGTGTCTGTGTTTCTTGTTTACCCATGCTGGGACAAAATGACGTATCCCTTGTCAACAACTTCAGCTAAGTTCAGGCGTCGGCAATTTGTTACAAAGAACCTTTTCGGAAAAGTATAAACGCCAGCTCGTGATTATCTTTACTTGAAAGAAAGCTAGGTCGACAAATTGAGCACCGATGGAAAAATCCTTCCAAGCTGTGTCTGAACATATTAGCGTTTTGATTTTACTTCACGGGTGTCTTGATTCCAAGCCAAGCTCAGGAAGAACAAAAGAAATGGCTGGCGACCATTTTTGAACGGGAATATTTTCAAACAGCGGTCAATTATTTCAGTTCAAACACGATGGCGAGCATATTTTCCCCGTACACCAGTAATTCTTGGAAGGTACTGGACAAGGCTAAAAACAATTTAATTAGTAACCTACATGTACAGACAAATTATAAGCTTGGGTTCCATCAAGACCATTACATTTTGCATCACACTAAAATCAAAATTTCGTTTCTGATTTTTAGTTAAACGTTATGTTTCCTGATCTGTGCTCTTCTTGTGATGGAGCCCAGAATTTTTTTCCATGTGTACTTGACTTGAGACTGTCACTATGGAAGCAAGTAAGTAATACTCTTGTTATTTCTGATGAAAAATTTTCAGCGAAAACAAGTAAACATCGTGGGGTTTTGAATGGTCTCTCTTGCCTTGAATTCAATGTGTTCAGTCCCTGTACAAGATATTCGACACACGGTGGTCTGTCACTAGGGTATTCTTACCGGTTGCTACGTGCGTTCGACAAGGTATCGGGTTACCCGGGGCAACGTTTTGGCTAACGGCAAAACATTCATAAATAAACAAAATAGTAGGGACGGGAAAATTTTATAAAAATAAAACGAAATTAGCGATTTTGCAAACTTTGAATGTCGTCGATTTGCGCTGAATGGCTAATTTTTCTATATTTTGCTCCCAAACACGATTATTTGCAGGTTTTAAGGAGACCGTTTTTTCAGGCACACATCGCAAAGGCCTGGCTTTAAATGTCAATGAATATCTCTTATCTTCATATTTTTCATCGACCAGGAACAAAACAAAACTTTGTGTTTTTGGGATTTTTAAATTTTTTATTCTAAGTATTGTGAATATCGACAAATCTGTGAAAAAAATGGCATTTTTGACATTTTTCGCATTCAATCACCCATAATTCAAAATCAAGGACATTTTTCAAAAATCCCAAAAACACAAACCTCGGGAAAACCGTTACGGTTATTTTGAATCGTTAATGAGGTAAGGTGGATGTTTCTTGGAGCCGTACCTTTACGATGTTTGAACGCATTTTATGTCGCACGGATAGGGGGAGGGGGTAATTAACACCGCCGTAAACAATCCTTCTAATATTCAATGTCACAAAAAATGACGCCAGTTGCTTCGTTACATGTTAGATGTCCACAACAAAGTGCCAGCAAAGATTTACTCTCCAGAAAACAGGTAATATTTGCGACAAACGTAGTTTTTTTTCCTGTAGCGGGGAAAGGGGCCCGGCCGCGCAGATTTACAGTATGAACTTCCAATGACCGCAGGTGACCCCGAATCGAACGCGCATTCGGATTCGATTACGTCATTTCGAACATCGTGGAACAGCGTTCGAATTCGGCTGGACCTGGGAGTTTCTGAGCACGAATTTGACCACCGTGACAAGTCTTTAGAATTATTTTGCCTTGCTGACCGTTGTCTGTGAAAAGTTTCTGGCCGAAAAGTGGCTTGGTACAGTTTTTACAAATATTCAAACTCCCGCTTGGGATATTTCATTCTTAGGATGGGCAACCAGTTTGTTGGAAAGAAACACACACGCCTCAGTTTTGGTTCGTTATGAAGTCAAATGTTTTCAAATTATGATACATTCATTAAAAAAAATCCTGTAACAGCAAATACGTGGGCATATTCTACAATTTTATAAAGAAAACAATCATGCTTACAGCTAAACTTCGACCCATATTAGAGTAGTCTGTTCCCGCTGGCGCCATCTTTAATCATTATTTTGCGGCTTGGCCTTCAAAACTACAAACCCTCCGATTTTGTCAGCCACGCGCCAGCTTAGGATTACTTGTACATGGGAATTATGACCACTAGATGAACGAAAGTATGCTGGAAATAATCATGCCCACACTTGGTATTGTTAAAATGTGTTATGTAAGAACAATTGAGACTGACTGAAGGTACGCATATGAATAGGACGGTTCGCGGAAAAAAAGCAACAGGGGGGATATAGAAAGGTAAACATTGCTGCGGTCCGCCTGTAAAGACGTCAACCAATCACGGACAGTTGCCAGTGGTGATAAGCGTGATTGGCATTTTCAAATCATCAATATTCATGTCCTACAAGTGGGAATTTTTGGACCGGTTTTTGACCATCGTGGTTTCTTGATGTGCTATTTCGGAACAGAACTACCAAACAGCTTGATGCTTGCATATAAAGGTGTGGTCAGAATTCTATACAGGCGCTAGAGTAAACATTTGATTGATTCAGGAGTTGACTGATTTGACTTTGTAAGTCGCAAACAATCCGTGCACACACATTCCCACAGTTATGTAAATGTACTCTATTTGCAACTTAGCCTGGAGCTTATGTCTCAAGGGGCTACAAAATTAAGATTTCATAGATGATAACATTGCATGTTGTGATTGAAGAAAATGTATGAATTTACAGTTTTATTCACAGCTTACAATGTTTTTTACCCTCTTCAGTTCCAATGACCTCTTCCTTATGAATCCTCTGAAAGGAAAGTACATCAGCTGCAATTATGACCCTGAAGACCTTCCTCCTTTCTCAGCCATGACAGTCACCAATGATAACAGCATTTACATCCTGCTAACTAATGAATTAGAGAAGAAGAATCAGTTGTCCCTGTTTAAGTACAACCATGCAAGGAATGTGTGGGAACATGCAGACATATCCCCAATACCTAAGGGACCCGAATATGATCAGAATTACTTTGAGGAACACTACCTTTTTGAAGTTGATCAGATTTTGTACTACATGGCTTTTGATCCAGATGATAACAGACCATTGCTGCAGATGAGAAAGTACAACTGGCACACGGACCAGTGGCAGGAGTGTTCACAGCTGCAACTTGACAGCAGTATATCTTACAGTGTAGCCTTATCCTGCGGTTCACACCTCTGTTTCCTCACAAGCACGGAGGTCCATCTCTACGACCCAATACAGGACCGTTGGTGCGAGCGGAGCCTATCATCTCAACTCTATTTTGAAGTCTGCACCGCCGTTGCTATGGGAACAAAGATTTTCTGCACAGATTTTAACTTCAGTCAAACCATGGTGTATGACACAGAGTCAGACCACTGGCAGAAACTGCAAGGCTGGTCAAACCCAGAAAACCTTGATATTGAGGTTCTGCCCAGTCTTTTCGTACTGGAAAACCAGCTGCACATGTATTTAGTCTGTAATGATGACCAGAATGAAGAAATATGTCTCGTATATGTGTATTACAGGTCAGCTGATGCCTGGAGAGATATTAAGGCCACCCTGCCTGATAAGAGTTATGTAGGATATGCTTCGCATTGCCCCGTGGCACGTATATACTTACCATATCTTAAGGAGGCATAAAAACACATTATATTGTTATGTCTTTCAATGTTTATTGTGCAGAATACAAGTCAGGACTGTTTAACGACATTTTATTTAGCTCGTGTCTTTTGCTGAATGCCTCCACAATGGGATGGATTTTGTACTGACATTCAAACTATAGTAGAAACTGTACAGAAACGCTTCCATCTTTTTATTGTAGGTAATAACTTAAGGGGCATCTTTTTATCTGGAACTGAACTAACGCCATGTGCCTTAAAGTCTAACTGCAGTAATTACAGTCTTTATATCAGATACCATAAGGTTGGGTACCATCCTATAGTTAACTAGTCAGTGAGGGAGTATTAGCCCCAGTAAAGTAGCTAGGATGGATGGCATCCATACTAAGACACCATACTCTATGGAACTTTTACCATTATGTAATTACCTTCGTCGACGAAATGGTTTCGTCGACAAGGTTATTCGATGGTGCTTGTCTGTGTGTCTGTTAGTGAACAGAATAAGTCGAGAACGCCTGGATGGTTTGTTGTCGTAGTTGGTGTGTCGGTGTGTATGTGGGACATCTCAAGATGATTAGATTTTGGGCGAAGTGTTTTGCATAATTAACGAGAAAAGTGTAAAAATGTGTTACATTGTATGCTGAAGTATGTGTAGTGTTGGCTGTGTTATTCCAATTTAAGGCGTCATGGATAGGGGCAAGGGTCCTGAGGGGTCATATTGGAGGCAGGAAACGTCAGTTACACAAATTGGCTGTCAGCCAGCTGTTGGCATTGGTAAGGTAGTCTCCAAGCAGACGTATGGGTTGGCTATAGCAGGGGCAGGTTTTGCTTCAGACTTTGAAAGGGAATTACTCAAGAAGGGCTTGGTGGATGGTCATAAATTTTTGTAAGTACATAGCTTGAGTGCTGATGTACATAATTAGATACTTATTATGCAAATCAGTATCTAATTTGCATGATTAATGAGGAAAGTTTATACATCCATCAAAAGATAGGACTCTCAAACATGTGACATATGTAACTGAGGAAGAGAGAAATATTAATAGATATCAGCTTTGCAAATGAGAACCTCATTGACATAATTAATGAGAAAAACTATAACTCGAGATGGTCTTGATGGATGGTCATGATTTTTGGTATGTAGATAGCTTACGTGATGCTTTGTATGATTGGATGATAATTATGCAAATCAAATTCTAACTCACATGATTAATGAGGCAATTTTAAAAATCTGCTGTGTTCCATGATATGACTATTCAAATATGTGACATTTGTAACTAAGGAAGAGAGGAATGTTGATAGATAGGAAATATGCAAATGTTGGCCTAATTAGCATAATCAATGAGAAACTACTATAATTCCATACTAGTAAATGACGGCAATTTCATACTTGTGGCACTAGGAAGTTGTGTGAATGTGAACACCATGGAATCAAATTATGCTAATAAGGAGGGAGCTTATTTGCATAATTGATGATAAATGTTAGTATAACCTTCTTTGTTAAGCTCATAGTCATAACAAGGAGGTTTGGACAACTTATGTTATTTGGGTGAAGAGGGTCAACTGGTATGATTGATGATTGATGAAAAACACTCCTAATACGTCAGTCATAAAGGTCAAAATCATTTGACGAAGGTATGAGGTCGTAGAACTCTTGTTGTACATTTGATGCGTTTGTTTCTGAGGTTAGCTTTACATTGTATTAGGTTATCACTTTCTTTTTATTTTGTTACTTGTCAACTTGTAAAGTTTTGCTCACAAAGCCAA
The DNA here is from genome assembly GCF_035083965.1 of Branchiostoma lanceolatum. NCBI lineage: Eukaryota > Metazoa > Chordata > Leptocardii > Amphioxiformes > Branchiostomatidae > Branchiostoma > Branchiostoma lanceolatum. The sequence goes on along the minus strand of NC_089722.1, from coordinate 31,557,040 downwards.
AGAATTCCAAAGTTACGCACATTAAATTAATACGAGTTTCTGTACATTGTATAAAAACAATAAATAACAGGAAAAGTCGTCGTTTTGTCAAGAGCTATTCTGTTGGAAGGCTATTGGTTTTTTAAGAAGTTCGTAGATAAACCTTTTATAATTTTTGTCGTGATACCTTCTATGAAATCATGTTTTGACTATTTGTCAACATAAATTAATCACAAAATTACTACATTTATTGCACAATATGTGTTGATTCAGGTCAGTTTTTAACGAAGCTACTTGGGCTTTATGCGAAGATATTGGAAGGACTTATCGTTAGTATTAGTCAAAATAATCATATTTAAAAAGATACCAACAGGTGAAACGTTAGTTTGGATGCAAGTCATCATCAGGCAAAACTTTTGATTACTTCATAGTGCAAGATGTTGCAACATGCAAAAATATTGTGAACACTCTCATTGATATGAGCAGGATTGTTTGGATACCTCACTTCGAAACACTGCTGCAACAAATTATGAGTCCGTCTGTAAACAATGGTCAAAGTCAACATATATTTTGCATGGCTTTTTACAAATCGATATCTTTGCCATAATTACTTCACAATTGTTTTTTTACCTCATATATATATGTATATATATACATATAACACTACTAACACAAGCAAGAATTAGATAAAGCAAGGACATTATAAAATGTCCTTGGATAAAGATAGATTAATAAAAATGAATTATCAGACGATGTAAATCAACACCAAATCATTGGCTTTGCTTACCTCTAGCCAATATTAGTGTGTACCACAGTGCTGCACGTGGAAGGACTTTTCAAGATTCACATTATTCCACTTTCAGTACGGAAAATTGAACTAACTAAGTGATCCTATGCATAAACCTTTTTTTCTTCGATATTTTGGATAGCTAGGGACCAGCGTTCTAAAAATGGTGCTCTTTGACGGAATTTTAGTACTGTATATCTCCCCCCCCACAAAAAAAGCCCTGTACTTCGACTTTTATTTTATGTTGACAAAATGTTAAATGGGGTAACAGAAATAAAAGAGGGGACAAATATGTAACCAAAGCATTCGAAACAATTGCAACAAGAATGCCATTATAATCACATATGGTGCTAATACCTACGGCATTCAGGACTACACATTCGGTTTATGGAAACTACAACCCGGTAATCTTGGAATAGCTCTTACACTCATTTCGTATGAAAGATCTTTACCAAACACATACAAAGTTTTCAAGAGGTTACTTTGATATCTATACACTGAGAATACTGTTGTCTACACTACTAAATACATAAGTACTAAACATAATTGCTTCTTGTGGTCACATATTATTTAGAATAGATTTATACTAACAGGTAAATATACTGATGTTAATAAGAATTTAAACAAAACTATCTATAGACCTCCTTTCTACAATGAATGTCAAAACACAATTTTGATATAGGTAAAATCAACACATCTATTCCTATTACATATGTACAATACATAACTTAACCACAAAACCTAAATCTATAAAGTAATAGGTATGATTACTTTAGGCTTCATTACAAGAGCCCTTTATGGCATCATTTCCGTGTCAAAATTACGTACGTAAAAAACGTCACGTTTTGGCGTTTATACGTGACATATTGGGGGTCAATACGTCACGTATGAAAGGCCTACGTCACTTATGCCGGAACGTACGGATACGTGACATACATATGGTTTTGCAATTTCCGTGTCAAAATTACCTACATACGATTTCTCGTCCAAACGTCACGTATAACAGGTCATACGTCACATAAGGCATATACGTCACGTACTAAACGTGACATACATATGTCGTGGCATTTTTAGATCAAAATATCGTATCTACGTAGACGTCACGTTTTGTGGTTATACGTTACGCACATAAATGAGTTATGTTAACGTACCACGTTAACGTAACGAATGTAGTCCCTTCAAGTTATTATAACAAACAACGTTAACATAACGTAGTCGTAGTTATCATAACGCATTACGTTAACGTAACATAGTCATTTACGTTATCATAACGCAGAGCGCTAACGTAACGTACACTAGAGTGAACCTTTATGATAGGCGTGTTCTGTTTACGTCATTGGTTTATGTTGTGTATAACGTCTACGATAGACGCGTTCTGGTGACGTCATCAGTTTATGTTATGTACAACGTGTATGATAGACTTGTTCTTGTGACGTCATCAGTCTATGTTTTGTAAAAGCCGCAGCACACAATGTATTAGTGTGGGTACAAAGTAGTACGGACACAATTTTTGATGCCTGGCTAGAATATCCTATGTGAGCATTAGCCAGATTTAAACTGTGCCGTGGGATATACTGTCTGAATTGATGAATTGAATTGTGAACCATTCTGTTCGTGTATATTCGAAAGTGCGCCATACTACGCGTCAACCCGTTCATTGAGTGAACTCAACAGATAGGCGATGCTCTTGTCGACTGTCCGCATCAAATCGTCGTCCAAATGCCCGAAGGTCGCGTACAGTCTTCCTATCCTCTGCCTCGTATTCGCTCAGACTTGACCACAAGCCCTTTGCGAAATCCTTCGAGCGGCTCTTGAAATGTAAATCCTCCAGGGAACGGGGAACTTTCTCGTCCCGGCGCAGAGAATCGTAGTGGACCTCGGAGCGTGCACGTCCGACCCGACACTTGCCAACGCCATGAGGTCCCTTGTGTCCCTTCACGGGTAGAGAACAAGCACGACTGTGAGCACTTGGAACCTGCCATGATCCTAGCGCGATGCCGGAAGCGGTGACCTTGAAGGACGAAGACGAACACGAGCTGGAAAAACTTGAAATTTTAGAGAGAACGGACCGCTGTGGCCGGCACGCGCCCTGTGATCGCCGAGTGACTGTCGGCGGAAGTGGTCTGAGCGGAGTGCTCAGGACCCGTATGTCGGGGGCGGAGCTTGACCACGGAGACGCCAGACTACGCGTCAACCCTTCCATGGTGATCAGCCATTGGTTGGAAATCAAGGTGGTCGTGAGCTCGCTGCTTGTGTGGATTACCGCCCAGCGGGCCGGGTGACAGTTTACAGTTCACCATACTTTCTGTAAAGACGCATTGCATTATCAGAATATGAATTTACATGAATGTTATAGCCGACTTGATGGATAAAATATGGGGAAGTATAGTAGAGCATTTGTCATCGATTGTGTAACTATTGTGACATTCGTCCCATTCTCATCCATTTGAAACCTGAAATTGTTGTCTGGCCTTGTTTGGATCTGAAATGTTTAGATTTATGTGGGTTAGGATATGGAGGGATCACTATGTACTTCTGTGGAATACTGCCATACGGAAATAATGTTTTGGTCTGTCTATTACAATGTAAAAGCAGTGATGGGCGATGGTTTTAATCCCATATATGACCGCGGCTACAAGTACCCGCGAGAACTAACAGACACAATAGCTGCCCGTACACATCGATTGTACTCGAAGATTCCCTCTCATGAACTTTCCAAGCCCCTTTGTGTCGATTTTGTAGACACTCTGGCAGATCACACAACAAGGTGGTCTTTATACAACCATCAGAGAATCACACCTTTTTGTCTCCAATTGGCTTATCACAATACAAACTAATGCACCTGGTAGGGAGAGTGGCAAAAAAAAACCGGGACATTTGATATAAAGGTCACTATCTTCTACTCTCCGAGCAGAGGTTAGTGGGGCAGATCGTCACCGTTTAATCATATGCCCCGTAATTTTAGTTTGGATGGGGCTAGCGGACAAAAAACGGGGCATATATTATGATAAAACGGTGACGAGCTGCCCACAAACCTCTGCTTGGAGAGTAGTAAGGGACAATTAGAGAAGCCCGCGGCCGTCGCTCAGAAAAAAAAAGATCTTTCATTGCCTCCATTGCAGACTCCGTCCGGCCAAGGAGGTTGGTGAGGTTGTTTACTTTCAAGTTAAAGCTTTACTATTACATTTTTTTGTTATTGCTGGCCTTCTCGGTCTTCCCGGACAGCAATAAGAAGAAGAAAAATGTAATGGTAAAGCTTTAACTTAACAAAGAAAACAGCCGTAAGAGTCTGAAATGGAGGCTAGATCTTTCAACCAATATCGATCTTCTAGGAGCTCTTCACATCTGCTTTGAAGCCCAAGCATCTGCTTGGATCACAAATATCTGATGGATCCCAAACATCTGCTTGGAGCCACTACCATGTGCTTTTCTAGATAATTTTCCATTGCTCCCAAGCAGATCTATAGGTCCCAATATCTGCTTTGAGTCCCAACATCTGCTTTAAGCCTCTATTATCTGGTCGGAGCTCCAAACACCCAATGGAGCAGAACGAGAAAGGCACAAGCCTCACTCAGAGTGCCAGCCCTTTTTAGCTTTCCACGTCCGCTCGCCACGACCCGCTACCTGGCTGAAAAAAAGAGCTGACACTCAGCAAGGAGGCATATCTATATATAGAAAGCACATGTTAGTGGCTCCAAGTATATGTTTGAGCTCCAAGCAGACCCTATCTCCATAGCCGACCCCCTTCATACAGCTGACTCATTTGGCCAATTTCTACTATTTTCCCAGCGACCCGCAGAGACTGATAGAGAAACTTTTATTGTGAGACCATTTACAAGGCTCAACCATAAAACCTCCTTGGCTCAACCAAGGCGCGAACCTCCCACTGGGACGTGCGCGGGTGACTGCGTTTGTGCCAGAAATCGGTCATAAAAAGATTAGTAACCCGGACATTCGTACGGCTGTTAACATTACCACGCGCGAGGAGGGGAGGCGACAATACAAAAGGTCACTATTGAATAGAAATATTCCGCCCTGTTTGAGTTATCGCACATCTTATAATTAGGTTGCAAAACATACTTCTTCTTCCAGTTTGATACGGTCTTCGCAACATATAGATCTGCTTGGAGATTATGGCACATCTATGATCTAGAAAAGAACATATTCCAAGCAGATGTTTGGGCTCCAAGCAGATGTTTGGGCTCCAAGCAGATGTTTGGGATCCAAGCAGATAGTTGGGATCAAAGCAGATGTTTGGGATCCAAGCAGATGCAGAGAGCTCCAAGGAGATCGATATTGGGTGAAAGATTTAGCCTCCATTGAAGACTCCTTCCGGCTATTTTCTTTTTCAAGTTTTACTATTACATTTTTCTTGTTGCTGTCCGGGATTAGGACCGGAATGCCAACAATAAGAAAAAAAATGTAATGATAAAGCTATAACATGAAAAAGAAAACAGCCGGAAGGAGTCTGCAATGAAGGCTATGAAATATATTTTTTCTGAGTGACGGCCGGGCTTCTTTGACTGTCTCTTACTAATCTCCAAGCAAAAGTTTGTGGGGGAGATTGTGACCTTTTTATGATCTTTTATCAAATGCCCCGTTTTTTGGCCCGCTCTCCCCACCAGATGCAAGTTCGTCCCATTCTCATTTATTTGGAACCTAAAATTATTGTCTGGCCTTGTTTGGATCTGGAATATATAGATTTATGTAGGATATGGAGGGATCACTATGTACCTCTGTGGAATGATATACAGTGCCTGGTCTCCCAGGGTAGGGAGTTTTGTATACGAGTACAATCTCTGCTGATCTATAAATGCTGGCACACGGAGGTAATGTTTTTGTTCGTAACGGGCGGCGGTATCAACTCCCCTGTACTTTTATAATAGGCTCTACGAGCCTCTGCGGGTCGCTGGGAAAAGAGTAGAAATTAAATAGAGTCAATTATATGAAGGGAGTCGGCTACGGCCTATTGGACCCTCTCTCCATGATAGCGGACTCCATTCATACAATTGACTCTATTTGGCCAATTTCTACTATTTTCCCAGCGACCCGCAGAGACTGGTAGAGGCTAATAGACGGGTACACAGTATTCCAGGATAGGTCTAGCCGCAGTACACCAAATCTGCCGTCGAAAGACCGAACGTCTTAAGTCTCCGGAGCATAAACATAAATTTGTTGGCCTTCTTGGTAAACTCGCAGACTTGTTTGTCCCATTTCAGATTAGACTGAAACCAGATTCCCAACACTTTAGCAGCGATCACTGCCAGAAGGGATCAGAAGGGGTTTGCCCCCGAGAGTTATGGGTGGAGGGGGGAGGTGGGCACTTCATAAGACATAGTCAGCACCATACATTTCTTAGGGGTTTAAAGCTGCGCAGTGTTGGACCATACTTCCAGTGAATCCACTTGATCATAAAGGTATGACTGTTTGCGCACATATTTCCATCGATCGGCTAGACACTCTGACAGACCACACATGGCGGTCTTTTTACAATCTTCCTGTCATAAAACATCAGAGAGCCACACCTCTTTGTCTCCAGTAAATATCACAAACTTGCACCTGGTGGGGAGAGCGGGCAAAAAAACGGGGCATTTGATAAAAAGGTCACAAACTCTCCACCAGCCTATGTTTGCAGAGAAGTATGCTAAGAGAAGCCCGGCCGTAACTTTCATAGCCTCCATTGCAGACTCCTTCCGGCTGTTTTCTTTGTCAGGTTATAGCTTTATCATTACATTTTTTTTCTTATTGTTGGCCTTCCGGTCCTAATCCCGGACAGCAACAAGAAAAATGTAATAGTAAAACTTGAAAAAGAAAATAGCCGGAAGGAGTCTTCAATGGAGGCTAAATCTTTCACCCAATATCGATCTCCTTGGAGCTCTCTGCATCTGCTTGGATCCCAAACATCTGCTTTGATCCCAACTATCTGCTTGGATCCCAAACATCTGCTTGGAGCCCAAACATCTGCTTGGAGCCCAAACATCTGCTTGGAATATGTTCTTTTCTAGATCATAGATGTGCCATAATCTCCAAGCAGATCTATATGTTGCGAAGACCGTATCAAACTGGAAGAAGAAGTATGTTTTGCAACCTAATTATAAGATGTGCGATAACTCAGACAGGGCGGAATATTTCTATTCAATAGTGACCTTTTGTATTGTCGCCTCCCCTCCTCGCGCGTGGTAATGTTAACAGCCGTACGAATGTCCGGGTTACTAATCTTTTTATGACCGATTTCTGGCACAAACCCAGTCACCCGCGCACGTCCCAGTGGGAGGTTCGCGCCTTGGTTGAGCCAAGGAGGTTTTATGGTTGAGCCTTGTAAATGGTCTCACAATAAAAGTTTCTCTATCAGTCTCTGCGGGTCGCTGGGGAAATAGTAGAAATTGGCCAAATAGAGTCAGCTGTATGGCTCTGAAATATGGGGTTCATTCAAAAGTTCAAATTCCTGTTCAAGCAGATGCTTTCTGCTGTCAGTTAGATCTAGACAAATCTGGTGTGAAATGTTGGGCGACAGGAATACGTAAGTCTTTAGAGGAGAGCGGGTTTGCTTTCTTATGGCACCTACCAATTTCATATAATTCAAATACGTTACAAATTGTTAGTTCCATTGGCCAACGGATAAAAGACATTTACTTCCAAACGTTTCTGAAAGAAATACATAACGACAACAAAGGTGGGGCTTCCAAATATAAGTTAAGATCATATAGATTATTCAAAACTACTTATAATGAAGAAAAATATCTAAGTTATTCAAATATGAGGGTCAGGAATGCATTCACAAGACTAAGAATCAGCTGCCACAAACTACATATTGAAACGGGAAGACATACCCGCACTCCTCTAGAACAACGATTATGTAAACATTGTACTTTGAATAGAGTAGAAGACGAATGTCATTTTGTGGTAGAATGTGTATTATCACATAGGTAGATGGCGTCGACCAATCAGAAGCCACCATTGCCCACAATAAGTGGTCTGTTATCACGCCATAACACACCACTTATTGACGTCATGTCAGAACACAACCGTTCCATTTTGTAGAGGGGGTATCTTTTTGATGAATCTTTTTCTTAACCTTGTTTAAAAATCTTTATAACCGTTGCATTTTGTAGAGGTGGTATCTATTTGATGAATCTTTTTCTTAACCTTGTTAAAAAAATCTTTATTGTCTTAGAATTCCTAAAAATTTCCTTAGAATACATGAAAAGGGGAAAACAAATTTAAAATTCCCAAAAATGTTCCGCGTGTTCCATTTGCTGTTGGCCAAAGAAACCACGTTCTATCTAAGGTTCCGCGCGTTCCATTTCCTGCTGGCCAAAGAACCTGTGTTCTATTCAGGTTTATCTGAGGTCATGTTGCAGGGAGATTCTTCAATGATAACATTTTCTGACTGACCTGAAACCGACCCTCCTATCCTGTGTGGTTGAAATAAATAAATCAGGCAACAGTTGTACATTTTCTTCATCATCTTCTGTTAATAAAGGACAAATGTTAATTCTGAAATGCATTCTTAATAGTATAAGGGATCTATGCGTCAAACAGAAATTGTCTACTCTTATATGCGTCAGTTTGGATACGCTATATGATAATAACGTTAATGACCCGCCTCTTCCTCGGTGTATATGGTGTCATAACGCCTGGTCATGTGCTATAACCACCTCATAAAACCACCTCGTTCGCTTCGCTCACTCGGTGGTTTTATTCGGTGGTTATAGCACATGGCCAGGCGTTAAGACACCATATACACCTCGGGGCGGGTCATTAACCTTTAATTATATACCAAAGAAAGAAATGAACTGTATAAACTTGTAGAAAACCTATTTCCCTACTTCACACATTTAAGTACTGTTCAAAAATTCATATTTCTTATGCGACTAGACAAACCTCCCATTGAAAAACACGTCTGTTCTTTTATATCCACTATAACCGAAAAGTGAGGAGAAGTAGAATTTATTTAATGATAGTCATATTCTTTTGTATCCGCTAACTGTACTTGTATTATATTTTGTTGTGACCTGTACTTAGCCAAGTGTGGCAGAAATGTGCAATAAAGGTCTTCATTCATTCATTTATGAAGGAAGTCGGCTATGGAGATAGGGTCTGCTTGGAGCTCAAACATATACTTGGAGCCACTAACATGTGCTTTCTATATATAGATATGCCTTTCTAGCCTGAGTGCTTGCTGAGTGTCAGCTCTTTTTTTCAGCCAGGTAGCGGGTCGTGGCAAGCGGACGTGGAAAGCTAAAAAGGGCTGGCACTCTGAGTGAGGCTTGTGCCTTTCTCGTTCTGCTCCATTGGGTGTTTGGAGCTCCGACCAGATAATAGAGGCTTAAAGCAGATGTTGGGACTCAAAGCAGATATTGGGACCTATAGATCTGCTTGGGAGCAATGGAAAATTATCTAGAAAAGCACATGGTAGTGGCTCCAAGCAGATGTTTGGGATCCATCAGATATTTGTGATCCAAGCAGATGCTTGGGCTTCAAAGCAGATGTGAAGAGCTCCTAGAAGATCGATATTGGTTGAAAGATCTAGCCTCCATTTCAGACTCTTACGGCTGTTTTCTTTGTTAAGTTAAAGCTTTACCATTACATTTTTCTTCTTCTTATTGCTGTCCGGGAAGACTGAGAAGGCCAGCAATAACAACAAAATGTAATAGTAAAGCTTTAACTTGAAAGTAAACAACCTCACCGACCTCCTTGGCCGGACGGAGTCTGCAATGGAGGCAATGAAAGATCATTTTTTTCTGAGCGACGGCCGCGGGCTTCTCTAATTGTCCCTTACTACTCTCCAAGCAGAGGTTTGTGGGGCAGCTCGTCACCGTTTTATCATAATATATGCCCCGTTTTTTGTCTGCTAGCCCCATCCAAACTAAAATTACGGGGCATATGATAAAACGGTGACGATCTGCCCCACTAACCTCTGCTCGGAGAGTAGAAGATAGTGACCTTTATATCAAATGTCCCGGGTTTTTTTTTTGCCGCTCTCCCTACCAGGTGCATTAGTTTGTATTGTGATAAGCCAATTGGAGACAAAAAGGTGTGATTCTCTGATGGTTGTATAAAGACCACCTTGTTGTGTGATCTGCCAGAGTGTCTACAAAATCGACACAAAGGGGCTTGGAAAGTTAATGAGAGGGAATCTTCGAGTACAATCGATGTATACGGGCAGCTATTGTGTCTGTTAGTTCTCGCGGGTACTTGTAGCCGCGGTCATATATGGGATTAAAACCATCGCCCATCACTGCTTTTACATTGTAATAGACAGACCAAAACATTATTTCCGTATGGCAGTATTCCACAGAAGTACATAGTGATCCCTCCATATCCTAACCCACATAAATCTAAACATTTCAGATCCAAACAAGGCCAGACAACAATTTCAGGTTTCAAATGGATGAGAATGGGACGAATGTCACAATAGTTACACAATCGATGACAAATGCTCTACTATACTTCCCCATATTTTATCCATCAAGTCGGCTATAACATTCATGTAAATTCATATTCTGATAATGCAATGCGTCTTTACAGAAAGTATGGTGAACTGTAAACTGTCACCCGGCCCGCTGGGCGGTAATCCACACAAGCAGCGAGCTCACGACCACCTTGATTTCCAACCAATGGCTGATCACCATGGAACGGTTGACGCGTAGTCTGGCGTCTCTGTGGTCAAGCTCCGCCCCCGACATACGGGTCCTGAGCACGTGCCCCCCCCCCCCCCCCTTTGCATCTCCGCTCAGACCACTTCCGCCGACAGTAACTCGGCGATCACAGGGCGCGTGCCGGCCACAGCGGTCCATTCTCTGTAAAATTTCAAGTTTTTCCAGCTCGTGTTCGTCTTCGTCCTTCAAGGTCACCGCTTCCGGCATCGCGCTAGGATCATGGCAGGTTCCAAGTGCTCACAGTCGTGCTTGTTCTCTACCCGTGAAGGGACACAAGGGACCTCATGGCGTTGGCAAGTGTCGGGTCGGACGTGCACGCTCCGAGGTCCACTACGATTCTCTGCGCCGGGACGAGAAAGTTCCCCGTTCCCTGGAGGATTTACATTTCAAGAGCCGCTCGAAGGATTTCGCAAAGGGCTTGTGGTCAAGTCTGAGCGAATACGAGGCAGAGGATAGGAAGACTGTACGCGACCTTCGGGCATTTGGACGACGATTTGATGCGGACAGTCGACAAGAGCATCGCCTATCTGTTGAGTTCACTCAATGAACGGGTTGACGCGTAGTATGACGCACTTTCGAATATACACGAACAGAATGGTTCACAATTCAATTCATCAATTCAGACAGTATATCCCACGGCACAGTTTAAATCTGGCTAATGCTCACAAAGGATATTCTAGCCAGGCATCAAAAATTGTGTCCGTACTACTTTGTACCCACACTAATACATTGTGTGCTGCGGCTTTTACAAAACATAGACTGATGACGTCACAAGAACAAGTCTATCATACACGTTGTACATAACATAAACTGATGACGTCACCAGAACGCGTCTATCGTAGACGTTATACACAACATAAACCAATGACGTAAACAGAACACGCCTATTATAAAGGTTCACTCTAGTGTACGTTACGTTAGCGCTCTGCGTTATGATAACGTAAATGACTATGTTACGTTAACGTAATGCGTTATGATAACTACGACTACGTTATGTTAACGTTGTTTGTTATAATAACTTGAAGGGCGTACATACGTTACGTTAACGTGGTACGTTAACATAACCCATTTATGTGCGTAACGTATAACCACAAAACGTGACGTCTACGTAGATACGATATTTTGCCACGACATATGTATGTCACGTTTAGTACGTGACGTATATGCCTTATGTGACGTATGACCTGTTATACGTGACGTTTGGACGAGAAATCGTACGTTTTTTTATGCAGGTAATTTTGACACGGAAATTGCAAAACCATATGTATGTCACGTATCCGTACGTTCCGGCATACGTGACGTAGGCCTTTCATACGTGACGTATTGACCCCCAATACGTCACGTATAAACGACAAAACGTGACGTTTTTTACGTACGTAATTTTGACACGGAAATGATGCCATAAGCCCTTCTTTCGCACATCTAACAGAATCCTCACAGCCAACCTGGATATGTTTGCCTCTAATGTAGATTTCTTAACTGCAGAGTAGTTATCGGACCCACATACAGATTATGCCTATGATCACTCCTGGAGACATCTCCAATCTCCATCCTTATCGCTTTTAATAGGGGTGCCTAAGCATTCGCACGAATGTTATGAGATTCGTACGAATTTTATGAGTAACGCACGAATCACTATGTGAATACGCACGAACCTTATGTGTCATGAAACGCACGCACACTATGGGATACGCACGAACCTTATGTGAATACGCACGAATTTTATGGAAAACGGACGAATTTTATGGAAACACGTACACGTAGTCTTTTTATGCAAACCGGCGTTGGGGGGCGGGATGTTTCAAAGTGTTTCTACCCACGATATTTTGATTCTAAAGCATTGAACCGGTGCATGCCGTCCCTAGGACATATTAAATTGCCTGTGAGCTATTATTTTGCTCCATTTCGGCGTGTCACATCGTTTTTCGGTCGCCGCATCTCGACGACGCCATCTTGAAAATCCCGCTTTGTCACGTGATCCGCGCAGCGGCTGGCCGGTTTGGATAAAAAGACTGTGTATTACAGCTGCATGCAAAATTATTCACCCCCCTTCACATTTTGGACATTTTGGCAAAATGAGGAACAATACAACTGCAGAATATTATTAAATCATATAAGTGGTAAACAGATAGTTTATTGCAATCTGATACCATGGCAAAAGTCAAGATTTATTTCATCGTTCATCCAAAATTGCAACTTTCACAGAAAAAGCAGGTTGCAAAATTATTCACCCCCCAAGAGGGTCTGTCCTACGTACTTCGTGCAGCACCCCTAACTTGGGTCTAACCTGCAATTACCTGGTGCAAACGGGAACGATAGTCTGTCACAAGCTTCTGGCTACTCTCTAGATGAATTGTGGCCCATTTCTCGCCGGCAATGGTCTCCAGCTCAGCAATGTTCTGAGGTCCACGTGCCACAACAGCTTTCTTCAGATCCCACCAGAAATTCTCAATTGGGTTTACGTCTGGAGGCTGTAATGGCCACTCAAGAACCTTCCAGCCCTTTTCTCTAACCTGGCTTGAAGCCTTTTTGGATTTTGATGTGTGTTTTGGGTCATCGTCTTGCTGGAAAGTCCAATGATGCCCCAGTTTCAACCTCTTGATAATAGACTCGGTGACATTCTAGGTCAGAATTTCAGTAGCCAGGGTAAGATTCCCGGTCAAGGACCCTAATCTTACTGCAAAGGACCTGAAAAACAATTTGGCTGAAGGAGGAACTGATGTTTTAGAGGACACAGTATGCCACACACTGCATGCTGAAGGGCTCAATGCCAGGACCCCAAGACCCACACCATTGCAGAAGCCATGCCACAAGCAATGAAGCCTGCAGTATGCTCAAACAAACCTGTTAAGGCCACAAGAGTATTGGGACACTGTCCTATGGACTGATGAAACAAAGCTTTACCTTTTCAGTCCTCTGGGTCAGAGATATGTGTCTCAATGAATTCGTACGCGGAGAAGAACACCCTGCTTATCGTGAAACATGGTGATGGGTCTGGGGTGCGGTGTGGGTGTATGGCTTCTAATGGCACTGGGGATATCCTCCATGATGAAGGCATCACGGATTCAAACAATACTAGTCTATTCTGGCCAAGAATGTCACTGAGTCTGTTATCAAAAGGTTGAAACTGGGGCGTCATTGGACTTTCCAGCAAGACGATGACCCAAAACACACATCAAAATCCAAAAAGGCTTCAAGCCAGGTTAGAGAAAAGGGCTGGAAGGTTCTTGAGTGGCCATTACAGCCTCCAGACGTAAACCCATTTGAGAATTTCTGGTGGGATCTGAAGAAAGCTGTTGTGGCACGTGGACCTCAGAACATTGCTGAGCTGGAGACCATTGCCAGCGAGAAATGGGCCACAATTCATTTAGAGAGTTGCCAGAAGCTTGTGACAGGCTATTGTTCCCGTTTGCACCAGGTAATTGCAGGTTAGACCCAAGTTAGGGGTGCTGCACGAAGTACGTAGGACAGACCCTCTTGGGGGGTGAATAATTTTGCAACCTGCTTTTTCTGTGAAAGTTGCAATTTTGGATGAACGATTAAATAAATCTTGACTTTTGCCCTGGTATTAGATTGCAATAAACTATCTGTTTACCACTTATATGATTTAATAATATTCTGCAGTTGTACAGTGTTCTCGCCAGGCCTTTTCAGCATAGGGGCCCCCTATGCTGTGATTTGGACCCCCTATGCTGTGTTTCAACCAGCATAGGGGTGTTTCTTTCTGGAAAGAACATTGTGACCCTTCATAAATCTTATAAAAAGTTCATATTTAGCTTTAGAATGAGGCTGTAACAGAGGAAAAGCTTTACTTCACAAAATTTATCCCTCAAAATGCAGGAAATAGTGTCTCATTGGGTTATGAATTCAAAAATTTTCCTACTCTGGTAATTTCTTTGTAGCTGGCGCCGCGTAAAGTTGGCCTTCTGTACCTGACCCCTATGCTGTGAAAAAATTCTGGCGAGAACACTTGTATTGTTCCTCATTTTGCTGAAATGTCCAAAATGTGAAGGGGGGTGAATAATTTTGCATGCAGCTGTACATAAAATTCGTGTGTATTCACATAGTGATTCGTGCGTTTTTCATAAGATTCGTGCGTTTTCGCATAGTATTCGTGCGTTCCAAATAAAATTCTCATAAAATCCGTGCGAATGCTTACGAGTAGATACCCCTGTTCAACGGTTCGAGAGGACAAAGTTGTATGCAGAACATTTGTCACACTTGTACAGTCAAGTTTCTTTAGTATGTGTTTTCATATGTAGAGACAGGTGATCTTTCCTAGCTGCAGAGTAGTTACAGAGATGACAGTTATAAGGTTTGTCTCCTGTGTGGGTTCTCATATGTCGGGATAAGTCACACTTTCGAGATGTCCTGAGCCCACACTCCCCACACATGTATGGTTTTCCACCAGTGTGTTTAGCTAGATGATCGTTCAAATTAGACTTACTTACTGCAGAATAGTCACACTGGTCACACTTGTAGGGTCGTTCTCCTGTATGGGTTCTCATATGTTGGGATAGGTCAAACTTTCGAGCAGTTCTGTACCCACACTCATCACACATGTACGTTTTCTCACCAGTGTGTATTGCTACATGATGGATTAAATTAGATTTCACTGATGCAGAATAGCCACACTGGTCACATTTGTAGGGTTTTTCTCCTGTGTGGATTCTCATATGTTGGGATATGGCATACCTTTGTGTTGCCCTGTACCCACACTCCCCGCACATAAAGGGTTTCTCACCGGTGTGTTTTGATTGGTGTCTGTCCAAAGTGGATTTCTCTGCTGCAGAATAGTCACACTGGTTACACTTGTAGGGTTTTTCTCCTGTATGGGTTCTCATATGTATAGCTAACTTAGATCTTTGAGCTGTCCCGTAATCACATTCCCCGCACATGTATGGCTTTACACCTCTGTGCGTCATTAGATGCATCTCCAAAGACTGTTTGTTTGCAGCAGAATAGTCGCACCGGTCACATTTGTAAGGCTTTTCTCCTGTATGGGTGTTCATGTGTCGGGATAGATGGGACTTTTTAGTTGTCCTGAACTCACACTCCCCACAAATGTAGGGTTTCTCACCAGTGTGTTTTGCTAGATGTTGGTCGAAAGTGGATTTCTGTGCAGCAGAATAGTCACACTGGTCACACTTGTAGGGTTTCTCTCCTGTATGTGTTCTCATGTGTCGGGATAAAACAGGCTTACGAGCTGTCCTGTACCCACACTCCTCACAAATGTATGGTTTCTCACCGGTGTGTTTTGTACGATGTTGATCTAAATTGAATTTCCGTGCAGCAGAATAGTCACACTCGGCTATTTCACAATCAGGTGTACCCCAACCTTGCCACTGGGGGCCAAAATTCAACTTCATTATATTTTAAATTTGTTGTTGCCAGTTCAAAGGTACATGCTTTGGGCATACTATCCTAAAGGATCTCCGCACAACAAGCTTTTATAAGTTCGTTGCAGGGTTTTCTATGGATGGACCATTGGGGGGGTACGGACGCTACAACTTTAAAACTACTTGGACAGTAACATACTGTTGATTCAAATAAGGAATGACAAATGGTTGCTAATCCTTATCATCTTCAATAACTACCATTTCCTACCCTAGAAAACCACAATAAGTTGCAGTATATCCATGTGTAGGCATTTTCTGGTCATTTATTGCAAAATAATTTTAAACGCTATTCTATTGTTTATCTGTAAAAATAAGGTCAAATAGTATTATTCTTCACCCAGGCACTTCAGCAGCTAAAATTTGGCACTATTTCATCCAATAGATGATCCTACATGAAACTCCAGCAGTAATGATTATAGCATGCCTTGCAAACATTTCTAATTACTATAAATGCACACGTGGGCAAGGGGGTACGGACGCTACACAACAGACTTCATACATTGGTGCTTTATCAATTTGTCTGAACTGTTTAAAACAATGATTAAAACAATGATTATTTGCTTATGGCTGTTCTTTAAAGCATTCACAAATGCTGTCACAGTATTTCAACAAAGAAAAGGATGAGCAGGATAGTTTGATTAAAGATTTCTTCCAAATTCCATTACTAGAAAAGTATGGATCTTTAGCGCTTCAGAACAAGGTGTTGGAAGGGTGAGTCTTACCTATCAAACAAGCTTAGATTGCACACAAGACTGAAACAACACTTTTCATATCGTCAAAGTATCACAAGGAAACAAAACAACATTTCATTTGATCTTGTTAAATGCAAATTTCGCAGTTTACTCCAGGAAAAGGGACAATAATGTAGGGGGTACGGACGCTACATACGTACATCATGTATCTCTGAAAGTCTTGTACGTTTACATCTGCTAATTGATACAAAGATAATAAAAAGGATCCTATTATACTAACCAACATAGTTTATCCATACTAATCAATTGAATTAAAAAGAGAGAATACAAACTGTGTCCTTTAACACTGAATGAATTACTTGAACTTGTTGGTGTTGTTTCAAGCTCTTGACTGAAATGTTCTTTAATTTTTCAATGTCTTCTTCAGAGAATCAGACTTGCTCTCTGAAGTTGTTCAGGAGAGGAAAGCCCACTGCTCAGAGGATGTTTTCTGTTGGTTCTCCTGAGGTGTTCTTGTTTTCTGGCCAAATGTATACTTAATTTTTTTTCATGAAGGACAATTGAGCTTCTTCCTCCAGACCTGTTCTTCAAATTCAATCACCCCAGCCATGTAAATGATGCATGTCTTTTCTCCTGCTTATCAGCCTGAGTTGTCTAATAAGTATGTTTCAATATGTTCACAATAAAGCCTTACACAGGTCAATTGGTGGTTGTCTGATGTTCTGTTCTTGAGATATATGAAAAATGACAAAATTGCTTACTTAGCGAATCTTGTAGGGAATCAAAGGCCCAAAATCTTAAATTGCCAATTTCTCAGCCATACAACATCAAATTTGCTTCAAACAAAAACCATATTGTTTCTTACAGTGTGCTCTTTCTGATAAACTGAATTTTTGATGGCTCACACAATGGCTTTATCTCTTTTGTTCAATATCCTTATTTTGAGCTGACTCTCATCCTGGGGTCTAGCCTCCGCTGCTACCGTATTCCCCCCCCCCCCCTCCCTTATTAACCACTGCACCAACTGAATTGGGATCAGGGCACATGGTGTGAGTATTCTGGGACATCTAAATTTCTTGGAGGGTATCATCTTTCATCTCAAAGACATTTAGCTGGTTTGGAAGTAACCATTTACAGTGTTTGGGAGGGGTGTTACCGTGTACCAAACGTATACAGATTTGTCCCAAAAATAGGCAAAAACACATCTAAAATTCATCACAAAGTCACAAATTTACTGAAAATTTTAACATTCTATATCTGTTTCAACTGTCATTAATGTATTAGCTCAGATTTGTACTGTTTAGATAGCAATTTTGGCAGTATTTTGCTCAAAACTTTAAATGGGGGTACGGATGCTACAGGTAGGGGGTACGGACGCTACAGGGGGTACGGACGCTACATTTTGATGTTCATGGTGCTATATCAGACAAAGCCTTTATGACAGCAATGGTTTAAATGGTGTTTTAGTATGTGCCAGTAGAGGCCTCCTAACCATCAGTATCATTAGCCTGCAGGACTTTCCTAGTATTGAAATCAAGGGGGGGTACGGACGCTACAGATTTTTTCGGAAAATGGCTTCCTGGACTTTGATCTCCAACTGTACGTCATAAAATGGAGCGAGCGATTCCATTCTACTTCTGTACCTTCGTACATATCATACATTGATTTTAAAAGCCAAATCAACAGCTATACAAGAATATTATTAAGTGTTACAGGTTCAGAAATATTCATTTAAAACTAGACAGAAAATTGGTAACACGTGGGTAAAAGTGGAAAATAGCCCTGTTGGAGCAAAAAAATGGCATAGAATCATCCAATAAAAGTGAAATATCACAAGTAGACATATAACTGCATGTAGAAAGCAAGTGGTTTTTAATTTGCAAGTACAAAATGTGCTTTTAAGTCTAATGCAAAGTATTAGTAAAAATGAATGGTCCCTGGTAACGCTTAAAATCGACCAATTTTAGGTCACGTTGCGGTCAATATTTTTCTTAAATATTAATCAATTTTGAAATTTTTTTTTTCCTTGCATTCCTTCTTGCACAAGTTGTCAGGAAATGATAGTCTGAAACAGTCATATGTTATGTAGACTTTGCTATCCACTGGTAACATGTTGGGAAAAAAAGGGGTACACCTGATTGTGAAATAGCCGACTGGTCACACTTGTAGGGTTTCTCTCCAGTGCTGGATTCCTGCTGCAAGCCCCTATCTGTTGTCTGGGGCACCCTGACACTCTTCTTCCCAGGATGGCCCATCTCCTTCCCAGAATGGCCAATTGCCTTCCAAATATGTCCAGCACACAGTTCTGCAGTAGAGGGTTCACAGCTGGAAACTTTTGTGCTTACACCGCACGGTCCATTGTTGGAAACGTCCCTTTCCTTGTCTTGCTGTCGGTCCATGTCTGGTGTCTGCTCCCTACTGTTACAAGTCTCGTTCCAAGGATGTCCGGTTGGTAGGGTTGCGCCGAATGCGTCGAAGGTTTCCTGATCCCCACCGTGCATTTCCCAGCGCAGCACGTTCTCTTGATTTGATTTATTCGACTGTAAAAAGTACAGCCAGGGCTACCCAACTAGCCAAATGCTATAACAAAGGGTTAGCCCTGGGAACAGTATTCATTACAAACGTTCACAGAGTTCATTACAAATGTTCACAAAGCACGCCAAACAGATACATAAAAACGTCAAGCTAAAAACATAGAAGAAACAAACTTTAAAAAAACAGCACAAAACTGAGCGCCTATGGCAGAAATGCACGAGACTAAACTATACATAAAATCGTTGACAACTCAAAGCCAAAACTTAGGTTTACAGTACGTACTAGGTTACTTGGGTTATACAATACATATATCAAATATTTCAGTCAATATTTACAGAGTATTTGTTGCCGAGTGATGTGCAGAGTTTGTTTTTGAAGGAGCTGACGGTGAGTGATGTTACCAGGAAGAGAGTTCCACAGTGAAATCGCTCTACTAAGAAATGTTCTTTTGGATCTAAGAAATGTTCTCTGGGATCTGGTTCTCTTCTTTATCCTGTTGCCATCCAGTGTATCCCGTCTCCTCTTTGATATGCGTCTCGTTCGCAGTCTGAAGGCTTTTTAACAGGAGTAGGTCCACATATTACCCCGCCATCTCTGAGAAAATATATAATGAGAAAAAAACATAGTCAGAGAAAGTCGCCCGATATGATAATGATGAAGAGAAAGGTCAAAGGTGAAGGCCCCTGAGACGTAAACAAAACCCGCATGGGCGTCGTTATGCAAATTAAGACAATGGTCGAGGCGACTACTACGACAACTGTTTACAAGCCTGGTGAGGGGTCTTGACCTTTAACCCTGCACATTCGTACTCGGGCTTATCTGAGAACTCGAATATTTCCCTAAGGATACAACAACATAGCTCGTGATTTGTGCACCATTTCTAACGGTATATTGAAGGTACAAACCGACAAAGGGTAGATGTTAGCCGTGGCGACTAACGAAGGGAGTTTTTGCTTGATATTACATATACTTTCCCTTCTTAGTCGTGGGGCACGCCAGAAATTCACTTCTACTCTAGCGACGCCGGCCTTTTAACTTGCACGCCGGGCCCGATTCTTGTTCTCCCTGAACTCCCAACGCCCTTACCTGCGCCGCCGGGCACTTTAGCAACGCCGGAAACCACAAGTTAATCCAAAATGGGGGTTGATGCGGCAGAAGTCAATGGAAAACAGCATCGGGGCCGCCATTTTTCGTTCAAAAATGCAAAGAGAGTGACGTCATCGCTTGTACAGTCTGATTGGTCAAATCCAGTCATGTGAGTGAACGCACATGACTGGCGGCGCAGGTACCTAAGGGCGTTGGGAGTTCAGGGAGAACAAGAATCGGGCCCGGCGTGCAAGTTAAAAGGCCGGCGTCGCTAGAGTAGAAGTGAATTTCTGGCGTGCCCCACGACTAAGAAGGGAAAGTATATGTAATATCAAGCAAAAACTCCCTTCGTTAGTCGCCACGGCTACATCCCATGCATTACAGCTCATAGCCCCCCTCCCCATCAATTTGCGATCGCAAATTTACTTCTTATTGCAATTCACGACAGAACAAGCACCTACCAGAAAACATTAACGATAAAAATAGCTCTTACCTGTAGGACTAGGTGATAGCGGTCTCTATGACTTTTGGATTTCCGCAAAATCCCGACATTTTGGAGGAGTCTCGGGAGGAGGATGAATACCGAAGACGATGACGCACAACAAAATGGCGGTAGTCAAAGGTGAGAGGTCATACACCTGATACAGACTTGTGTCAAATCACAGATCGCAGCATAACGCTTTGCTCTCTTTGTTTCACCCAGCAAAGATACCGTTCTACCTAATCTCCAAGCAGATCTAACGGTGACAAAGACCATTAACATTTAATGTTAAGAAATGTTGTATTCTACATGTTCACAAATCACGAAAGTCACCTCAGTTGACATCTACGCAATTGTTCACAGATCCGCTTGAGGTCGACACCCACACCTGGGGATCATATTATCACAGGACCTCAAGTGGTCCCACCACATCGACTCATAGAAACGGGAAGACATACCCGCACTCCTCTAGAACAACGATAAAGTAAACATTGTACTTTGAATAGAATACTGACGGAAGACGAATGTCATTTTGTGGTAGAATGTAGATTATACATGTATACCCAAGAAAGAAATAAACAGTGTAAGCTTGTACAAAACCTATTTCCGTACTTCCGTACATTTAAGTACTGTACAAAAATCCATATTCCTAATGCGGCTAGACAAACCTCCCTAGAAAAATCATGTCTGTTCTTTTATATCTACTATAACCGAACAGCGACGGAGGAGAAGTAGAATTTGTCTAAAGAGAGTCATATCATTTTTTAACCGTTAAGTGTACTTGTTATTTTGTTTTGTTGTGACCTGTACTTAGCCAAGTGTGGCAGAAATGTGCAATAAAGATCTCCATTCCATTACTGCAAAAGTATACAGTACTTTAGGTTTCCTGACACGAAGTATAAGAGGGGGCTTCTATAAAGGTGACGGCTTAGGCACACACAGCACCTGAGACCCAAGCTGGAGCACTTTTTATTTCTATACTGTTCATGTTGTTGTTTCAGCCACCCCCCATGTATTGTAAACATTTAACCAACATGTTTTTTTTTTGTCGCAGGTGACGTTTTTAGCATTTCAGAGTGTCCTCATTGGTTGGGCAGGTTCTGTCCTAGGTTGCGTACTTGACAGGTTAAGGTACATACCTATTTGCATTACCTAATGTTGCAATGAATTCATTTTTTTAAATTCTTCAGTGATTCTGTTTTACAAACTGACCAGCAAACAAAGCTGTTGGTGCATGCAACGACGAAGAATGGCCCACAGTCAAAATGAAAGGTTAATACCATATTTCAAAAGAAAGACACAAACAGGTGAACAGGTGACGTTAAATTTGCACTATGTAAGATTTGGTCAATACAGAAAGTCAGTTTTTCTACCATTTCTTTACATAGTATGTTGAATAAACATTGTAGAATGACATACCAGTATTCAGGAAGGAATGTTTCAACATCATTTCACCATACAAACATGTTTAAAACTGAACTTTCAAAGCCAGTTGGCAGTTGGGGCATTGTGGCCACACATGGCTTATCAGGCAACTGCCCAGTTGGGTGCCTGATTACAGTCACCACAGTTTCTGCCAAACCTCCTTACCAGAGTTCTAGCAGTTTTGAACGGGGAAAATCCGCTGTATCAGTTCCCTATAAACTTGGCTGATATATTTTATCCTCATTCAAAAAAAAAAGAGTGTTTTTGAAGAAGATGATCTTCATAACATCAGCTGTTATCTAGATCCACTGAAGTGTTGCTAAGTAGTTAGCCTACCCAGGGGTCCTGCCAGTGTGCAGGATGTTGTTGTTTACACCAGGTTGGGGTGGTGTCACAGACTTTTGCAGCTTGTTTTTGTATAGTTAAAAACACCAGACATGCCAGAAATAGACGAATTAATGATGGAAATATGCTGAAAAGTGGTTGTCCATGTCATTTGTATTAAGATTTGTTCACAAAAAATTTTTCAATTTTTGCGCCAAAATGTTACATAGTGCAGCTTTAACGTTATCTCTAACGTGAGTCATCAGCGGACCCAAATTCGAGATATGATGGTACCACTCTTAATGCTACATTATGTGGGTAATCAGTGCATTTCTATCGGGGTATAGTTCAAACCCCAGCATGCATCTACTCCAACAAGCAGTCAGCAAGACAAGTGGTTAGAAAGACCACTACGGCTATTGAATATTAATTTCCAATCTGCTAGTTCAAAACGAGCAGAACTACCATATCTCTTGGAAAGCCTGAAACCCGATATTTATATAGAACCAGAGACATGGCTAGACCCAACTATTGCAACCGCAGAAAATTTTCCAGACATGTTTAGGGTACATAGGAGAGACAGGAGCGGTCGCGGTGGAGGAGTCAAGTTTAGTTGCCGTCCGCAGTAATCTTGACAGCTTCACAGCCCCGGAGCTGGAAGTGGATGGATGCGAGCTCCTCTGGGTACGTGTCAAACTGAGAGGCAGGCGGCCTGTATACGTGGCTGCCTTCTACAGACCTGACGTCGGAGATGAACCTAGCCCGGTACGACTCGGTACATCGCTTCAGAGAGCATCCCGACTACAGAATGCAGCCTTACTCATAGGAGGTGATTTCAACCTTCCAGGCTGGGACTGGTCTACAACCACCCTGAAACCAAGGTCACCGTATCCTCACATTCACCAAAACTTTCTTCGAGTTTATTGTATGATAACGGGTGGGAACAACTGGTTAAACAACCAATTCGCAACACGTTGGATTTATTCCTTACAAATCTCCCGGACATGGTACCCCGGGTGGAAGTTATCCCAGGCCGCTCCGATCATTGTATCCCATACTGTGAGATTAACACAAGTGCCAGAAGGCAGAAACAACCACAACGCTAGATCCCTCTCTATGCCAGGGCAGACTGGGATGGCTTGAGGGAAGCAGCTAAGACACTTAGTGCAGAAGTTCAGGACTAGTGCAATAACAGCTCAACGGAAGAACTTTGGCACGTCTTCAAAGATGCTCTTTGACAGCCATTAAGAAATTTGTTCCACTTAAGACGTCAAGACCTAAGCCCAGTCAACCGTGGATCACTCCGAGCATTCGCAGGCTCATTCGCAGGAGAAATAAAAAATACCGTCTGATGAAGAAAACCGGCGAACTCGGTCTGAGAGAAGAGGTTAAGGGTTTGCTTCAACGACTGATAAGACATAGTTATTGGAACTATCTTAATTCTATTTTCATCGAAGAGGCAACTGTCTATAAAGCAGGAAACAAGAAGTTCTGGGCGGTTATAAAAAACAAGCGTTCCAGTCATGTCGGCATCGTTCCGCTTATGAAAGACGGTCGGCTCACAACTGACCCCCAGGAACAGGGCGGTGTTCCTGAACAATCACTTCCAATCGGTCTTCGGAGATGGGAAGCAATACACACATGAGGACTTTGTGAACAAGTCAGGTATGTCCACCAAAACCATACCTGAAATAAATTCCATTAACATCACACGCGAGGGAGTCACAGAGTTATTGAAGAAGCTCATCCCGCATAAGGCACCGGGTCCAAACGGCATGAATCCCAAATTACTACGGGAACTTGCGGTGGAGCTGGCACCTGCGTTAACCGTCATCTTTCAGTCATCACTGGCGTCTGGTGTTGTCCCAGATGACTGGAGGACTGCGTATGTTACTCCAATTTTCAAGAAGGGCGAACAGTACAATCCCGCCAACTATAGGCCGGTTTCGCTTACATGTATTGGTTGTAAAATCTTGGAACATATAGTTGTCAGCTCTTTGATGCAGCACTTTAAGACTCAAAAATTGTCAATGACAACCAACATAGTTTCCGACAACAACAAGATGATTCACTGGGTCAAGTATCAATACTCATTCTAGTTGTGCTATGTCGCCATTCACTGTACATCACGGTTGTTGTGCAATAACGTTCTTCTTATCTTACCTGGGTTTCTATTCCTTGCTTTGTAAACCACTGAGTCGTCTGACCCAGTTCCAAAACGCGGAGTTGTTTATCTTGTTGGGCCGGTTTCATTCACCCAGAGAGCTTACAAACGTAGGCAGGGTCAAAGGTTACGCTCTTCATATCACTAAAGTCAGAACAGGAACATCCACTTTACTCGGACTGCCTTATTAAGAGGTGGGATGGGCTACAAAGCAACGTGTTTATCTGTAACGCTCATGCTTTGTTACGCATACAACAGCAAATATTCTAAACTTCGAGTTAAAAAAAACCTAGATTGTTGTTAACTGCCACGACCGAGGAATTGTCCACTTTTGGTGGTACACTCCACGTCCGTGAAGGGACTGAGTGACAATATTTTGCTGTCGATGAAAAAAACAGAAAGGTGATTAATAGAAAATAGGGTATTGTCACAGAATAATTGGGTGGCTGCTTTTAAATTGACCCAGAACACTGCATGGCAGAAAAATGAAGAAGAAAAGGTGTTCTTGTAGCCTGGAAACCATACCATCGGGGGCTCTCCGATATCTCTATACGGCGCTGGGAGTGATGCCCGCCCGCCCAGACACCTTAGCCCACTCGTGGTGTGGGTTAACGGCCTTGGATTAAATTACTTCGCCCCCTAGCTATAAGGCGGCGGCGATATTGTCTATGGCAGCTTAAGTAGGAAAGGCTGCGAACAAAGTAAGTGAAGGGCTGACAGAAACGACTCAACCATAAGCAGACTGGGCCCGGTAAAACGCCCCTAAGCCGACCCCTGGAGACTGGGATCAGGCTAGTGTTCATGATGAGATGAGAAAGTTTGTCAAACTAGAGTCAATTCGAAGATTCACCATAGTCAATGACTTAATTTGAAATTGCAAAATATTTGCATCTTTGGTAAAAGACAAACATTGAACAATGCTTGGCCACCATCGCTCCGATCTCCTGTGACTAGTGTGAGTTTATACTTTAGGCGTCGGATGTATTTCTTGAAAATAACTCATGAAACGCAAAGCATTTTCTTGGCATTATATTTAGGTATAGGGACGGTGCACAAGTAGCTGTATACGTCGATGAAGATTAGACATCCAGGTAATAAGATACGCCAAAAAAACAGTTACTCATTTTCCACCACCTAAAACACAACCAGGGGCACTTGTTCAATCTCGAATCCACTGATATCCTTGACCGCGAACCCCGCTGGTTCGAACGTGGAGTGAAGGAGGCAATATATGAGAGGATATACAATCCAACCCTCAACAGGAAAGGAGGGCTAAGGGTGGAACTGTCTGGCACTTGGGACATGGCCTTGGGGGCAAACCAGCTTTAGCTCCTATATTAAAACAATAGAAGCTATTGTCCCCTTTTACTTCAACCTTGTCTTGAGTTGTCTAATTTGCTTTCTATTGGACTATCTAAAAATTTGTCTTCTCTTTATTTGCATATCAATTCATGAAGTTCGTGGTTATAAACCTGCTGTTCGACTTGCTCACAGTCACTGACGAAAAGTAGTGGATGTTACTTGAAACGTCTGACCGTTTCCAAAATCATATCCAGTTGTTTGAGTAACTGCTTTTTTGGCGCAAGTAGCTGTATAGTATGCTATTATTTCATATTCGTTGTTCAACATGGATGAAGATAGTTGAAAAACCTACGCCTTCAAAAACAAAGAAAAAAAGATCTAGGTGACAACGTTATCACTTGTTATGGACAATGCCATTTTTGTCAGTATTTTTTCAACCTTTATGTAACCTTGAAAGTATATAATATACACTCATTCGGCCGAGACCGATTTTCAAGACTTCAAGGGAGGAGGTCAGGGGTCCTTTTAACATATCATCGGAAAATATAACAAAAATGGTTTTACAAAGATAACGTTACAATCAGTATTCCGTAATCATATTCAGCATATAAAGGTATAAGTCGACGATATAACATCATTTCAATATACGGTTATCATAGTCAGTCCATGGTTACACGTCGCAAAATATTCTTGAATTGTAACTATAAATGTTTACTACGTCATAAATATATTAAATGATGGGGATCCGTGTCGTCATCATCACTGGACGAACTATCCGCAGTTGAGGACCCACTCTCTTAAATCATCGTCAGCTTCTGTGTCGTCAGACGTGTCCAGCCCTAGTAGCTGCCGCCGCACCATGTCGGCGTAGGTTCCGTCCCGCTGCATCAGCTCCTTGTGCCGTCCCTGCTCCACCACGCGCCCCTTGTCGATGACGATGATGCGGTCAGCCTTCTCCACGGTGCTCAGGCGGTGGGCGACGACGATGACCGTGTGTCTGTCGAGGTTGTTGATCGCTTGCTGAACCTGGTAGAACACATGAAAGGTTACACCCTAAAGTCCAACACCCCTATATTACGACATCATCTAATGCTAACCCTAACGTAGTTGTATGAGAATGTAGTCTTATACTCTAGAACCATAGGGCTGTACCCAACATGAGGAGCTCATGAAAAATGCACATTTCAGGTTTGTATTGTAGAAGACAATGTAGATACTATTATACAGTAGTCTTTCTTAATGTTTTTTTTTTCAGAATTGGTTCCTTACTTTTGGGTAGTCTGTTGGATCTGCAGAGGAAAGGACATGGTAGCCACTAATATCGTTCGTCTTTTTTTTTTCGTTTCTGATTTGCGTCAGAAATAGAAGTCCTCTCTTTTGAGTTTATTGCACAAATCTGTACGTTTACATTATTTTAACTCCTCATGCGCACCATTTGTTCGCTCTCGTCATCTAAAGCGCTGGTGGCCTCGTCCAGTAGCAGCACCGCTGGTCTCCTGATCAGCGCCCGGGCGATCGCCACCCTCTGCTTCTGCCCCCCAGACAGCTGCATCCCCTTCTCCCCAGTCCCTGTCTCGTACCCCTCAGGCAGCTCCATGATGAACTGATGGGCGTTGGCCTGCCTAGCAACGTGCTGCACCTCCGCCAAGCTGCAGTTGTCCAGGCCATAGGAGATGTTGTCCTTGATGGAGCGGGCAAACAGAACCGGCTCTTGTCCAACCAAATACACCTAAAACATCAACGGTGATAGCTTTTTAATGCCGGATAAGTGAGCTTCGGCTCAAAAGTATTGTTGAACTTGGACAATAGCCCCTCGTACTAAAAAGAGACCGAATCAGCAAGTATAAAAAGAGAACTTACCACACGGTGTAGAAACTTGTGATCATACGCCTTGATGGGGTGACCATCTATCAGCACCTGGCCTGACATGGTCTCATAGAAGTGTTCCAGCAGGTTGACACCATATGGCGGTTCATACCAGTCAAAAGCGAAATACATTGTATTTGGGCGAAATACACTGTATTTGGAAGCCAAATATACTGTATTTCGTAAATACACTGTATTTCGCCAAATACAACGTATTTCATCCAAATACAATGTATTAGCGAAATACAGCGTGTTTCGCCAGGTACACTGTATTTCGCCAAATACAACGTATTTCACCCAAATACAATGTATTAGCGAAATACAGTGTCCTAAAGCGATGTATTAGACCCAGTACAATATATTTCACCCCAGTACAATGTATTTCACTGTATAGACCCAGTACACTGTATTTCACCCCAGTACAATGTATTAATCCCACTACAATATCTTAGTACGGTATACTGTATTTGGGCCACCCTGCTACCTGCAGTTCTGCCAGACTCCGCAAAGCATACATGGCGACACAGCACTTAGTCTAGTGTTTCACGTGTAGTACCACTACAATCACGACAGTCTGCCTAAGGTATTTGGGCCAAGACAATGCATTCTAAGATACTCTCCACAAGAGAATCGCCCAGGCTGGTTGGGAAAGTATCGAAATATGGATAAATATCTGGTTTGGTTGGCGTGTCCTAGTGCCTCACACTCAAAAGGCTAACCTCTATGATAGCATAATTTGCACTTCATTGTATACATCTCTGTCTAAGCTACCTGCATACCAAATATCATGGAAATCCATTGTTCACTTGTTCAGTTATTCCCCTTAGAAGATTTTCACAATAACGCCACTGCAGTTCCAGAGCGAGCTGCTAGGGAGCCCAGACCGACACCACTTCTTTATTACATCACAACCTATCTGCCACCCAAAAATCAAGACCATAGCACGTCAAGGTCAAAAGATACAAAAACTGAAGTTCTGCTGCAGTACTAAGGTCACATACCAGGGAGCTCAAAATCGACCCTGAATTTCGGCTTCCCAACACATACCAAATGTCATCGTAATCCATCAAGAGGCTCTTGAGTTATTCTGACTAGAGTAGTCCGGAAACACAAACAGACAAACAGACAGACACACACACAGACACACCCAAAACTATATCTCCATTTTTCATTGAGATGATAAGACGGAAATCAGTCATTTCTTTGTTCAGTCATTTTCCTTGGAAGATTTTGACAAAAATGCCGCTGCAGTTCCAGAGCAAGTTGCTAGGGGCCAAACCTACAGCACTTCTTCCTTACATCACATCTGCCACCAAAAGATCAAGGCCATAGCACGTCCACGTAAAGCATTATGTACACTGACGCATGGTACACACTGCAACTGAGCTCAACTGGTAACGTCGTAGTACTTCGGATCCGGGATCGAGTCCGTGCATGTTTTTTTTTAGATATTAAATATAAAAAATATATATTAATATTATATTGATCTATCAATATCATATTCATGAATATCATTTTTTATTAATAAATAAATAAATATTTTATTTTTGTTATTTTTAGATATTCATTTAATATATACAAAGCCTTTGTCTTATGAACAGGACTTCATAGATTCCAAACCCGGCATTCGA